>NW_016107492.1:3841750-3921389 GCF_001604975.1 Cebus imitator | reverse complement strand
GAGAAGCTGGGATTACAGGCATGCGCCACCATCCCTGGCTAATTTTTATTTTTGTATTTTCAGTAGAGATGAGGTTTCACCATGTTGGCCAGACTTGTCTCAAACTCCTGACCTCAAGTGTTCTGCTCACCTTGGCCTCCCAAAGTGCTGGGATTACAGGCCTGAGCCACCGTGCCTGGCCATTTTGAACAATTTTGATAAGACTTGGCTATGTGTATGCATTTGGCAAGTCTCTGAAAAATGGGTATATGATTTTATAGAGGAATGAGGATCTGGAAGACATAGCTATAAATTGATAAAGTTTGGTGTAACCATTCCTTGACAGATTTCATGTACCATTGGGTTAGTTTTCATGAGCTGTGGTTTTCAGGGGATATGTGATACCCTAATAAGGAGGAATTTGAAAATGATGAGGGTGTTTTCTTTTTTATCATGACAATGATTGGATGAAGCTACTGGCATTTAATGCAAGGGTCAAGATACGAGACGTCCTGCAATATGTGTGATGGTCTGTCACTACAATGAATTTTTCTTCCTCAAATATAAAAGATTTCCTCATTGAGAAGCTGGCTAATTAAGTTAAAAGATTGAGTTTTAACTATATTTGTAAAATCATCTGGGAAACTGGAAATGAAGTCACATACTTTCTGCTGTTTCAGTAAAACAAATGCAAACAATATCTATTCTTAGATGACAACTGGTGTTTATGATGCATGAGAGAGAACAGCCTTCAGCTATCTGCACTATGTATTGACGATGCAGTAAGAAAAGCAGTGAAAAACTTGGTTCTGTTAGTACCGTGAGCAAATATAACTTAAGGACATACTAGGAATAGTTCCTTTAAGTCAAAATTACTAGTTTCTTGATGACAGCCATATTTTTAATGAAATGGCTTACAGAAGTTTTCATTCAATGTAACTAGATATTTCTTGAGTTCAAATAAATGCTATGATGAAAGCATTACATGCGTAGATTTCATTCCCTGCGATAAGAAATGCTACTAGCTTAACAGTGCTATACACTATACTGAGTACTTCCTGTCCCTCCTCCTGCACTTGTCTTGGCTTTGTAGATTCTGGGTCAGGCTAAGGATAAAGCTCATTCAGCACAAGTGACTCATCTAGGGCCTTTTCAAGAACCTTTGTAATGTTTTCAAATTTAAGGTGAACTTTGCTTCGGCAACACTTAAGTTACAGGACCATTTTCTTAAAATTCACTTCTCTCTTCCATCTTCTTGCATTTGTCAAGGCCTTGGTTTGCTGGGTTGCTTGTGTGTATTTTTTTAAACTACTGCTTCTATTCAGCTGTGAGATACTGTGGGTATGAAAGGTGTTGTATGGATAAAATTGTTGCCTAGCAAGCCAAAGCCACCTTGATATTTTCCACGAAGAAAACTACTGATTCCCCTGACTTTTTTTTTGGTGAACCTGAGTCTTAACACCTCTACAGGAGAGGGGGAAAAGAGAGGTGTAATTGAAATGTATAACCCCACCTTTCCTATAAATTTGGTGAAAATTTGGGTTAGAGGAGAAGATTAAAATTACAGAAATATAAATAAAAAGTCTTTTGGATAATTTTTCATTTTTATTATCTATGCTAGGTCGACACAATAGCATAATAACACATTAAAATTTATTCTACACGGAATACAGCATTGTAGGTCCCCTTAGAATAAATTCATAGAACTTCAGAAAAAAGCCTGCTTGGAAAACAGTTATTGCTGTCTCTCTTCCAATCTTTCCACTGGAAAATGAGTCCAAAGTGAGTTAGATGATTTGACTCAGGACACATGGTGAGGAATGAGCAGACCAGTCTCTTGAATTCTGGCAGCTGTCCTATTTCTCAGGAGCCTTTCTCACCTGGCATTCCCTGAGAGAATTAAACCTAAATGCTCGCCTAAGACATCTGATGCATATAATGAATTGCCTCTTCTGCTTTGCAACTAGAAGGATATTAGTTTAATAACATCTTTGACAAAATTGAGAAAAGAGGAGTCACTAGTATGATTTTCTGTGTTCCATTGTTTAGAGGAGAAACTTTTTGCCTGAAAAAAGAGAAAGGGAATGTGTAATTAACATCTTTAAAAGTATTTTTATGGAGCTTAGATTAACCCTAAAGGCAGCTGAAAATTATACCATATTAATATCAAGGTATAACTTTTAACTTGTTTTTGGTTACATTTTTAAACTAATTCCTTCTACATTCCTTGTAATAATATTAATTATGTTTGGGCTCATTTAGTGTAAATTGAATATTCTCCACACTGTCGATTT
This sequence comes from Cebus imitator, assembly GCF_001604975.1. Taxonomy (NCBI): domain Eukaryota; kingdom Metazoa; phylum Chordata; class Mammalia; order Primates; family Cebidae; genus Cebus; species Cebus imitator. The sequence goes on along the minus strand of NW_016107492.1, from coordinate 3,919,116 downwards.
TCAATTAATTCAGTCTTCAAACCACATCAGAATTGTACATATTTTATGCTCTTCATGTGCCTGAAAAACAACAAATAAGTAAGTCTGATGGTATTTAACATTTAAGAGGTTTCATGCAGAAGGTAAAAATAAAAACAAAAAATAACTGGTTAATCTCTTTAAGCACTGCCTTGACCAATCAAATAATCACTGAAGAATGATGAGAGAATGGATGAGGAGGGAAAAAGAGGATTCAGCTCATGGTGACTGCTGTGCAAATCTGAGAAACAGAGAAAGTTCTTTCTGTGCAGGGCTTTTATTATCTCTCTGTTTGCGGTCCCATCCTTGACTGTTTAATTTGTGGAACATTCCAGGGAGTATCCTTAGCTTCCCTGACATAAGCCTGAGACTGAGACTTGGCAACTCAGAGGGACTCCTTTCTGAAACAGGAGAGGCCAAATAGAGCAAGTTGGCTGTGCAGCTCATGGCTCAGCTGGGTGAGACAGACTCTTCATCTGGAGCAAGGTGAGCCCTTTGTGCAGCTGAGCTGTGGGGTGCCAGAGCATGCTGTTCCACATACCTTTTCAAGAGGCTTTGAAAAATACAGGATGCAGTCTCAGAAACACTGAGTTACTTCTGTAGCTCAAAAGAAATAATACTAAATGCTTAGATTTTCTTCCAACATTTGCTCATGGCTCAATGGTATCCCTCCTGGGCCTGTGCTTCTTATATATATTTCCAAACAAGAATAGGACACTAGTGGCTTGTGAGGGTTAGAATTTATTTGTTTAGCAAATAACACTGGGACCAAATATAGAGCAATAATAATAGTGGCATGTTTTTACTGCTGTTTTCTGTTAGTTTGATGTAATGAAGATTTTCTTAATCTCTTAGAAATAGCCATTAAGTAAAATAAAATTATATTGAATTATTTGGTGGAAATGCCAAGCAATTAGTGTATGACATCATTTATGAGCTGTATTATTAATGTGAAATGCTAAAATAATTCAGCAACATAAATGACATGTAAAGGTCATATTACAGTGGGCCTGGAGGAGGCAGAAATGGGAGGGAGAGGGAGAAAAAATATATATGTCGTGTTAAGGTAGAATGTGATAAAATTACTGGTGATATTTTGTATTAGTCTGAGATATGCTGAATTATAGTTTGTGTTGTTTTTTGTCAAGGTAGTCAGGGAACAGGTCTAGTGATTGCTTACAAGATTAGAGATTGATTCCTGATACCAATGTTGACCCATAAATTGTAGCCAGAGTAATTAAGACTGTGTTTAAAGCCTTGGGGGCAGGCAGCAGAGGTCTCTGGTTCACAGGGACCAGGTTGTGTTTTGCCTTAAATCTTGAGCCTTGGTTCAAAATAAGGGTGTAAGATGCTTATTTTTGAGTTGGTAGTTTTTTTCCTTTGCAATTTCTTGGTATTCCATTGTTAAATTCCAGACAATTCTCTTTAGAATTCATTCATACATGAACCAGTTTACTTTTTTTGAGAGACTGAATTTTGTGCCATAAAGGATTTTAATAAGAGGCAGGGAAGCATCATTGTTTTCTGACTGTAAAGAACTATAGTTAAACAATCGAGCCATAGAATATTTGTTTGGCAGCTTTGGGGAAGGTTTTAATTAGCCCCAGCTCTTGCTAGAATAATGCATTTACCTCTTGCAGGTCTATGAATTTAGCACTTTTTGTTTGTGGTAAGTTAGTGGCCTCCAACTAGTATTTGAAAAAATCGAAAAGATTTGTTCCCCCACCCCGACTTCCCAAAAACAGAGCTTGTATGATCTATAAAAGCCTTGGTAATTATACAATTTATTAATAAACATTTCCCCACAGAGAACACTCAATATAATTCCAAAAAATCTCAGATATTTCTCATCTTTGTGTATCTTTGTTTATTTCAACAAAATGCTTCTTTCTGCAAACTCCTATTTGCCTTTCATTAATATGATAGGTTTATCTAGTTTTACACTTTCCTGTTATTTAAGCAAGATTGAATCTTTTTTTTTTCCACCTGCGATTGGTATTTATAAGGGTTCATACAACACTTGCAACTTTAGGTTTGTCAATTATCTTGTTTGTCCCCTTGGATGTTATGGCAAAATCGTGCATAACACCAAATATCTTGTAATTTACCACATAAGAATAATGCTTGCTTGGGCTAATTTTAAGTTGATAACTTTTTCATAATTAATCATTGGTTTTAGGTCATATGTTTTTTAGCTCATTGATAGCTAATATAGTATATTCTTCCATTTAAAGTAAGCCCTTAAGAAAATAACAGTTTTGTTCTCTCTCATTTCCTCTGCTAATTCCTGTGTTTAACTTTAAATATCAAATTCAGAAATATGATTACAAAAATAAGTAACAGAAACGAATCCATTCTGTTATTAATTGCCACTTACTGTTCTTAGACTTTTTCACTTATTTTTATTAATAAATCAGCTAGATTCTGTTTCAACTTGGACATTATCCAGAAATCACCTGGGGGCTGTACACGCGTGCACACACACACACACACACACACACACACACACACACACACACGACGGTATGGAGGAAGCAATGATGCTGAGTAGGAGTCCCAAGAGGGGTTCTGTGTGGACTAAGTACTTCCTGGAACGATGGTTTTTATCTAGGCTGTTGCCCTGAATCTACACTTGTTTCTTAGTCCAAGGAGGGCTCTGGCCAGAGTACTGTCAACCAAGTGTCTTGTGATGGGAACATCTAACTCCTCTGGGTGTCTGCAGTGCTATCTCATAGAATTAGCCTCAGGTTGCCTTAGAAGTTTCAGCTGTTTCAATGCTCTGAATTCTAGTGAATTTGAAACCATACCGAGCAGGTAACAGCTGTGAGTGAAGGACCACATCACCAGCTTATTTACTCTCATTCTAATTTAAAGTGATAGGCCCCTTCCTCTTTGAAGTTAAATGTCTTGTGTCTATTCTTTCTCTCACCGCTTTTTTGTCTTTTCTCTTCCATTTTGGTTCTTTTTATTTCCTCCCTCTCTTCCTCGCCCTTCCCTCCTTCCTCCCATATTTCCTCCCTCTTCCCTCCTCCCTCCTTCCCTTCCTTCCTTCCTTCTTCTTTCCTTTGCCTTTTCTCTTTATTACCCTAGAATGTTGCCATATCAGTTTCCACTAAGTGTCAAACTTTCTTATGATCTTTTTCTTCCTCGATTCCTTCTTATTATTATTGGTCATGGTGTTTATTGACCTTCTTTCTTTTTCAGTTACACATTTCCAGGATGTGCTACACTGGTCAATATCTTTGTTTCTTTTGGACTCCAAAGCCATTTCACTTTAATTGTTCAAAACTGCTTGAATGAACTTTTGTATAATTATCATTAACTCCTTTCTACTCCTATCCTCATAAAGCTTTTATAGAAATGTAAAACCAGATAAGCAGCTGGTTTGATAAATAATACTTTGATAATGGTTTTTAAAAAGCCTATATTTAAAGAGTCACTCTATTCTAATATTCACTCACAGTGCCAAGTCACTTAAAAGGTTTTTTTAAAATGAGAATAATTGCCAAATGAGATAACATAGCTGAAAACATTTCATGATACAAATGATACTTATTGCTACTGAGATTTACTATCAAATAGAGTCACTATTCAGTATCACAGGACATTTCAAAATCTATATTTTATTTTTTAACTTTTAATTTCAGAATAATTTGAAACATAAAAAAATTGCAAAATGTATTCTCGTATAACCTTTTCTAAATGTTAGCATTTAAGAGTTATCAAAACCAGAAAATTAACATTGATAAAATACTATTAACTAATCTATAGTTGTTATTCAAATTTTATCAATTATCCCACCAATGTTCTTTTTCTGGAGCAAGAGACAAACGGAAATCATACACAACATTTAGTTGTCATGTCTCTTAGTTTCCTCCAGTCTGGGCAGTCTTTCTGTGTCTTACAGGATCTTGACACTGTTGAAGTCTAGTGACCAGTTATTTTGGAGAATGTCTCTCGCTTTGTGTTCTGATAAGAAAAGTCAGGTTGTGCATTTTTGGTAAGAGTACCATTGAATTGGTTCTATTCCCTTTTCAGTGCATCATATCAGGAAGGATATGATGTCAATTTTTCAAAATACTACTGATGTAAACTTCAATTTTTCATTCAAGGTTGGTCAGGTTTCTCTACAGTAAAGTTGCTATTTACTTTCCATAACTCATAAGCATTATGTGGAGAGATACTAAGTAAATGACCAGTTTTTTCTATCATGCCTTCAGCTATTAATTTTGTATTCATTGATCATTCTTGCCTGAAACAGTTGTCGCAATGGTGTTTGCCAAATAGCCATTTTCTATTTCCATCATTCCTTCTACCATTATTGGTTAAAATTCTTCTACGAGGAAGAGTTTTCCCTTAATCCCCACTTATTTACTTTCAATTATTTACACATATTAGTATGGACACATGCGGATCTGTTTCATTCTCTGAGTTATAATCCATTACAATTGATATTTATTTTGTTGCTCAAATTGTCCACATTTGACTATTAGAAGACCTTTAAATTGGCTCCTGTTTCTTTTCTTTATCTCACCATCATTTTTGAACATTCTTATTTTCTGGTACTACAAGATGCTCTGGGCTCTTCTTGTACTCCATTTGATCCAGCCCATGAGTCAATCATTTTCTAAGGAAACCAGATTTCTGTTATTGAAGAATGGAATTTAGAAACCAAAAATCTGGGTGTTACTAGTGCTCATTCACAAAAGAATGTATCTCTTTTTTCCCACAGTCTGTTTACTTATTTGCTTAAATCTTCCATATACAAAAAGTACTTTCAGATTTGTTAATCCATACCTCTGTGAAAAATATTTACTAACAAGAATACAATATTTAGCCTTAGAAGATAAAGTCAAAACACTTTATTTCCAAAGTTACTTTTCTTCTTTTCCTCATCGTGAAAGTTTTGTGCTTTGACCTACAAGGAAAACTATGGCGACTTCATGTTGACCCAAATATTTACATACTTAAGTGAGTCATCTACAAATGAAGGTAGTATTTCTTAATAGGCTGATTTTGACACTTGCTTTGTTATCAATATGAAAATGAAGCCTCATATTTCTAATATTATTTTTTCCTTATTTCTTCTTTAAAAAGTGGGTTACATGTGCAGAATGTGCAAGTTTGTTATATAGGTATATGTGTGCCATGGTGATTTGCTGCACCTATTGACCCATCCTCAAAGTTCCCTCCCCTCACCCCTCAGCCCCCAACAGGCCATAGGTGTGTGTTGTTCTCCTCTCTGTGTCCATGTGTTCTCATTGTTCAACATCCACTTATGAGTGAGAACATGTGGTGTTTGGTTTTCTGTTCCTGTGTTATGTCTAATATTTCTAATATGTTTTCATGCTATTGTGAAACTTCCAGTGCTGGTTACGCTTAGGAAAATGTAAAACTCCATGAGAACTTCATGTCATTTCACTTGAAAATCTTAACTGATATTATTTTAAGCTTTTGCTAAAATTTGCTTAGGAATTATTATAACCAATAGTTTATTTATAGTATTTTCTAAGCTTCCTTCTTTAACTTTTACTCTCATTGTTCTGAGTCTTTCTCAACTTTACCACCTTCACGTTCCCTGATTCTTTTACTTTTAAATCTGCTGTGAGGACTAGCTCAGTCTCAGGTTATAAAGGTGGAAATTATGTACAATTTTATAGTCTCACTTCCCATTTCTGACATCAGTAAAAATATGTTTCTAACCAATACTGGATAGGAGATATCCCAAGAGACAAAGGGAACTTTTTTCTCTCCCTTTGTCTTTATAGGTATGTTTCACAGCTTTCATTTGATAGAAAAGCAAAAATGAAGAATGCAAAAGCAAACAACAAACAACAGAAGTCCAGAGCACATTGAGTCATTTGTTAGCCAAACATTAATGATTGAGGTACCACTGAATCATGGCTAATACGTGGTATTCAGCTCTCCCTATCCCCAGCTTAAAACCATGTAACTTTGGTTAGAATTGACAATACAAATAATTTTCTTTTACCGGAACTCACAGAAATGTTTGTTCTATTTTCTTTTAAGATATGGGACTTTTGCATTTCCTCCATATAGTGTAGAGCTTCTATCATCTGCACTTTAAATTCTCTCCTTTCTTTGGAAAACTGCATTTTATAATATCTCAGAAAACATATACTCTGGGTTGATTACTTGAGTTCTGATTCTTATTCTCCCACTCACATTGTTCTTGATCAAACTATTTAGTCTGTCTAGGCCTCTGTTATTTCTTCTGGAAGTTGAAAACAAAATATACAACTCCTTTATGTGGTTGTTATGAAATTTAAAGGAAATAATAGATGTTTAGTGCTTAGAAGCATGAATGGCACACAGCAAACACTCACAAAATGCTATTGTTGACTGGGTTCAGTGGCTCATGCCTAAAACCCAGCACTTTGGGAGGTTGAGGCAAGCTGATCACTTGAGGTCAGGAGTTCAAGACCAGCCTGGCCAACATGGTGAAACCTTGTCTCTACTAAAAATACAAAAATTAGCCAGGTGTGGTGGCATGCATCTGTGATCCAGCTACTTGGGAGCCTGAGGCAGGAGAATAGCTAGAGCTCAGGAGGCGGAGGCTGCAGTGAGCCAAGCTTGCGCCACTGCACTCTAGCCTGAGTGACAGAGCAAGTCTCCTTATTAAAAGAATGTTATTGCCAGAGTTACTATTTGTGTATCTGGCCTTACTTTGCATCTCTTCATCTTACCTATAGCTTCTAAACTGCTGGATACATGAGAGCTCAAGATATATATACTCAGTAAGAGTAGAAATAGTTACTCTTGCATTACAAAGAGGTACAACTAGAGTTCTCAACCCCTTGGATAAGAATGAAATAAGAGAAGATGACTCTTAAAGAGATAATAATATAACATTTTATATATATTTTTTCTCTTTTAATATCTTTAATATTGGCCAAGGTGGGTGGATTGCCTGAGGTCAGGAGCTTGAGACTAGACTGGCCAACCTGGTGAAACCCCATCTCTACTAAAAATATGAAAATTAGCTGGGCATGGTGGTGCCTGTAGTCCCGGCTACTGGGGAGGCTGACAGGAGAATCACTTGAACCTGGGAGACGTAGGTTGCAGCGAGCCAAGATCATACCACCTCACTCCAGCCTGGTGACAGAGCTAGACTCTCTCACACAAAAAAAAAATAAATAAATAAATAAAAAATAAATAAAAAAAAAAAAATTAAGTCTGTCATGTAGCAAATAAAATAACAGAAAATAGCCTTCTTTCAAGTTTCTGTAACTGAATACGAGATAAAACTTCATGAAAAGTTCCAAATAAAGAGTGACCTGGCCAGGCGGGGTGGCTCACGCCTGCAATCCCAGCACTTTGGGAGGCTGAGATGGATGGATCAAGAGGTCAGGAATTCAACATCAGTCTGGCCAACATAGTGAAACCACATCTCTACTAAAAATACAAAAAATTAGCCATGCGTGGTGGCACATCTGTAATCCCAGCTATTCAGGAGGCTGAGGCAGGAGAATTGTTTGGACCTGGGAGTCGGAGGTTGCAGTGAGCCAAGATTACACTATTGCATTCCCGCCTGGGCGACAGTGCGAGGTTCTGTCTCAAAAAAAAAAAAAAAAAGCCAAAACTGATCCTCTACTCTGACAAACCATTTTGCCTTTCTGAATGACACGACCTATAAACAGCAGAGTATGAACAGTGTCTCAACACTTCCTTCTCTCCTTGATTTGCTTCATGAACAGTGTCTCAACACTTCCTTCTCTCCTTGATTTGCCTCTGGGTTTCAGTGAAGACGTAAAGGGCTTGGAAGGAAGAGAGCGCCTAGTAGATGCTGAAAAGGGGAGGAGTAGGCCAAGTCAAGTAAGTACATAAGTACAGAAAAATTGTATTATTGTTAACCAGGAATTACAGAATCTGAGGGGAGATTGACTACTAGTAGTGTGTCTATTTTTAACAATACATCAGAATTTAATACTCTATAACATGGCAGGTATTGAAAGCATTTTCTGATGCCTGGATAGAAGTAGACAGAGGCATGGGAATGATTCAGCACTCAGCTCTATCTCCTTCACTGTATTATGACTGTCAGCATTATTTCTCTTGGACAGTGAAAGAAAAGTTTAATCTTTTTATAGTACCACATACTGTATAGAATTTGTTTGTGTCTCATTTTGATTTAGTAGCTCTCCAAACTGCAGAGGACATGTGAAGTAGTCAGCCTACTCTTATCCTTGTTAGATTTTGATCTTTTATCTTAAACAGAATAGCAAACTCTTTCTTTCAGTGAAGGACTTTTTCACTATTAACCACACTTAGTGGTTACAAAGTTCTGTTTCCTTTTATGCAATGCCAACATTTTTGTAACTTCTTGGCTTATGAAGAGTGCATGTTTAAAGTTACTGGGAACCCTGAAAAGAACGTTACCACAGGTGTTTATTTACTGAGATTTGATAGGAGAGTAATTAATATGGTATTGTCACCCTTTACCTGCAGAAATCTGGGAGAGCTTTTGGTTCCATGTGCCTTTCAGGCTTAGCATTCGTAAAACAGGGACAGCTTGTGGCTTTTCCCAGAGAACAGGGCTTTCAGCAGAAATAAGTCGATCACAGTTACTGTGGATATGTGCACAGGAATCCTTGCTATAGTGGGAATGTTTATTTGTTTACTTTTCGTAACCAACAGCAAACAACTCTTCTCTTGAAGAAGTATATTTCTTCTCTAGCTTTTGAGAAGATTTAATCATTTGCATGATGTATAGCTCATCTTTTGATCACAAATATATGTCACATCACATTGGACAGGTTTCAAATCACAATGGAGTTCAACAACATATTGATAAAAATGGCCATGCAACAATGTGAAGATTTACATGTAACAAGCTCCAGGATACATTAAGTTGTAATAATAAAAAAGGCACAGGCTTAGGTGCTCCACGGTTCATAGTTTGCACCACATTTTCACGTGGGTTTTGTAGATGTCTACCTACGAACACTAGCACGTATACTTTGGAGACAGGTCAAAAACATTTTGGGAAGTTAATATTACCCAAGTGTGTTTTGGTGAAAGTCTATCCTTCCTGAGAAAAGTCCTGCCAACAAAATATATAGAAATGAGTATGAAATATAGAAAGGAACAACAACAACAAAAATAAGTCATTTTGTGAAGTGTACAAGTGGACAAGGGAGGAAGTCATTTTGGGCAAAGAGAACCCACGTGCAGAGCTGTGTTATGAGAATAGTAGATATTTATTATATTTATAAATTATTTATTATATTTATAAATGTTCCTGAGTTTAGTGCGAATTTGTACAGTGTTGATAAAGAGGAAGGAATGGAATAAGGAAATATTAAAGAGTTAAAATGATTAAACTTGGTGACTAACCATCAGAAGTAGTAAGGAAGAAGGGATTGGAAAGATCCTAACCAGCTGAACTTGTTAGTCACAGATGTTGCTGAATGAGTCCCACCATGCTCTATTCATTCCTGACAGACCCAATTAGGGTACAAAACTGTATGCTTTGGTGAGACCTAGAGATAAGGTTTCATGTCTCAGCTCTGGCAAAGTCCTCTGTGTAACACTGGGAAAATAACTTCTGTGAGCTTTAAATTCAGCATCTGGAAAATAATACTTATTTCTCAGAAATTTTGTAAAGATTAATTGTGGGAGAGAAGCCACTTTGAAATAATTACATAAATGCAAAATATGTTATCTTGTTGTCCACTGCTACAGATTGTCAAGTAGCAGATATACATTGTAAAAATGTATATCTGCAAAATCAGCTATTCAATGCTAAATTAAGAAATGCAGTACCGGCCAGGTGCAGTGACTCAATGCTGTAATCCCAGCACTTTGGGAGACTGAGGCAGTTGGAGCATCAGAGGTCAGGAGTTTGAGACTAGTCTGGTCAACCTGGTAAAACTTCATCTCTACTAAAAACACAAAATAAGTCAGGTGTGGTGGTGCATCCCTGTAATCCTAGCTACATGGGAGGCTGAGGCAGGAGAATTGCTTGAACCCAGGAGGTAGAGGTTGCAGTGAGCCAAGATCGCACCATTACACTCCAATCTGGGTGACAAGAGCAAAACTCAGTCTAAAAAGCAAAAAAAAAAAAAAAAAAAAAAAAAAAAAAAAAAAAAAAAAAAAAAAAAAAAAAAAAAAAAAAAAAAAAAAAGAAAAAAAGAAAAAAGAAAGAAAAAGAAATGCAGCACCATGTCCCTAACTTTTTAGTTATATTGTTGTAACTGTCTTTGAACACACAGCAGTTTTGCTAGGTTTTGGTCTCCCTCCATGTTCAATTTCCTTCTTCATCTTTTAAATTTCTATTCAAAATAAAACAAGAGGTAATTATAGTTGAGTTCCTTTTTCTCTTAAGTTGGTTAATAAAAAGTATACAGTCCTTTATCCAAGTAAAATAAGTGCACAAGCTAATAGTTTCTTTTCTTTTCTTTGGTAACAAGAACAAGGAGATTTTTGTGAGGAAACAAAATACTTGTTTGTGAAGAATTTGTGTTAATGTATCAAAGGCGACTAATATCTTGAATCTCATCCAAATACCTACTGCAGGGGAATTAAGGGCACAGTAAAATCATGGCCGTCTTTTATACCTGGGTTGGCTCCTAACACCAAATTATGATGTGGCTTGTGCCCTAGTGAACTGGGCCTGAGCACACTCAAGCTTTGTGTGTTCTTTCCTTGCTCCTTTAACCAACAGTAGAGAGAAAGCAGCCTGAATAGTTGTGTTGCTGTCTTCTCTGTGACCTACTTACTTTGGTATTCTAAATTTTTCAATTATAAAAATGGAAAAAGGAGGAGAGGCCTAGAAGAGAGTGACCTGTGCCCTGTTCGTGAGTTCAGCCTCATACTGAGCAACCCTAACTCCCTGCCCCAAGCGGGGAAATCCATAGACCTGTGCAGATGTCTTAGCCACAAGGAAGTGAAAAGGCCAGAGGCCAAAGACAGTCTTTCTCTCCTAAAGCCTGCAGAAGAAAATCGTGGGGAATAGATTTCACGAATCTACATTCTAACAGATTCCTCAAGTAAATCTTCTGTACACTAAAGTTCAAGAATAGTTATGAAAAGTTCACTATCTTTTAGGATCCTTGTATTAGTAAATTAAATGTAGCTATTAATCATCAATAAGTGCTTATCCACGTTTCTAAGAAAAATGAAAGTTCCCTCTGAAAGCAAAGGAAAAAATTAAGAACAAATGTTGTCATACATTTATATTTTCTTTTATTTGATTCAGACAACTTAGAATTTCACTGTATTAACTAGTGTTACCCAGGCGATCAGAGAAGAAACCTTATAGTTAAGCTCCTCACATGTATTCCACAGCTTATTCTTATTTATAATCAGCCTATTGTTGTTTGTTTACTAGTTATTACTAAGGGGTTATTACTTTCATACTAGACTTTGTTTAGAATGCCTTTGAACTTAAATTAGATATGTTGTTTTAGTGGGAGAACATATAACAATATTCGAAAGAATATATAAATATGTATTTGGTAATGGCAACATTGCTATAATAAATGTATGACCTTCTAAGTGACTGGTCTATACGGGGCATTAATGATAGGTTTAGTTCATATTATAATTTCAAGCCTCTAGTTTTATAAATAATGTTCATGTTTGATTTCAATGTTAATGAAATTCCCTGCTTTAGAATCATTCAGAAGATAGCATATACTGTCACTAGCGAGCGTTCACATGGCTTTAAGTGGGAGAGAAATACTAGAGGAAAACTAAAAAGCCTTTATCATCCCTTCATTTCCTGTTTTACTCCTGACTGTGGTGATGATTCAAGGTCTAAATATTTGAAGCTATGAAAAATTAAGAACATTCTCCAGGGGTTCAAATGAAGCGAGCACTCAGCTAGCCTGCAATCTTGGCTGGGGCCAGAATTGGCTCCTAGAATTGGCTGCTATGACTATCTTTTATTATTGACGCTTAAAGAAGGGACATACTAAACAACAAAGTATAAGCCAGAATAAGACAAAGAAACATTTGACTTAAAGATGATTGCCAAAGAAGAAATGTGTATAGAGACTCATCTAGGTCTGTGCTGTTCTATGTGGTAGCCACAGCTATTGATCATTTGCATTGAAGTTAGTATGACTGAGGAACAGAGTTTTTAATTTAAGTTAATTTTAATGTTAATGAACTTATATTTAAGTTTAATAATTGGTAGTATTTTTAATTATTGGAAAAAAATTAAGCTTTTTGCGGGAACAACTTACCTCTGGATATCTACTTTTTAAACTAAATTTTATGAAACCTAATACCAATTAATTATTTCTGATAAAATTTAGCATTCAAATTGAGATGTACTGGAAATGTAAAATACACACTAGATTTTTAATAGATAGTATGAAAAAATATATAAAATTTTCACTAATATTTTGAAATCTGTTTACATATTGAAATGATATATTTTGGGTATGTGGGATTCAAAATATGTTACTAAGATTAATTTCACATTTTTTATTACTTTTTTATGTAGATACTAGGAAATTTTAAATATGGCTTCTATTATATTCCTATGGGACAGTACTCATCCAGATGTTTATGACAGCCCAGATTTCTATTGTGTTGAAAACTGAAGTCTGGTATTCCTTGGTATTCATTTCAATGCCATGGCTCCACAAGGGAATCAATAAATATATATTGTTCAGTGATGAAATATGTTCTTGGAAAATAATTTGACTACTTTATTACTGAGAATACAGATTATTAACTAAATGGTAATAATGCTATCCTAATCAGTAGCAACTCATTAAAACAGCTAGGAATATTTAGAATGAGGACTATATAAATGTTTACCAAATGTTTTTCTTGTTCCAGATTTCTTTCTTATAACTTGTTTGTTTGTTTCAGACAGAGTCTCACTCTGTCACCAGGTTGGAGGTGGTTGCAACCTCCACCTCCCAGGTTCAAGCAATGCTCCCACCTCCGGCCTCCCTTCTGAGTAGCTGGGGATTACAGGTACCCACCAGCTAATTTTTTTTTTTTTTTTGTATTTTTAATAGAGACGAGGTTTCACTATGTTGGCCAGGTTGGTCTTGAACTCCTGACCTTGTGATACGCCCACCTCAGCCTCCCAAAGTGCTTGGATAAAAGGCGTGAGCCACCACATCAGGCCTCTTATACCTTTTAAAGTAATTTATTTTAGTCAAGATTAGCTAAGCAAAATATGTTGTATGTCACATGATGCATAGTAAATTAAGCAATAACTATGAATCATCTCAGATGTGGAATGCTCATGGCCTCAGAATGGAATTCAGGAACTCATAAGACTTTTTTTACCCATATGGAACTTAGAAATGTGATAAAGTAGGCAAAACACACTTTTAGAAAACTGGAAATATAAAACAGCACCCATAATAAAGGACTAAATTTGATAGATAGATTCTAATTGTTTGGGAATTTAGTGGAAAGCCAAATAAATATGAACTGAGGTTGCAAAAATAAGCCATATAGCAGAAGTGGGACTTGAGGTTGGATGGTTGGATTTTCATGAATTGGGGGAGAACACTCCCAGAGAGCTGCATATTGACACATTGGACCTGTTGGATCGCTGATCACTTTCCTCTATTTACTTGTCTTTTAAAAAGTATTTTATTTTATTTTTTTTAGAGACAGGGTCTTGCTCTATCACCCAGGCTGGAGTGCAGTAGTGATCATGGCACACTGCAGCCTTGACATACTAATCACAAGTGATCCTCCACCCTTAGCCTCCTGAAAAGATTTGACTACAGGCGTGTGCCATTATTTACCTTTTTATTTGTTGGGATGTGGACTATTTGAGGACAATGATTCTGTTTGTTTCATCTTATCCATCCCAAGGCTTTTGGTGCCTAGCTTGTAGTAGGTATTTAGTGTGTATTTATTAATGTCATCAGTGATAAGTATGTGAATAAATAATGGACAGCATTCCCATCAGCGGAAAGAGAATAAGCAATGATATAGCGATGAGCATGAGCGTTATAAGTTGTTGGTGGCAAAATACCTTCTATGGCTGGATAGTTCTGTTTTCTGACCTAAAACTAGAGAAAATGACTCCTCACTTTTTCACCGGGTTGTGGAAGGTGTTTGCATGGTAAGTGATACAACTTGATAAAATATAAGGGACTATATATATCCAAGATTTCATTATTACTTGTAGAGTCAGGTTCTTATTTATCTTTGTAATTATTGCCTTGAAAAGAATTGATATTCAATAAATAGTTATTTAGTAAATCAACTATGAATGGGAATTTCCAACCCTTGTCACCTTTTTTTTTTTTTTATCTACCTGAAAAAGTAGATGGCCATTTTGTTAGAAAAATATCTAAAATGTGATTAAATAAACTTAGATGAGATGCCTTGATATATATGCCTATGAATAAAGTCAATGTGCGTGGACATTTTTATATATCTTTTGCCTTTTCAGCACCATTATTCTTATTATTCTTATATTTATTTATTTTTTGCTAATTCTTAGGTAATTAACAGATTCAGATTTTTGACGTTCCAGATATATGGCCTCAGGATTGAATTTTTCCTCTGGAGAGAAAACATCGCAATTGAAATATACCTTACATCATTCATGTAGCTGTTCTAATGTGAAGCAGATAGAGAAAACATAAAAACATTTTCTGAAAAACTGATTCAAAAATACTCTGTGAAAATAATTTGGGGAAAATGAGGGCAAGATTTTTTATTAGGGAAGATACTGCATTATTTTATGCTAATTTTCAACTTTAAAAAAGAGAGATACAACCTTAAGATAAAAATTTGCAGAATTGTGTGGATTATTTTGAAAGTTACAGGAGTGATCTTCCATTCCTAAATTATAGCTTTAAAAAAAAAAAAAGTGTTTCTCTGCCTATTGCCTAAGCATTTGACCTAAGGCAAAAAGGCTGAGTTTTGTCATCTCCAGCCAAAGGAGAAACGCAATGCAGATCTTAAAGTTAAAACTCCAGCAACCTGTCTCTAAGCTCTGATACATCTTGTGTAATATTTTTTCCTTCCATTTCCATGCTATCACCTTTCCCCAGACCCTTGCCATTTGATGCCTGGCCTATTGCTGTTTTGTACAAAGGCGTCATCTCTTTGCATGTCTTCATAAACCATTGCTTTCGTCATCTTTCTCCCCTCTCCACGGATCTACATTGGTGTCCTCTTGCTGTGACTTCACAGCCAAATGGCCCAGTCAGCCTGATTTCTCCATATGTTCTATTGTAACCCGTCGGCTTAGTCTTTCTATCGTCCTCCTCCCACATTCCAAGGTCTCTCTTATCTCCAGGCCTTTCCCTCCATGACATTTCCTCCTCTTTCCCTGTGTGAGTCTTGCTTGTCAGGCTCCTTCTGCCCTTCCATGAAGCCTTTCCCCAGTCTGTTTCTGCATAAACTGTCTGAAGATTTAGAGAACTTCTTAGCTATACAATGGATTTACCACTTAGAAAATTCTAATTTCTAGTGTTTTTATGCATGATCTTAACGGAAATGTCTTAAGTGAATTTAAAACTTCTAAATTATAAGGAAAAGGGGTGGCTAGATTATAGAAAAGCATACACATATTTGAAGATATATATAATGTGTTACAAGAACAAAATTCTTAGTATATTAAATATATAAATATTTTTCTGCCACAAAAATTCGAAATAATACCAGTGAACAATTTCTCTCTGAAGAATTCTTTATCCATGTATTTTGAAATGCTCATCTGCTATAGCCTGGTAGCATGTTTCTTCTCAAAGCACAATAAAGATCTAGTCTGGGATTTTTTCTTTTAATGCTGCTGACTTTCATTTTACTTACTCATGGTGCTTTTCCTGGTTTGATTATATTAAAGAATAATTTTACTTTGTCTGAACCCAGAAGCTTTTCATGTGATGTTTAATTATGTACACACTTATATTTATTAGACATATTAATAAATTGAATATATTACATTTAATATATCCCTTTTGTATTATGGGCTGCTGTGATTGTGTTTATTACTAGGAAGACCTACTCCTAATAAATACAGTATTTGAACAGCACAAAGATAGAGTGGTAGCAAGATGCGCCTCCGTATGGTTGGCCCTTGATCTTTACTATCCAGAAATATTTCTCAAAGATCAAGCCAAAGCATACTTGGCTCTTGGCACTAAAGAACTTGGACTCTGACAGTGATCAAGTATTGCATGTGATATGGCAGCTCTTAAAAGGGACTCTTCAAAATAAAGTGATAGGAATAACACTGCTCTTTTGTTTCAGAGAAAAGACTTTGCCAAGATGAGAAAAAAAAAAGAGTTATAAGAGTATTTTCCTCCACTGGGTTTTTGACCAGATACTTATCATTGTGAAAGTGCCATGGAATGTGTCTTATTTTATTCTGTGTCAGCTGGCACTAAGGCCTTGAGGAAAATACTTGCTGTGCATGCCAATTAGCGGAAAGACCAAATTTCACACCTTCATACATATTTAGCATATTTCCCCTCCTACTACACCACTTCCCCTTTCTTTCACTCCTTCTATTTCCCCTTCTTTCTTTCTTTCTTTTTCTCTCGCTCTCTCCCCTTTCCTTCTTGCTTTCATTTTCCCTCTCTCCTTCCCCTCTCCCCATCGGTCTCCCAACCCCTTTCTTTCTCTTCCTTTCCTTTCTTCTCCTTTCTCCTCTTTCCTCTCTCCCCTTTCTCTCCCTGTCTTCCCTTCCCCTGTCTTTCCAGGGTTCTCCAGGAGTCTCTTCTCTCTCCAGACTCATTTTTCTTCCACTGCTCTGCGTATCCTCCTTTTCCTCTTATGGTCATTTACTGCCTTATCACCTTGTTGACAATAAGTCTTCAATACATCCCTCCTCCTCCTCCTCTTCTTCCTCTTCCTTTTCCTCCTCCTTCCTCTTCTTCTTCTTCTTCTCTCTCTCTCTCTCTCTCTCTCTCTGAGTCTCTATTATCACTGCCATTTCTTTCTTTGGAAAGGAGAATCCATACCTCTGCTCTGGTAAAATGCTGGCTGCATAAGAACGGTATATTATGTAAACTTGATTACCCATCCTAGTGTTAATATATTTCTTCTAGGGGAGTTCTTATAGTGTGGTAATTCAAATAAAACAGTCTAACAGCCACCCATAAAACACAAAGAATCCTTTTTGGAGATGAAAATCGCTTCAGAATAAATGTTGGTTATTCTAGTAATTCAAAAGGATAAAATTAAGGTATTTTAGAAAACATTTTAGAATAATTACAAAAACTGTGCTTACCACAGCTAAGGTAGAAAATAAGAATTCTGATTTTTAAAAAATATGTCTTCTGGAGATCTTTGTGTAACTTGGAATTTAATAAAATTGAAAAATTATATCTCTTCTATATGCAACTAAATGTTTCCTTAATGATCTAGGAAAGACTTCGAAGTCATGTGCCCTCCGAAGGCTTTGGAGTTAGATACTGTGTTCGTTTTCTAGGGTTGCTGTAGCAAAGTACCACAAAATGGGTGATTTTAAACAAAAAAAATTCCCTGTCTAATGGTTTTGGGGGTTAGAAGTCCAGAATCAAAGTGTCAGTGGTCCATGCTCCCTCTGAAGCCTGTAGGGGCTTCCTTCCTTGCCTCTTCCTGGTTTCTGGTGGTTTGACGGAAATCCTTGGCTTGCACTTGCATAACCCTAATCTCTGCCTTCACCGCAACATGGTGCTCTCCCTGTGCATTCCTCTGTCCTCATGTAGCCTTTTGCTTATAAGGACATCAGTGTTGTTGCATTAGAGGCCATTCTACTCCCATATGGCATCCTCTTAACTATGTTGGCAACAAGCCTGTTTCCCAAATAAGGCCACATTCTAAGCTAGTGGGGGTCAGGATTTTTTGAGGGCACACAATTCAACCCACACCCCATTCTGAGTTCAAGTCTCATTTCCTCCACCAAGTAACTCTGTGGCCTTTGTCAGATTACGTAGCCTCACTGACCCTCAACTGTAATGTAGGTAATTCTAGTTCTCACCTGGTGCTACTGTGAGGATTAAATGAGATAATGCTTTGGTAAAATGCTGGCACTTTAAGTACAAGTATAGATTAACCATTTGTTTAGTCATTATTATTTAGGTTGTTATTTTTATTGCTTCTCTAGTTAGACACCCAAGCTTAGTACTTGGCTTACTGTAGTTGCATATGAGATAATAGATTTCAGTCACTGAGGACCATTATAATTTGTGCACTATAGATGTTGAAAATGCTGTCAGAGAGTACTCAACTATGGTTGAGGTTACTATATTTTATTAAAGGCTTTCCAGCTGTATGCCAAGAAATACTGAATTCATCAGGCTTTTTGGGATTGTTTAGAAATTTAGGGACTCCCTAGAATAACTCCAAGCTGTAACTCGTGGCTAATGAGTGGAATTGATATTTATAGAGCGAGAATCCTGGTCAAATTTTTCTCTAACTTGTCACAAAAAAGTTTTTTTTTTTTTTTAAGCTCATTTAATTTACATGTAACAAGCACAAATTCAAGGTATTTGATATTATCTGATAATCATAAGTCATTCTTTGATACGTGAGAAATGGATGCACAGAAAGGTTAAATTATTTCCCATTGTTAAAGAGAAGTTCAAGTGAATTCCAGGCAAATTAAACTCACTACTCCAATCAAGTATTCACACTCCAGAGGACAGAGAACCCCAAAAGACTTGAATGTGTTCTCCAGAGTAGGTGTGGTCCATTTTGACAAGTTTGCTTGGCTGTGGGAGACATGTCCTCTCCCTCAGATTAATTGGAATTTGTTTCTGCCTTGCGAGTCTCAGGCAACAGTCATTTCTTCTGCTAAACACACAGAAGGAGGGCAGTGATAGCTGGCTGAACCACCAATTACCCACAGAAACATCTCCAGCAAGTGGCAATTCCATGGAGAATTTACCATCTAATTCCAAAATAGAGCTGGGAAAGAAGTTTGTTTGGTACAGTTGCTTCGTCGGTGGCTGCCAAACCTTCAGTGGACACCTGAGGTGAGGAAGAAAGAGAATCCAGAATTCCTGAGCCTCATTTCTGGCTCTGGAGGAGACATAAATCTTTTCCTTCCGCTGCCATGTTTGTCCACATAGGAATTCCTGTTTCAGTGTCCTTTTTTGCCCCTGGAAGCACTAGTACGCCATTACTTGACTGATAACCATAATTTTTATCCCACTTAAAAAACAATGGAACATCGTTGGCACATCATATTTAGAAGAAATATTTTCTTTGTGTGTAATTTTTAGTTCTCCTGTGTCCAGCTACCTAAACAAACTCCACTTTTTTTTTCAGTTTAAAGCTTCCTTGTATTTTTTAATAACCTGCATATATATATGTATATATATGCATATGCTATATTATATGGAGGTTATTAAAAAATACAAGGATCTATCTATCTATCTATCTATCTATATTTGGATTTTTTGGTCAGGATTCTTTTACTACTAAAGATAGAAAACAAACCTGAAATAGTTTTAACACAAAGAGAAATTTGTTGGCCCATATGAGAAAACTATGCAAAGGATTGGCAGGTAGCTAATTGTCCATTGTATCTGATACTGTGAAAACTTTTCTTATCTACTTCTTTGGGGTTTCTCTATGATTTCTTCTTCCCTTGTGATTAATTACCTTCTCCAGTCTTCAGGTTGCCTGGTTCTGATTCCTTTAGCTTTGTCGTTTGTCCCAGAGGTTTCATCTAAGTCACAGTTGCAGTGTCTTCACTTGCTCTACTTGAGGACTGTCATGACCGCGGGCCTGGTGTGTGTATGTTGTGATTACCTGCAGTTTGTTCTCTGATAAAAGGTCTGCCTTTCTATTTTCTGCCCCTGGAAATTATCTCCTCATGAATCCTTTTGAAAGTCTTTGTGGAATGACCCATTTAAAGATAATGCCTAAAACTTTTATTTTATAATGAAGCAACTTTTTCTCTTTTAGTGTAACACCTACACATTGTGTGTAATTTTTCCTTTTCCCATGTTAATTCCTGATCACATTGCTTACATTTTGTATATTTAATAAATTATCATATCCCCAACCATTCTACTATATGTAATCCATGTCCCACTGGAGAAAAGGCCCCATAGAGATTTTAGTTTCATATCCTAACCACTTGCAGACCCAGTAGCTGTTTGAATCAGGAGTGGCAGAGTGAATTGGTTTAGGAGTGGAGGGGAAGGGAGCCACCTTTGTTCTGACTTTCCAAGAAAGCCCTTGATGAAGCTTATCTAAAGTTCCATCCAGGTATCTATTCATCACAAATGTCCGCTTGTTCCACTCACCCAACTGGACCATGTGTTGCCTTTGCAATAATATAAATATAGAAATTACTCTGAATTTGTAAATAAAAGTGATATTGTCTTGCTTGTTATGGAGGCTCCCAAGAGCAGACTCTGAGACAAGGATTAACATGAAAGTAGTTTTCACAGAAGTGATTCAATGATCCAAAGCCAGATGGGGAAGGAATAACGCTAATTAAAGGTGCTTACAGAGCTGGGGACTGCTCTGGGCAGCTGAGACATCATCCTCCTGGGGATCCTCTGAGAGAGTACATAGAATATTCTCCAGATCCAATTCATCCTTAGGTGAATTATCCTTAGAATAGAAAGCTGGAGCCTGAACTTTCAGTCACCCTGCATTCATGGGCAAAACGTCTATAATTTGAGAATTCCTCCAAGCAGAGAAACATTTTAATTTTCATTCTTTTGTATTTATTTTCTGAATAATATATTATTTACATAGGATAAAAGTAAAAACTGTATAAAATAGTATTTGCAGAGAGATCTCCCTTCTTTCTATAACTGATCTATCCTATACCTGCTCTATGCAGGTAATCTTTTTTTTGGGGGGGGGCATGGGGAGAGGTTTGGTTTGTGAAAAATAGGCTATTTTCGTATATTACTATTACAAAATAATGCCAGAATGAATCATGAACATATGTTGTTGGATACTTTCAGAGGTGAATCTTTAAGGTAAAATATCAGAAGTGTCATTGCCTAGTCAAAGGGTAAATGCATATAGTTTTTTTCAGTATTGACATATTCTTAGCCCTAGGGTTATACAATATTGTACTTCCCCATCGATACATAACAGTGTTTCTGCTCAGCCCTGCTAATAGAGTATGCTGCCAAACTTGAACATTTTTGCCTATCTAATATGTGTACAGCAGGTCCTGGAATAACATCTTTTATGTTATTCCAGGACCTGGAATATGCCTGGAATAACAAGGCAGATGTTTATACATTTTTCCAGGCCTGCTGTTTTTCTTCGGGTACTCTGGTTTCTTCCAGCATCCCCAAAATGTGCGCATTACGTGAATGGACATGTCGACACAGTCCCAGTCTGAGTGAGTGTGGGTGTGTGAGTGCACCTGTGAAAGAAAGGCTTTTATCAGGGCTGGTCCCTTCCTTGAGTGCTGAACTGCCTGGATAAGCTCTGGCCACTTGCATTCCTGAACTAGAATAATGGGGTAAATAATTATCTTACTTGTTTTTGTCAATCTTTTTAAAATTCGTGTCTAACTCATATTTGTTTCAGTGTTTTTGTGACCAGAAATATACCATAGAAATTTAACCCTAGTTTATATCAATTAATCTACAGTAAAATTAGTTTTAGTATATATTGTTTCACTTAAAGTTGAAACTTCCAAGAACCTGTGGAAGATATTAAGTGAGGACTTACTGGAGTTATAATTTTAATTTGTCTTATTTTGAGAATTCCATATTTTCTTATGTTTAAGGGCCAGGAATTTTGTATATACATATTTTAAACTTCATATTTCATCTATTTTTTGTATTGCTATTTGGTTCTTTTATTTTTGAATTTTATAAGAGCTTTTATGTATTAAAGTGTTACAGATTTAATCTTATGTTTGAAATACACGTTGCAGATATTTTCTTTGTAGTTAGTCTTTTGACATATCTTTAGCCATACAGAAGTTTCCACCTCCCTGCCTCCAACTTTTAATTTTATGGTATGCAATTTATTGGTCTTTCCTTGGATCTGGATTATAAGTCATAGTTGTAAGGGTTTTCCTGTAATTATGTTTTTTCTAGTGCTTTTATGATTTTATTTTTTTTTTAATTTAGATATACGATTCATTTGTAGTTTACTCTGGTATGTAGTGTGAGATATGGATCCACTTTCATGTTTTTCCAAATAACTTTCCAGTTTCCCCAACCTCAGTTTTTCATCTATCCTTTTTCTTCAGTGAGTTGAGCTGACATTTTTATCATGTAACAAGTTTCCACAGTACTTGGTCCATTTCTGGATTTTCCCTTTTGTTCTGTTGGTCTATCTACCTATACCTGTGTCAGTAGCTCACTGTTTTAAAACAAATTTCATAGTACATTTAAATCTGTATATACGGCAGGGCTAGTTCATTGACCGCCACGTAATTAATGTGAGTTAATAAAACCTAATTTTCTTTACCTATTCCTTATTTTTAAACAAATAGTTCCCCAATTTCAAACATATAGGATTATCATATTTTTTCCAAACACTGTATAATTGTGGAGATTTTTATGACTCCCTGCCAAAAATACTGATTCCCAAATTGTTTTCAAAAATGGAGCAACTATTACAACAGCTGTCACAAAATTTAAAAATTTTTAAAACTTTTCCATTTAAATTTTAAAAATTATTAATAGCCAAAAGCTAACCAATTTACATTTCTTTAATTGTTCAAAAGATTACACATTTTCTTATATGCTTGTTAACTAGTTATTATTTCTTCTTTTGTGATTTGCTTTCCATGTTGCCTTGGCATATTAGTGTTTTCTTATTAATTTATGTGAACATGCATATAAAAGTATTAATCCTTCATCAATCATGCTTACTGCAATGCTTACCCAGTTTATTAAATTTTTAATGTTATTTATAGGTTTTTTTTGACAGGCTAATATTTTTACTTTTAGGTTGAAAAACTCTGACTCTGCTTTTATTATTTCATTAGTCATTTCTAAAATCATTTCTTATTCAGAGGGTTGATAAATAACTTTACATGAATACACAATATTTCTTTTCTTTTCTTTTCTTTTCTTTTCTTTTCTTTTTTGAGACGGAGTCTCGCTCTGTGACCCAGGCTAGAGAGCAGTGGCGCAATTTCAGCTCACTGCAACCTCCACCTCCCAGGTTGAAGTACTTCTCCTGCCTCAGCCTCCCAAATAGCTGGGATTACAGGCATGCACCACCATGCCCAGCTAATTTTTGTGTTTTTAATAGAGATACTTTCACCATGTTGGTCAGACTGGTCTCAAACTCCTGACCTCAAGTGATCCACCTGCCTCAGCCTCCCAAAGTGCTGGGATTACAGGCGTGAGCCACAGCACCAGGCCCCTAATAATTCTTTAAAACATAAGAACAATTCTAAGTTGCCTAGTGATCTAAAGTAGGTTTGCAGCAATAAATTAGAAGGCAGAGGGAGTGTCATAGGCAAGCACATTGACAACTTTAAGAAGTGCCATCTGGTGAAAGGACAAGAGACTTTCTAAAAATATCACACAGAAATCTTCAAAATTATAGCAATCTAAGGCCATTGAAGTTAGGACAAACAAACATTTAAGCTCCCAAAACTAATATTCATAAAGTATTGCAAAGTTAATATGAAAATATTAAATGACATTAAGTGTATCATGGACAAGAAGCAAAATATATAACGTGATTTTAGAGACATTTCTGATTCAGAGGATTAAATATGAAAAAATTGTGCTTAGGGGCATAAAATCCTTAACTAGGAGAATTGACTGTGAAAAATGATTTGTTCCCAGGGGTTTTCTAATTAGATGACATTTGGTAAAAATTATTTTTTATTTCTTCTTAAATTTTATTTATTTATTTATTCATTTGTTCATTCATTCATAAGTTATTGAGGTACAGGTGGTATTTGGTTACATGTGTAAGTTCTTTAGTGGTAATTTGTGAGATTTTGGTGCACTCATCACCCGAGCAGTATACACTGTACCATATTTGTAGTCTTTTATCCTTCACTCCCTTCTCACTTTTCCCCTCAAGTCCCCAGAATCTGTTGTATTCTTCTTATGCCTTTGCGTCCACATAGCTTAGCTCCCACATATCTGTGAGGACATACAATGTTTGGTTTTCCATTCCTGATTTACCTCACTTAGAATAATAGTCACCAATCTCATCCAGGTCACTGCAAATGCTGTTAATTCATTCCTCTTTATGGCTGCTTAGTATTCCATCACATAGATTATGTTTTCTGAATACTGACTTCTTTTTTTCTGGATAGATATCCAGTAGTGGGATTGCTGGATCAAATGGCAGCTCTAATTTTAATTTGTTAAGGAATCTCCACACTGTTTTCCATAGTGGTGGTACTAGTTTACATTCCCACCAGCAGTATAGAAGTGTTCCCTGTTCACCACATCCACACCAACATATGAATGATCAACAAACATATGAAAACAATGCTCAACATCACTAATGATGAGGGAAATGCAAATCAAAACAGCAATGTGATACCATCTTACTCCTGCAAGAATAGCCATAATAAAAAATGAAAATAAAAAAACAGCAGATCTTATTTATTTTCTATGGTTTCCTAGATTACAATGACCTTGGGAATAATGATTGTGTTTTATTCCTCAATTCCCCTTTGGTGCCATACATTAATAGGTACTGAATGTCATTCAGGTGCCATTGCTCTATATATTTACTTTTTTATTTTTATTTTTTGAGATGGAGTGTTGCTTTATTGCCCAGGCTGGAGTCCAATGGCATGATCTCAGCTCCTGCAACCTCCGCCTTGCAGGTTCAAGCGATTCTCCTGCCTCAGTCTCCTGAGTAGCTGGGATTACAGGCACTCACCACCACACCCAGCAAATGTTTGTTTGTTTAGTAGAGACGGGGTTTCAACATGTTGGTCTCGAACTCCTGAACTTGTGATCCACCCACCTCAGCCTCCCAAAGTGCTGAATATGCTTACTTTTTAACCCACTTATTATACCACTATCTAAGGGAAGAAACTAAGGCTCAGAGAGGTTAAACTCCTTCCCAAGGTTGATTTTGAACCCAGGACTGCCTGACTCTCTCCACATAGCTAATCTCCTTCTCATGAGTCCTGAATCTAGTGTCATGCCTAGACTCAGTTCATTGTTTACCAAGTAGATCAGCAATTAAGTAATGTATAATTAATTATTATTAATGAGAGCCTGGAAGTGGGTGAGATAGTTTGTGATTTTATTGGAGAGACAAGTTTTATACACATAAAATTAGATGAATTAGATCTCAACAAGATTATAATGTCTAGATCTCAACAAAATTATAATGTCTGCTATGTTAGTTGATTTTCTCAGATCAACTGAGTTAGCCTGGAAGCCCTTACAAAGCAGCAATTCAGTTTTTCTAGAACCTGATAATATTTGTTTCTGAAGGGAATAAAACTCTTGTCAGCTGGCTACAGGATTAAGGCACCACACTATGTGTTAAGTGGTCTTTTACTTCTCCCTCTACTGAAATCTTCATTGGGACTGGTTACCTCTTAGTCTTGTTCATTATAGAAGAGAAACTATAAGAAAGCTCTTTGTCTTCAAGGCCATCCCTGACTGTGGTTTGGATGTCTTGTGTTTCCCCACATCATTTTCCATATTCCATCTTGCTAAAATATTTCTGTGCATATAAGGTTTTCACAAGTCATTTTTGTACTTGTTCTGTCCCTTATTCCTCTTATCTTTTGTTTTTACTTCAGTGAGGATTTAAAAGCATACTTACCTAGCAAAAGGAAGCAATTTGTACCCTTTTTAAAGAAATAATTGATGAATCATTGCTTCAAAAACATCCTTGGCTCCCTTTCTCATCGTAAACCAGTTATGAACCACAAATAGCGTGTATAAAAGAGATTTTAATTTCCATATTTGGTATGGGAAAGTATGTAAGATTTATGCTGTTTTATGATGCAAAGGTGGAAAGGTTGTCAGGGAGTTTTCAAATGACCCATAAATCCACATGCCCAGGTGTGGTGGAGAGCTGTTGGTAAGTCGCGAGAGACACTGATGAACATCGCAGATTACAATTCCATTTTCTCATGGAATACAGAGAATGCCAAAACTGAGGTATATTTTCTAACTCTCCTGATTTCATCTAATGTAGGGGATCTCTTAATGAAGATATTGGGCAAAGGACATGTTCTCTCTGAGATTGCCAATCCTGTTGTGTGTCTCTTAGTAATACCTAATGTAATGCCAAGAACTCAGTGCATATTCAATCAGTAATAACTATTTACACATGTGGACAACGATGGGGGAAGGAACATTTCCTAACTATCTCTCTGCATTCTACCTTCTTACTTAATGCCACAAGAAGCCCTTGTATTTTCTTGTACCTGGTCTTTACTGAACCTTAACTCAGCTGCCATCTATGCAGGGCCCAGTTCTACCAGTGCTGACTCAGAGGATATTCACTTGAACATGTGATAATGTACGTGATGCAGAAATCTTGAGGATGCAGACATGAATTAGCACCGATTGTACCTTGATGGGTGAATATGTGAAAAAGAGGATTTTCTACTAAAAAGTATTATTTGACCAATGAAGATAAAGAGGCACACTGTGGTATACGTAAGAAACATGTAGATAAGAATCACTCAAGTGGAGAGTACTTTGGAGGAGTAAGAAAGAGATTACAGGGCAGTGTGGGAGCAAAGAAGTTGACTGAAAAACTGACAAAATTATAGTTTAGAAGCTATTTATTTTGTATACATTAGGGATGCAACTAAACTTTTCGGGCAGGGCAGTGACATGATCAGAGCTTTTTTTTTTTTTTTTTTTTTTTTTTTTTTTTTTTTTTTTTTTTTTTTAGCAGAGTGGCTCATATAAGTCATAGGATAAATTGGTTTCACTGCTAACCAACAATGCTATTGTTCCATTTCCTGGGCAGATGCACTGCTCATCCATCTCCCGTCCCAACACTAACCTTGGAAGGCTTCCAGTGTTGAAAGGAGCCACAGAAAGTTATACAGTGACAAAGAGGGGGAATCAGGAGAACAGAGGGCAAGGTGCTGCCAGATGATCTTAAGAGCCACTTGAAAATGTAATATATATATTACACCATATCATCTACCCCCTCCCTTTTTATCGCCCTCATCTGGTCTTTGCCACATTCATCCATTTCCACTCTCTAGTTCACAACTTTCTATTCTCATTCCCAAGGCAGCCCAGGCAGCCCTCTGACTGGAAACCTTGCAACCACACCTCACCATTGTCATCACAGCTAATCCCCAGCCTGCGTGCTTTCCTCTGTGACATTTCCCACCTTTGAGTCACTTCTCTCCTTTTAGCATCTCTACATACTGCCCATCCTAGTGTATTCTCTATTTAGTAAACTGCAACCTACTCTTGATGTTATTTTAACTAGTTTTCATCTGTTTAAAATTCTGTTATGAGCATAGTACATATTCTTCCAGAGTCTCACAGTATCATAGGTAACTTTACAGGAACTACCTTGTTAGATGTAGCTACCTCTTCTAGCTATTGAAGAGGCCAATATAGTTGTTTATTACTGACAATCAACAGCACTAACTGAAGTTAATGATTAGCTGCCATGTTAGAAAGAATGTCAATAGAAAAGCTAAAGATCAAATTAAGATCTGTTCTTCAAATTATTAAAATGTTTGATGCCTGTTTTGAAGAATTTCTGAGAAGTTTATAAAAACAGGAAATAATATATATATTAATGTGAAACAATTTTGACTTTCAGTTGTTTCTATTTGGATTCTAGAAAAATAAGGTTTATATGAACTCTTCTAGCAAATATCCAATTAAAAATTTATTAAGACCAGCAGAAAAATGCAAGACCATCTGTTTTACTAGTACTTGAGTGTAGGTAAGCCTGGAAAAGAAAATAAAGATGCTTTATTGAACTTTGGTTTATTCAAGACCATTGTAAAGATAAATATACTTTAAATAAACACGTTAATAAAATAAGCAAATTCCACAAATTTAGTCCAGCCTAACCACATATCCCATTTTTTTGTTTTGTTTTGTTTTTGATTTTCAACCCAGGTGATAAACTCAGCTGATGAAATGGCATACATAATCGCTACAAATAATTATTTTCATAACAGACAGTCCACACATTGTACAATGGGAAGTACTGGTGTTGGTAGCACTTGTAGCAGCAGTAGCAGAAGTGACAGCAGTGGTGATGATAGACATAGGCAAGGTGCTGTTACTGCTGATTTTACTTTTCCAACCATCACCATTCGTTAGCATTCTTATCTGGTCAGATACTGTGCTGGATACTTATAAAGACTTATCTATAAATATTACAACTATCTAACTAGGTTGATAGTCCTAACCCAACTTTTCCTAATTGGAGACTGATGCTCAAAGAGCTTAAGCAATTTACCTCATGTTTTATATTTCATAACTGATAAAGCCAAGATTTGAACTCAGATATCTGGCTGTAAATCTGACTGTTTTACTATCCTATATGCGAGGTTATCCTGTCTCAGTTTATCTGCATGATGTAAAGTGGACTGTACAATTACATGATTCCCCCTGACTTCCAGGCCAACCTAGAGGTATATAGAACTATATAGTCCCTCACTTTGACTTTTCTTGCCTTTTCCCTTGCTAATTCAAACAATTTCTTCTTGTCTGGTGTGTCTATGTAAATAGCTTGCCATCACATGACCACATGCCAGATGGGCTGGTCATTCGACTCTTTAGTGGCTGACACTCTCCCAGGTGGCTCTGCCTGTCTTTGACATGGTGGAGTGGTATCCCACATATTCAGATAATGTTAGCCATTTGCTACTGGAAACAAAAATCCCATATAGAAATGGAGACCACATTCTGTTGTCAGCTAATAAGAAAGGCTTCCACTATTTAAGGAAGCTTACTCCATGTCTAGCACTTTCCCTTGTGTCACCTAATTTTATCATAACACTACAATGAAAAGAATATATTGTCACTTTAATTTTCTTTTGACGAGAACTGAAGTACTTGAGTACTATATGTGACACCTAGATTTCCCGTTTTAAAAAGTAACTTGCAGTTATAGCTTGCAAACATCTATGACTCAGAGCACCTCCTCATTGCCATCTATTGGTAAGTCTCAAAGAACATAAATCAATTTTAGATATGATTTGATCAAGATATAATTAGGATAATGACCCTGGAGAAGAGATACATAAGCACTCCTTAAACATTTATGCTAATCTGTCTGGCAACTGTACAAATAATAAACAAACACAAATAAATGTTTATTATTTGTGCAGTTGCCAGACAGATTAGCATAAACGAGACATTTCCTAATAACTCTAAACATTAGTTATTCCTTTCTTTTCTTTAACTTCATAATGCAAATATGGCTCAAGACTACTTAGTAGAGTCACAAATTGCTCTGTAGCCATTGGACATTTACAGGAACATGTTAAAATTCTAAGTGGACGCATCACCTATAATACGTAAATATAGTTAGCCACAGGATCACTTAGCTGACAAATAAATAAATACCTTACAGATGAGTTAGAAGGAAGAAAGATAATTTTTCTACTTTGTAGAGAAAGGTTTCTTGGAAAAAAAAGTATTGAAAGAATTGATTCTATTGACTTCTTTACAACAGAGTTAAAATTTTGTAGGGGACTGGGAACTGTGCCTCATGACTGTAATACCAGCACTTTGGGAGTCCGAGGTGGGCAAATCACCTGAGGTCAGGAGCTTGAGACCAGCCTGACCAATGTGGAGAAACCCCATCTCTACTAAAAAAAAAAATTACAAAATTAGCTGGGCGTGGTGGTGCATGTCTCTAATCCCAGCTACTCGGGAGGCTGAGGCAGGAAAATCGCTTGAACCTGGGAGCTGGAGGTTGTGGTGAGCCAAGATCACACCATCACTCCAGTCAGGGCAACAAGAGTGAAACTCCATCTCAAAAAAAAAAAGAATTTGTAGGAAACAGGCAAAAAACACATTTCTTGCTGACTCTACAATCTTGACATGATTACACTGTGATGGGATTAATCCTTATATGGGCTGGTCAGTTTCATATAGAGGTGGTGGTGGGCGGCCCAATTCTGTATCCATGCTGTACATTTGCATATCTAGCCAGTGTTTTGGAGACTGAATAATTTTTCAGTTATTACTCACAGGCTCATTTGCAGATAGCAAAATTCTCTACCTGTGACAGAATTTTCAATGTGTGATTCATCTATGTCAGTATTACCTGGAGAATTCTGCTACAGAATTCTGATACCCCTCCTCCACCCCCACCATTCTGTACCACTGAATAAGAAGCTTGACTAATTTTTTACCAAATTTCTCAGGTGTCCTTAATCATTCAATATTTAATAACTATATTCTTGGTACAACTACTTTTTAAATATTCCTTCTACTATTGGTCTACAACTTGTACTTACCAAGTCACATTATGTAAAATTTCTAACATTTACTGTATAGGAATTTACTGAAATAAAGTTTGTATCACAGAACTATAGAGATAATAATAATAATAGCTATCACATATTAAACATCTGAACATATGATGACCCATGGCCATTCAAGATCTCTAATTCTCACACAGCCTTGCATGATTGATGAGGTTATTCCTATTTTACATTTGTGGAGACATGTTAGAAACGATAAATAACTTGAACAAGGCCACACAGCAAGAAAGAGATGAAGTCGGGATTTAAATCCAAATATGGCTTAGTCCAAGGCCTATACTGGAATCACTCTGGCAGTGACTATTAGTTAATTTGCGGCCCATGCTGGAAGCAGAAGCAGAGGATGGGATAGATTTCATATCTCCCCTCTGTATCCATCAGGTGCCTTTGTGCAGTGAGCAACCTGAATTACTATAACTGGTGCTCTAGATGATGCTTTTAGTGTGCAAACTCAAAGGCTGTGTAATATAGACCTATTATCTTACAAACGTATGAAACATGTTGGACAACAGACTGTAACCCAATAAATGGGACAGGGATGAAGGGTGGGGAAAGCTAGGAGATGGCTTATGGATTGTCCCAATACTATTGATTTATTTTTACTACTTTTGGGGTCCTTGTGAGATGACTTTACACTCTTATTTTGTGATGGAGGATCCTTATATGATCTCTTAACCTTTTAGCTAGAGTCCAACATAGTTTAGTCGGGTTTCGTCTACATCTATATTGTATCAACCATCTTATTAATATCCAAGCTATATCTTTGATACCAAATTGCAGTAATATTTATATG
Source organism: Cebus imitator (assembly GCF_001604975.1). Taxonomy (NCBI): domain Eukaryota; kingdom Metazoa; phylum Chordata; class Mammalia; order Primates; family Cebidae; genus Cebus; species Cebus imitator. The sequence goes on along the minus strand of NW_016107492.1, from coordinate 3,887,977 downwards.
ATATTCAAAACCTAAGTAGATTTTTCTGTATAGCTATATTTTTGCTAATGGTTTCACTTGCCACGTGATTGTATATTATCAGCATTTTTTTTTTAACTGTGGTTCACGTTTGTGGCTCCTGTTAGGCATTTTCATCCTTTTCACACCTTGTCTAGCTCAACTTTGATAAATTTTTACTTTATTTGATTCAAGATTCCTTTTTGCATTCTTTAAGCTCTCTCATCTCAGAAAACTAGGAGAGTTTTAACCATCACATTTTTAAAAAATCAGTTACACAGTTCTGATGAATTTTCTAAAAAAAAAAAAAAAAGTTAGGTACCCGTTAGAGGCTTTTTACACCCCAAGGGCCTGTTCTCAGAGTTGTATATTTTTAATTCTTTTGTTTCATTTCCCTCCTTTGAAGTTGAGATAATGGACCTAATAAATTCAGAGTTTTTCTAGATACTTGTATTGATAAACACTAACTTGACTGGACAGAGCATGAAATATGCTTTAAAGACTATTTTTGGCTGGGCATGGTGTAGCTTACACCTGTAATCCTAGGACTTTAGGAGGCCAAGGCGGGCAGATGGCCTGAGCCCAGTTGTTCGAGACCAGCCTGGGCAATCTGGCAAAACCCCAATTCTACAAAAATACAAAAATCAGCCAGTTGTGACAGTGGGCACCTGTAGTCCCAGCTACTTAGGAGGCTGTGTGGGAGGATGGCTTGAGCCCAAGAGGTCGAGAGTGCAGTGAGCTGTGTTTGTGTCTCTGTACTCAAGCCTGGGTGACAGAGCAAGACCCTGTTTCCCCCCATGAAAAAAAGGAAGAAAGAGATTTTTTTTTTTACACTTCCATAGAGCTTTCATAAAATCAGATTATGAGATAAAAAGTCGTTGCCTATGGAAAACTTAATGATTTTAGGTGTTATATACTAATGGTATGGGGCCTATCCCTAAACCACTATTGAAGACCATGGGGTTTCTGCCTGTGTTAAGGGAGAAGGACAATTTGAAGGATCATTTTCCCTGCTTATATGATGACAAATAGTTGTTGGTATTTATCAAACTCACTTTTATCCCATCTCTTTCTTGGTTGTAGGATTCTACTGGAGGTTGCTTTAGTTAGCCACTGAAATTCTGAAAGCATATACAACTCCAATTATTGAATACCCAACTGTCATAACAAATGTAGAGATCATGTATAATATTCCTAAAAGTAAAATAAATGAATGTATGAGTCTCTTAAACAGAATACATACATGAGGAAAAATTCTATCATCTCTGAAAAGAAATAGCATTCAGCTTTTTAATAATAGATGCATACTTATAATGCAATCCTATTGTGTTGTATTCATATTTTACTTTTAGGAATATTACACATGGTCTGTACATTTGTTATGTAACTTATTTCTTATGCACTCAAACAAAATATTTTTTTGGATCTTAAAGTTTACTTACTGCTGTGTCTATTGTGGATCAGCATCATCCTGCACACTTGATTCTCTCAGGACATGTGAAATAAATCAATGGAATGTGTACAGGCACTTCAAGCTCCAGAGAAAAGAGTGATGGAAATACTAAGTTACATTATTGTAGGGTAAGTTGAAGAAGGAATAGTTCAAGGGATAATGCTGCCTTTTCTGAGGCCGTATCTCATTAATAATGCATTATAATTTAGAATAAAAAGTAATATTGCATTTCTTACATTTAATGTAACTCTAGGGTGTTTTCACTACCTCTTCATAAGCTTAATGCATGATTTTTATTTGATTATCAAAGTGTTTTGGATGTCAGTTATGTCAAACTTAGGTTGAGTAGGGTATATGATGATAAATGGCATATTTTGTATTTCAGAAGATAGGCATGCATATTAATAATTGAAAGACAAAAGTGAAAGTTTTGAGCTACAAGATTTTTATGAAAGAATTACAGAAATTTAGATACAATACGATGACTTCCAAATTAGGGGAACCATTCTTCTTAATCTCTGTTACCATTCTCATTCACTTAGCAACCCTATCTTGCATATGGAAAATTTTACCTGAGTGTGTTGAACTGTTTCACTTGTCTCTTCTTTTATACCTTAGTTATCTTTCTTTATGTGTTTAAGAAAGGACAACTTAATGTTTTGTTTCGATTTTTTGTTTTATCTTGTTTTTGTTTTCTCATTCCCATCCTGTTTCCTAAGCATCATTTTGAACATAGAAATACTGCCTCTCGAACCTGGCAAGTATTCCTTGCTTTCTGTATTTTAAGTGACTCCTGAAGTTTCACCTCACGTGCAGAATCTCCTCATTTGATCCAAGAAGTAGGCATGGATTTTTCTGCTACTCAACATTGATAACCAACACCTAATTTATTTCTCTGATTTCCTGAGACATTTATTCAACATTTGTTTAGTATCTTTTATGTGTCAGGAGCATAAGTGAATCCGGAATGAATTTCTCACACACTGACAAAGGAGACAGGCATATAAACAATAGATTACACAATGACAGGATCAGTGCTATAACAGCAGTGTTATGTTTGTGCTGCATTGTAAAGACTATGAACAGAACACCTAACCCTGAGAGAGCTGAAGAGTAGGGCTGAAACAGAAAGGGAAGAGAATCACTGAAAGAAGGGACCAGTCCATACAAAGAAACATGGAAAAAGAGATCAGGTCAGATTGTAGCAGACACTGTATTCCACATCACATCAGTTGGGTTTATACATGGAAATAATATGTTGTGCTTAATGCAGGATTGTGTAGAAGGTAAGAAAAAAATATTAGCTATGATTGCTAAATATGTTATTGCTTATTTTTAATCATAATAGCTCAATAAGAAATCAAAAGTCACTAGAGTTTTTTTAAGAAGAAAAATTATGAGTAGGTATGTACAGAAAAAATATTTCTGGTGTCAGTGTAGAATATGGATTGGAGGGTGATAAATGGGGATGGAAGATCATATGTCTATTTTAACAACCATTTGGCAAGATGTAATTTGGTTCTGATGGCAGGTGGGAGAATTAACCTTTCTGTATCTCAGTTTTCTCATCTGTAAATATTAGGATTAGAATGGCATCTAATTTATTAGATTGACTTGAGGGTTAAGTGAGTTAATATTTTCAAAGCTCTTATAACAGTTCCTTGCACTAGTAAGCACTATGTATTTGTTAAAGTTCAAACAGATTAATATTGTGTTTCTGTCTTTTGCACATACATGAATCCTAGAATATTATCATTGGACACGAACTATCTCTATGTCATGTCCTCTGCATAGGCAATAACAAAGAGCTACTTGTTTCTGTTGATTATAATTATGATAATATTTCACTGATGATTGTCTATTCAATACTATCAAAGACAGAGATCAGTACTGGTGTCTGAGACAAATACTTAATATCATCTTGACTAATCTTGAGCTGACCATGTTTAGTGGTGGCAAAATCCCTCTCATGTTTATCCAGCATTAGTCTTTGTGGTATGTTAGAGTACAAATATTTTGAAGGTATGTGCACATGTAGTATAAACTAATTTTGTTGTTGTCATCAAGGATTCTGTTGAACTTGCATTTGTTCCCAGAAAGAGTCTATAAAGCATACTATTCTAGGCTTACCAGTCATAAAACAAATTATAGCTTTTGACAAGTACATGGTGATAATGTTGTGGCATGCTATTCCTAAGCCTGATTAAATAAAGCACCTGTTTCTTTATAAATGAATATATATATATATATATATATATATATATATATATATGGTGAAAGTGTTACATTTCAATTCCATTACAAAAGAGATGTGCTCTTAATTTAAAAAAAAAATTGAAGTCCCATGTACTCCAAACCTAATCAACAAGTAAATGTTTTCCAGCTACTTTTAATTTTTGTTTAAAAAAAATAGGGGATAAGTGAGTATAAAATAGTAAAAGAACATTAGATATGAAGCCTATGAGTTCACAAATGTGTATTTCATATTCCAAATAAATGAGAATTATGATAAACTTAATTGATCCACACAGAGAGCCACTACCTTATCCTCAGAACTTCCCCTATGTGGATATTTGGTCTTGACTGTTTCACTGTGATATTTAGCTACTGCAAGAATATTTTCTTCATCTCTTTCACTGATTCAAAGGGCTTCTTACTTTGGATGTCTTTGAGAACACCATGCATCAGTGCTTTCTACTGCACATTTTTAATACCCTCATTTTTCAGGACAAAGGTATTTGGAAAGCATCCATAAAATGATTTTTCAATAAACACACAAATATAATTCACTGAGAAATGTAATATTTATGTATTTAATGCTAGCCTTACTAATTGTTTCATATGTAATATTTCAGTGCCCAAGTGGATTATAAACGTTATAACCAGAAATTCTGTCTCACAATTTCCTTAGTGCAAGAGTAGAGCCAGGAATCACTCAGCATATCTAGTTTTTTTTCTGTCTGAATAGTATTATTTTATGCACTTAATTATGTGAGAATTCCTAGGAAATTCATTCTCAAAATAAAGGCAGAGAGTAGGCACTTAACACATTTTGTCCAAAGAAATCATCAATGAGTAAATAAATGTTAGTCTTTAGGTTTTTCATTTGCATAATGTTCAGGGACTGTTTTCCATAATCAAGGAAATGTGAGATTTGAAGAATTGCCCTTATGCAGTTTGGTATTATTCGTTAATTTTCTAGAAACATAAATGACATAGGGCAGATGGCTGATTTTGTGTTTCTTGTGTCTGTAAAGTTCTTTTTCCTTTCCATGTGTTAAGTACATCTATGGGACTTTGTATGTCAGTTCTTTGCACTGGGCTCACTAATCCAGCAGTTGGCCTGACCTACAGGGTCATGAATATAAGACCAAGAGAAAATAAAAACGAAGATCTGACAAAAGAAATGTACATCAACTTATGGGAAAGGACATCATTGTTGCCAAGATACATCGATGGTCTGTTTTGTTCAGTGCTCTGTCCCCAACACTTAGAACAGTGTCTGGAGTTTAGGAAACCCTACATGAATATTTATTTAATGAAGGAGTAAGTGAGCAATGTAGAAAAATGTGAGTTCTCTAATCATAGGACTTTGACTGACATATTGAGTGTGTGGCAGGGATGAGGAGTATATTCCTACTCACAAATGACTTTCTGGGGACAACCTTATTTTCAGTTTCTCCAAACCATTCTGAGGTAAGACTGGTCATTGTAGGAAAACAGAAGCATTTCAATACCTAGTGTTTTATTACTGGCCTTGCAACTTATTTTTGTTGTATTAAATCCTTCATACTGGTATTTCAGTGATCTTTGCTTTAAATGTCAAATAACTCTCAGAGTATATCACTTTGTATTTTCACATAATACCCATATTTATGGTTTATTTTTGCTCTCACAGCAATCCTATTAAATGGGTTTTCACTTCCTCCCTTTAATAAATGAAGAAACAAAAACCGAGTGAGAAAAAGTGTACAAGATCACTTATACAAGCTAAGAAGGACCAGTCCTGGGACTTCATCTCCAGGCTTCTTATTTCAAAGTCCATCATCTATCCACAGTATATTATATCAGTGATCAATTCCTATGGGTTTGTGTTTTATTTTTTTTATTTATTACAGGCTAACACCTAGTAGAGTCCTAAGTCTTACAGAGCTCATCAGGGTAAACTGTCTATAGAGTACATTTGAAGATCAGATAAAACTTATGAATAGTGATGTGAACAAATATAAAACAAAGCACAAACATTTATCAAGTTTTAGCAGCAACTCAGTCATGTGCCATGACTATGAAGATAATGGATGCTACTGTTTTCAGGAAACAGGTTTAAAGTCATAATGTGACATAAACTGTGATCTAAAAATTCAGAAATATGCAGTAGGACATTTCATTTGCTTCTATTTTGTCTCTTTGTGATTGATAGTGTTTTATTTAGACTCCTGGTGGGAAAATAGAATCACTCTAGATGGCTTAAATGTAGTGATTTTAAGGAATGAATTCCTTATCAGGACAGAGAATGATCCTATAGGAATGAGGGCTGTGGATGGCAAATGGAGAATAATTAATGTAAATACTCATAGTGAGAATTGTATAATTAATTTCTGAACATTATTTTTATCTCTATAATTATGTCTCTGTCTATATAATGCTCTTCAGATAAATAGTACATGGTACATTTGGAAATTAAAATTGGTATTTCAAAGCCATCATTCTTTTTCAACAATTTGACCATTAAAAATTTAGTCTCCCCATGTAAGATTATATAATATTTGATACCAACTATTATATTTTGTGATCTTTGAAAGCAACCCCAAATGTTATGATTATACTGTGAACATTCGAGTAGTTATCATCTAAAAATAATTGTTTTTACCAGTTTATTATTTACCATGAGCATTCTGCCATTTCATGATCTTGCTGCATGAAAACAAACTCTGTACTATGACCATTTTAATTCTGTCACTGCTAGGAAGTCACAGCAAATACTCAGTGTATAAAGCTGCTTTTATACTGTCCACTGCTTTTTCTCAGTGATGGAAAGCTTCTGATTTCTTTCATTCATTCTATTCACTGATCAATGGCAGCTCTCAGTAGGCAAAAGTCAATTTTGTCAACAAACTGTGTGAGAAGAAACCTGTCTGCTAAGACCATGGGGTGATACCTGGAACAAAGTCACCTTCAAGAGTATGGCTGTTTGTTTTACTTTCAACATATGAGACGTCATAAAAGCCTAAGTAGAATGTTGTAGGGGACACTCTGAGATAAAATATATAGTGGGAATATTTGGCGGAGAGTTTAAAAAGACAAGTGGCTATTCATTATGTAAGTACGCAGGCTTATGTTGTTAATCCTCAAGGGAAATGTTTCCCATCTATTGAAAAACCTCCATATAAACTTTGGGACATCATCTTGAAGGAAGGGACAGTTTTATCTTTCTGTTATTATTATTAATTTGGTCCATAAAGAAATCTCCTAGTTTTCAAGTTAGGTAAGTATACTTTGGTGAAAAGCATCAAATAGTTTTTAGACATTTGCTTTTAATTGTTTTTGCTTTTGATTTTAAACTTACACTATTCTGTTAGTCGAATTGTATTGTCTTTACAGTCTATTTTATTTGATATGCATTCAGCAATCAAAGTATGGATGAAAATATTGTCTAATGTGAACTCTTTCATATTCCATGCCTTTCGGTATGTAGTTTAAAGTGTTTAATTAGCTTTAGAGGCTGAAGCATTCTGTATGCTTTATAGCATAAAGTAAGGGGTGTTCTCCCTCACAACTTGGAATGTAACTTTGGATTATAGAGTACTCTTTATATAATCTGAAATATATTTCTCAGTCTCCATGTCAGTTGCCAAACACAGAAAAAAAAGATCATGTCACTAGCATATTTTATGTTATTGTGAATATGATTATTATATAATTACATATCAAATTTGTAAATATCAAATTTGTATGTATTCAAATGTAATAAGATCCCACTAAACATACTAAAATATATTATGGTAATCACTAATGTAAAATTCCTAGAAAGATTGTAACAAAATAACTAGCCTATGTTAAGTAATTGTCTCCCAAAAGATGACTTACAGGAAAATTATAACTTTATCTAAGATACTTTTTCCTGGATAACATTGATCTTAGCTGAATCTGCACATGAAAGCTCAGTAGTTAGGTAATAAGAAATCTACAAATCCTAGATGAGGAAATGAGTAAGTGTAATGATCTGATGCAGATGGAGCTTGTCTAGGGGAGCTGGTGAAGCAGCTTACACTGGAATGGAGGAGATGCCTAAGTTTACATCTCTATCTGTATCTATTCCTTTCTATTATCAGGTACAAAAATGAGAAGTATTACCAGTAAGGAAAGGCAAGTTTTGGGTAACATGAGAAAGACCTCAGAGAAATAAAGAAAAGTAAGGATTTTTGAGTGCCATCTGTTCCTTTGGCACTTGATCCACCCATTTCACACAAATCTCATGACAATAGGCAAGTTTGGTTTTATTAACTGAAGGATTGTAAGTAACTTCTGTAAGACAGCAGGAGGAAGCTAGAAAGTGGCTGGACTGGGGTTCTAACCAGGTCTCCCCTCTTGCCGCCTCCTCCAGCAGAAGGAATGTGGTGGTAATAACCAAAGGAGCCTGTGAGGTGCAGGTTTTCCTGGCCACAGTGAGGTTGTTGACCTGTTGGTTGGGAGAGAAGGTAGTTGGAGAAAATTAAGTGGGATGGAAACAAGTGTGGATTAAAAGAAGGAAAATTTGATAAAGAGTCTTAGAACTCAGGAGCAGCTGAGTGAAATAGAATGCAGTAGGCTAGCCCCCATATTGTCATATTGTCCTGAATCTTACATATGCATAATATTATTGTTCAAAGCCTCTAGTTGCCTACTTCAGACAGATGCTTCATCAACAGTATCATTCCTTATGACTTCTCTAACATAATGAAAGTCACTTGCAGTGGCCTCAAGGCAATCGGTGAAAGTGACTGAATAGGTGAACATGCTTGCTCTATCTCCAACTCCAAACACACCTGGCTAAGGTCTGCTGGGCTTCTGTTGAGCATATTTACAGTAAAAAATTACCTTCCTAAAGCTATATATTTAATTAAGTGGGTTTGAATGTCCCTCAAGATAAGGAGTTGAAGTATATGAAACATACATAGTCCAACTGAAACTCCAAATATGTTATTTCCTTGAATTCAAATGTAAAAGCTCAATTTTAGATACTGATAGATTTTCCATTGCACAAAGATACATTTTTATACCCCAATTTATTTCTTTATAGGTTTAATAGATAGTCAATTAATTACACCGTTTTTGTTAAAGAAAAAATGTTTAAAAAAAAGATGGAGTAAAAATCGTCATTTTACCCAAAATTACTCCTCACTATTTCAAGCTAGACACAAAATATCCTAATTGTGTATCAAGACCACACATTCAATTCGATAATATACAACTACTAATTGAAATGTCGGCATCAGATGTATATGGAAAAATGTAAGAATGTAGAAGTTGGCAATTGCAATATTATTGGTAGTACACAAATTAAAGTTATGAAGAGCTTATGACTAAAACAAAGCAACCCATAAAAACTCAGAAGAAGGGATGCGATTTGGTTATGGTGAATAATCATTTCCAAAACAGACGTTGTCCCATTTGAATCACATGGCTCTTCCTATTGTCAATCAAATTCTTCCCAACCTTCTTTCCCTCTTCTGCACCCTGATGGAGACTAAGGCAGAGTTTACAGAAGCTTCTACAACATGGTTTTGATGTATATAGATATGTATGTATGTCTATGAATAGGTATTCCCCTTATGCAGTTTTAGAAACTGGTATTCCTAAGTATGGCTTTATTTTCTTCACTATTGATGTTATTGGAAGAGTAAACTTGCTAGTCCGTACTCACTAGTCACCATATTTTCATTTCTCTTTCAATTCTCTGAAGCTCTTTGGAATGTCAAAAACATGAGGGCTCCATTTTACTATCCCTAGTTGGTGATTGCCTGTATCTCGTGAAGTTTATTGTGACAGGTATACCATGATTGAGGTTACATCTCTGGTGTTTAACTTGCATCTGTGTTCCATTCATTCAACAAATTTGACAGCAGTGCTTATTGACTGCCTTTTATGTGTCAGATGCTGTTTCAGTTGAGTGATATAATCACAATCCTTACTCCAGTAGAAAAAAAAAAAAAAAAGCACGTGCTAATTACTCTCAGAGAGCCTACGATAGACTTACGTGACTAGATGTTAATAAAGAACCACACAACTGAATATAAAACTATATTGATGGCAAGTGCCACAGTAGAGAGGAATGTGGTGCTGTGAACATATTAACCTTTCTTCTCCGGGAGGTCAAAAACCACTTCTTTGAGGAAGTTAATGTTTCAGCATTGTTTGCCTCTCAGTTATTTGATAAACTTGTGAATCACTTTATCACCTCTAAATGGTTTTCTTTTCAGATGACTTGTGTCCTGTTTGGGGCTATAGTTACCATTTCCTTGATGGTTGAGGTACCCAGGAGTCTAACCCCTAGATTTATAGGACTTGAGAATTTCCATACCTAGTATAGGGCATGAGGATATATCAGATAATATGCTATAATTTATTATCACTTAGTATCCTCAACATGAGAATCAGGCTGTACATGCATGTGAAGTATACATGGCATAAGTTGCTGTTGCATACTTTTACTTAGGTTGAATATGATTATATAAATCGCTGAAAATATATTGGAATAGTAAGCAAAATATACTATTTTTACCCTCTTTACCACTTATCTTTGACTTTGTTTTCAAGTCTTTTTTATTACTCATATACTTTTTTATTACTCGTTCAAACTCTAATTAATGCATCTACCTAATTTTAATAAATGGCTGTTTGAGTGATTTAACCGGTAAACAAAAGGTACAGAGGCTCTTGATCAGAATAGAAGCAGAGTTCAGATACCAAAAATTACAGGGATTTTGCCAAATTAGCAATAGCGCCTATGACAAGCAGTATTTATAATAAATATATTTTATGAACTTAATTATACATCTTGCAGGAAGTTGGAGAAAATCGTGGAAGAATTACCTTTTGCTAAAACCGTCAATGATAAATTTTCACTAGGTAAGTTAGGTGATATAAAGAGTGGGACCTGTGTGTATGAGAGTATTTAGAGATATGTAGCAATAAAAGCATATCAACATTTTAGGTCATAGGTGATTTTATACAGTGCTTTCTCAAAGATTAATATTCAAAGACACAACAGTTTATTGCATTTCTACTGTGGACAATATGGGAGACCTTGGTATTCCAAGCACATGTTGTGAGAAAATTCCTCATTATTTTTCTCAATTTATTCAAAGGAATATTAATTCAGAGAAGGAAAATCATCTTTTCTGAACACTACGCTATGTTAGATACTCTGTACTCTACTGTGTATTTTTCCACAGTCTCCTTATCATTCACGTTTCAATCGATAGACAAGCACCTATTGAGCACCTGTGTTATGTTCAATTCTGGGCTATGTGCGAGGGGATTATGAGACACAATTCTTGACCTTGAGGACTGTTCCATCTGGTTGGTAAGATAAGGCTTAGACTTAAGATGCAATTAGAGAAATATACATTGACTATTGATGTGAGGTCTCTTCTCTTGTGCTCAGTTATTTATACTCCAACATTCTTTCTTTTCCTTTTTTGATTATTGACTCTGGTCCCAGGCAGTAGGTCTAAATTTTGAGTAGTAGAAATGCAGGATTCTAGTATGAAGGAATGTTAGCAAAAAATAATGCATTTATAAAAATCCATATAAAGCTAACAGATTTCTGTAGGAAAAAATAATTTTTTCCTGCTAAATTTTGAAAGTGTTCTCTAGGGTAAGCTATATGTTCTGATATCTAAAATATTGTATTGCTTATTTGAGTTTTTTAATTATTCTTTTGCCTGTTGGCATTTGAAATTATAGAAAACTTTCTTAAGGATTGGAATGAATTCCTGGCCTCACTAAGTCAGCTTTGCTACAATGGTATTTCGTCATTAGTTGCCAGCATATCATTAAGGGAAAATATTTTAATTATTGAAGATTGCCCCTAGAGACTGATATACATTTTTGGAATGGGGAAGCTTAAAAGCAGTCATTCAAATGTATTTAAAGAAATCCCAGATTTGGTGTGTACAAGTCACTTATACTCACAACATTTCAATTGTATTTTGGTGTCCAGGTTTTTCTGACCAAGTCTTTATTAGAGAAATAAAAGGTAACATAAAGAAATGTATGAGTAAGAGAAATTTTTTGAACTTGCAATTGTATTGTACTAAGCTGACAAACCATTTTACTGCTTAATTTGGATCCACTGTTTTACTTTTTTAAACAACATTTTAATGTGTGTTAAGAGAATTATTTAACTTAAATTAGAATGTTGAAGAAACAAATGGCCATCATCTATAAACAAATTAGAAAAATCATATCAAAGTACATATTAAGAAGAAAGTGTTTGAAATTCTTTTATTATAGAAACTTGTCAATTTTGCGCTTTAGTCTTTGCTAGGCCAAATTACCATCTAATAGATACCACATAGTTTCACTAAATTTAAATTGCTTAAGTGAAAGGAAAATTGGAAAAGCCTTTAGAACTTTCGAAGGTATTTGAAATACTTTTTCTGATGTCTTTATTCTGAAGATTTGAAAAGTATTGTGTTTCTGAAGGGTGACAGAATTAGGTTGATAATATGGAAAATAATGACTTTTAAAATAACCTTATTTTCCAGCACTTTGGGAGGCTGAGGTAGGTGGATCATCTGAGGTCAGGAGTATGAGACCAGCTTGGACAAAAAGGTGAAACTTCATCTCTACCAAAATACAAAAATTAGCTAGCTGTGGTGGCAGGTGTCTGTAGTCCCAGCGACTCAGGAGGCTGAGTCAGGAGAATCACTTCAGCCTGTGAGGCAGAGGTTGTAGTGAGCTGAGATTGTGCCACTGCATTCCAGCCTGAGCAACAGAACAAGACTCTCTCTCAGAAACAAAAATTTTATTTTTACTAGCATGAGTTTTTATTTTTAAATCATGCATCACATTATTAAAATTAACCTACATCAAAATAATTTAGTTTTTAGAGGATTTATTTTTTAAAATAAAAATTTGTTATGGATCCTTGAAATATCATATCAATATTCATAAATAAACACAAATAAATATTTTTAAACTCTAATGTAGTGGTATTTCAAATCAATATTCAACAAGAAAGAATATTCAGAGGCCTGTTTTAAACATCACCAATAATTCAGTGTGACCAATTTTTATTAGGCACCTACTAAGAATACTCAGTTGGCTTATTTCGTCTCTGTAGTCAGCAAGATAGATAAATAGCATAAAATCCTTGCCTTTGAGGTGATACCAGTTTAGAATTTGTAAGCAGATATAAGCAGCATATGTTTCTATCAATTTTATTGGAGTATAGTTAGCTATAACATGTATATATATAATTTACATACAATTTATGTATACTTTTAGGTGTACAGTTTGATGAGTTTTGACGAATATATATACCCATGTAACAATCACCTCATACAAAATATAAAATATTTTCTTCACCCCAGATTTTCCTTGTGATTATTTTTAATCACTTCTGGCTCCACAAAATAACTCTTCTTCTGATTTTTTTTTCCCCACCATAGATTAGTTTTGCCTATTTCAGAACGCTATATGAATGAAAATATATAGTTATTAGGAAACAATTCTCCGTCAGTCTTACAAAATTCTGTTTGTTTTGTGAGCAGAGGCACTGCTTTTGTTCAGAAGTATTTTTTTTTTTAGCAGGTGTTTGTATAGCGAATAGCCTTGGAAGCTAAAGATATCTCATGCCTTACAAAAGGAAAGTTTGTTATTGTGCAGTTTACTAAAGATAATGTGTCCCTCTGGGGCAAAGTTCAGGCCGGCTTAATATGTATTATTATAGATTTAGGTTCCCAAAATGGTAGGTTTCTCGCCTGTAACACAATCCAGTATTTGTGAAGGTGTGACACTTTGGCTAACCCTATTGCTGTGAATAATGAAGTCCTCTGTTTTTAACCCAGGAGTCTTGTGTCTTCTGCTAGCATCCATGAATTTTAATAACTTGCACATTGAGTAAAATCTTAAATCCTTTGCAATTATTGACAACAATATATGTTTTGTGTCTAGCTTCTTTAGCTTAACATAATGTTTTTGAAAATAATCCATATTGTTTCCAAAATTAGCAATTAGTTACTTTTCATTGGTGAGTTGTATCAATTACATGGTGATATCATAGTTTATTCATTCAATTCTTGATAGGTATTTGGGTTGATAACAAGCTAAAAGCCAAGATCAGCACATTTTCTAAGTAGTAATTATGTCATGTAATCACTGAAACAATAGATATACAATGCCACTAAAAAAAGGAGTGATTAATTATGCAGAAGAAAACTTCACAGATTGGTTGACATTTGAGTTGGACCTCAAACAATGAGCTTTTATTCTTCACGAGAGTGTGGAAGGCCTGGCTTAGTACCCTATTAGAAAGAAATCTGAATTTTATCAAAATTTCTAGACTTAAAGTTTTTTATATGTATTTCTAGGCATAAGTATTTCAAAATAGTGCTTCTCCAATATTTGAAAGTAAAGAGATGACCCTTCTATAAGCATCTTAAAACCTTTAACTCTTCTTTCATCAGGTCATCAGCATGCTTCAGTCACCAGTGGTTCAGTAAAATTTCGAAGTGTTAGTGGGGTGCAATCCACTCTCCCCAATGCTTCATTTAATGAATAATTAAAATTTAATTAATATGGCTTATGTATGTTTTCCTAAAATTATGTAGAGTATAAGTAAGAACATCTTTGGGAAATGCTGCTATTTTTATTGATATGCAACCTACAATTGACATAAGTGTACTTGTTTGTTAACTATAGCTTCAAAGCAAGTTTTTTGAATCTCTAGTCCTCCTTGCAAGCAGAAAGCTGTCCTGCAGAGCCTCCAATGTAGGAATTCTCTAGCAGCTACTGCCTAGCGCAGGCTCCCATCTTTCTCCTCTCAGTCCCCTTGCCACAGGCCAGCCCTGTTTCAAACGACTCTGTTGGTGGTAGGAAATCTATTTCTGTGCAGCTTGGCTAATCAGAATGCATGAATCTATGCTTTTCAGATAAAATCTTTGAATAAAATGGTCTCCCTTAGGGACAGTTGTGCATAGGGCTAACTATATGTTCAATATTAAAGGGGGAAATAAAAAAAGAAAGATGTTAAAGAGATAAAAGTAGCATGTATGAAATAATAATGGCTAATTATGTTCTGACAATGAATACAGTGTATTAATAGGTTACTGAGAGACATACTGATAGTGGTTGAGAGTAGAATCTTGGAACCAAACTGCTTGGTTTGATTTCTGGTTCTATTCTTTTACTAGCTGTGTGAACTTGCATGACTCACTCAGCTTTTCTGGACCATCTATGAAATGGGTATGATAATAACAGCATCTATTTCACAGGGTTATTGTGAGGATTATGTGAGTTATATGTATTAAACACTTATAACATTGCCTGGTCCATAGTAAATAATATATAACGTTTGCTCTTGAAGCTGCCACTAACAATGCTGCTTGCTAATTTTAGCTTCAGTAAGTTCCAATAAGAAAGAGGTAAGGGTGAGCACTGCATATTTGGGTTACATGGAATAGACAGAGTTGGAAGACTCCCTCATGTGGCACTTACTAGAGAGAAGTAATGAACAATAAATTGGAAAGTTATATTGGGCTAGATTATGATACCTTAAAAATGAGTCTAAGTTTGAACATGATGTGCTCTGCATTTGGCAGCTATTATAAGTTTTGGATTATATAAAACACATGTTTGAGAATTATCAGCCTGGTGATAGTACTGTGAGGTGAGTCTCTAGAAGCTCTTAAACTTGGAAGAACAATGAAGTCATCATTTAGATGTGAGGCAAAGGGCTGGCAGTGAAAGGAGGACAAAGCTGATTAGCATGGAGCAGATGGGGATGACAGACTAAAAGAATGTTTTGGCTGTGGGAGCAGAAAGAATGACATCAACTGTTGGTATAGTTGGGAAAGGGCAAATGATGACTGAATTCGGGTGAGTTAGCATTCTGTGAATGATAAAACTACTACTAACTGATTTTATAGTATTAAAGATTCTGAATGGCTTTTGAGTCTTAAATCAAGCCAGAATTGTGTCTACGATTATGTTAATAATATGATTATTTTTCTAATTAATTCGAAATTGGCTACTTGTTTATGTTATATAAGATGACATTACTAGTCTCCATATTTGATTGATCTGAATGTTATATTTCATAGCCTTGTTGGGAAGCAGAATTTTTTCCCTATAATCCTTAAAATATGTGCCATTTTTCTTTTTGCTTGAAGGCTGTAATTTAAGTTAATTGTAGTTAGTAGTAGTCATAGTAGAAGGAGTAGTTAGTAGCAGTTCATAGTAGTTTCATCATTCACAGAAAGCTAAATAACCCGGATTCAATAATCATATTCTTTGTCTCAACTATACCAACAGCTGATGATGTAACTTTTCCTGCTCCCACAACCAAAACATTCCTTTCTCCATCCTCCTCGTTTTCTCCACGCTAACCAGCTTTGTCCTCCTCTGGCTGCCAGCTCGTTGCCTCTCATCTAAATGATGTCTTCACTGTCTTCTCAGTTTCAGAGCCCGTTAGGGGCCCACCCGTCCATACTACTGCCAGGCTGATAATTCTCAATATGTACATTTTTGTAAATGACTCTTAATTTAATGTCTCCGTTTTATGTTTAAATTCTTGAAATCTTAAACTAGCTCCATGGAAAGTAAATACTATTAGAGTATTTCCTCAATGGTTAGTTAATTTTGTCTTAGACATTTTTGTAACTGTGTTGTTATAATATATTAAATATTCAAGTGTCAACTTTCTGTTTATTTATTTATTCATTTCTTTACATTATGGAAATCCTAGTTAGTATAAGGTACTGGACTGTATAAGCTGATGGTCTAAACGTGAAGTGGTATTGTTCAATAGGAACAAAAGGAAGGGAAAAACTTCAGCATCTAGTTCAAAACATGTACATTCATGTCCTTTCTCAGATACTTGCTAGGTTTATGCCTTGAGAAAGTTACTTTAGCTTCTTGAATCCTCTATATAGCAGAGACATCAGCCCTAATTTTAAGCGCTTTTTTCAGGAGTATTTGGAATTTATGAGAAGCCATTTATATACATACATACATACATATGTATGTAATTTCTTTCTGCAAGACAGAATCAGATATGTTAAAATATGATGGATTCCAGTTAGTTCTTACTATTGGCACAACTCCTTGCCTTTCATCTTTCTCAGATAATTCCACCGGTATTTAAAAGCACCTTTTCTTAACAGTTGTTCAGCTTTCCTTTTTTCCCCCAATCCAGGTCTCGTGAAAGTTCAGTTTGGGATTTGCATGAGTGACTCCTTAGCATCTGGGGAAGCCCGAGTGCACTACACAGGTGACTGCAGACCACTTTGCATGGACGAGTGAACACTCACTAGTCATGCTATCCTGAAATTCTTAGGACTTATATCCTTGTACTTTCCCAACTAAAATGATCCAGTGCTCTATAGTTTCTTTTTTTNTAGTTTGAGATGGAGTTTTACTTGTTGCCCAGGCTGGAGTGCAGTGGCACGATCTTGACTCACTGCAACCTCTGCCTCCTGGGTTTAAGTGATTCTGTTGCCTCAGCCTCCCAAGTAGCTGGGATTACAGGCACCCACGACCATGCCCGGCTAATTTTTGTATTTTTAGTAGAGATGGAGTTTTGCCAAGTTGGCCAGGCTGGTCTCAAGCTCCCGACCTCAGGTTATCCACCCGCCTCAGCCTCCCAAAGTGCTGAGATTATAGACGTGAGCCACTGTGCCTGGACCACTTTCCTTTTTTTTTTTTTAAAGGCAGAAAGTGCTATGTCACCTTCATGCTAATTTTCTCTTCACGAAGGACCTAGCACATGAGCCTCATTCTTTCCCCTTGGACTGAGACTATCGGGTGTGCTGCAGCAGAGCTGTGCTTCATTTGCTGCTTTCTGAAAAGGGTGGGCAAAAAACAGCTTCTGAGCTCTTTCACCTGACTGCGTCCAAGCTGCTGAAGGGGAAAGAGCAAAGTCACTGTGGCAGAAAGTTCACGGGGAAGGATGTGCCAATTCTTAGCATTTAAAATGTAAAAACTCAAAAGGGAATAGATATGCATAAATATCAAGATGAGAAAATATTAGTGATAGATCTGGATCATGAGGCTATGCATATACAACATGTATATGTTATGCATTAATATATGGGTCAAAATCCAGGTATCAAATTTTGGCAAAACATAAATAGCTTTACAACCAAGCCCACTTTTTCTCATGGAATTTTTGAATGTCTGGGGCTATTCTAGACTAGAAATTACTTTTACATATTATTTGAGAGGCAATATAAAGTGTTGGTTAAGAATCTAATCTCTGTAGCCACACTACCTAGGTTCAGAGGTCTAATTGTTTTAAAGCAGCCACTTAGGCCAGGCGTGGTGGCTCACGCGTGTAATCCCAGCACTTTGGGAGGCTGAGGCGGGCACATCACGAGGTCAGGAGACCAAGACCATCCTGGCTAACACAGTGAAACCCTGTCTCTACTAAAAATGCAAAAATTAGCCAGATGTGGCGACACACACCTGTAGTCCCAGTTACTCAGAATGCTGAGGCAGGAGAATTGCTTGAACCTGGGAGGCAGAGGTTGCAGTGAGCAGAGATCATGCCACTGCTTTCTAGCCTGGGTAACAGAGCACAAATCCATCTTAAAAAAAAAAAAAAAGAAAAGAAAAACCCAGCCACTTATTGGCAGTAGGACTGTAGGTACCTTTTTTTTTACCTGCCTATAAAGTAGAAATAAGAATAGTACATACTTCATAGGGTTATTATGATAGTTAAATGAGTTTATACATGTATATGCATAAGCATATACATACGTATATTTACATATGCACACCACTTAGAACAGTGAGCATATAGTAAATGCTATATTATTTATTAAATAAATAAAAATCATGTTTCTAACTGAAAGCAAAGAGAATAACATACACAGATCCAGTGGTAGTTAATGTTTTCTAAACTGAGGCATGAAATTAAAAAAAAAAAGATAAGATGGTAAAATGGCATAGCAATTAAATAAGGAGAATTGTGACTAGAAAAGCACTTCTACTCTGCTTACTGCCCTTTTACCTCTGAGTCTTAACTGCAAATGAACCAGAAAATCTGTCCTATTAATCATATCACCTGTAGGAGCACAATGCTGTTAAAAGATCATTTCTAAGAATTACAGCATTTTAGAATTAACAGAAATCTTGGATGTCAAATAGTTCATTCGGTCTCTTTTGGGGGAAATCAGAGCACAAAGGCCAAGAAAATTAAATGACTTTCTCAAGGTCAAGTTAATTCCAAAGGCATCTTTACCAACTTTTAGCATATTACCCTTTCAATTGTAATAGCACTAACTGAAGCCTGTTGGTGGTGGTCCAAAGAAGAACATAATTTGCATCTCATTAATATTTTCTTACAGTAAGCCATGTATGTTGTTTTAACTTATTATTTTCATATACTTTTGCACTTATAGAAAAGTTACAGGAACAGTACCACGAACTTCTGAACACCCTTTACCCAGATACATCAATTATTTACATACTTTTCCATATGCTTTATTATTCTATTAATATGTCTCTATGTGTTTATTATTTTTTTCTGAAATGTTTGAAAGTAAATTGGAGGCATCTCATCCCTTTACCCATAAATTTTTGAGTATGTATTTGTGAAGAACAAGTATAATGTCTGTCATAACTGCAGCTATGAAATGATCAAAAAAGAAAATTTAACATGAATACGCTATTATCTATTCTACAGCTTGTATTCGAATTTCATCTACTTGCCCTGTATTGTCTCCTTCCTCTATTTGTGTTCTGGCTCAGGATCCAAGCCCAAATCAAGCACTGAGATTAGTTATCCTGTCTCTTTAGTGTACTTTCACCTGGGACAGTTCTTCACCTTTCTTTAGCTTTCTTGACTTTAAGAGTTTTAAAAACACAGCGAGGTATTTTGTATTATGCCCCTCAATTTTATATGCCTGTTCATCCTTCATTGGATTCAGAATATACATTTTTGGCAAGAGTACTACAGAAGTGATGTTGTGTTCTCAGCACATGATTTCAGGAGGCACATGATGTCAGTGTATTCAATACTGGCGATGCACATTTTTTTCTTTTTCATACAGGATCTCACTCTATCACCTAGACTGGAATGTAGTGGCACAATCACAGGTCACTGCAGCCTGGACCTTCCAGGATCAGGTGATTTTCTCACCTCAGCCTCTTGAGTAGCTGGAACTACAGGCACTTACCACCAAGCCCAGCTAAATTTTGTAATTTTGTGGAGATAGGTTTTCGTCATGTTGCCCCAGACTGGTTTCAAACTCCTGAGCTCCAGCAATCTGCCTGCCTCAGCCTCCCAAAGTGCTGGGTTTACAGGCTTGAGCCACGGTGCCTGGTGGGCAATGTAAACTTTGATCACTGTGTCTGCCAGGTTTCTCCACAGTAAAACTACTGTTTCACTCTTTCTAAATAATGATTAATTTGTAAGAAGAAACTTTGAGACTATTTAAATATCTTTTTTTAATCAAACTTGTACCTACTAGTTTTTTGCATCCATTGTTAACTTGTAATTCCATTATTCCTTTCAAATTGAATAATTGACATTTTACTGAAAGGAAGAGCATCAGTTTTTGTTTCCTTTTTGATAATTCCCCATCATTATTGAGGGTTTCTTTACTACCTGGCACATGTTGCTCTAGGATCATTTTGTATTTTCCTTGCCCACACCCTGGAATCAGTCCTTCATCCATGTAGCTTTGCTTCCGTTGAGAAGTAAACGACATTTAGAAGTCAAGATCTGACACCAGGAGCACTCATTGCTACTGATATGTTATTAATTCTAGGCCTTCTCAGCAAGAAGCATTAGTAAATATATGTTTATTTTTATCTCTATATCTATGTGCCTGTTGATGAAAAACCATGAGTCCATAGTGATACCTCCGATTCCAGTCTCAAACTACAGGATACATTCTGATGTCCCCGCTTTCTCATTTGTAACTCTCTTTTCCAAAAGTGAGAAACCTAGCTTCACATTTATTATGTTCAATATATATGTTTGTTTTCTCAACTTCGAATACACAGAAAGCAACTTCGGAATTGCTAACCTATACCACAGCAAAAAAAGCAAACCTACTAACAAGAATTGAACTTTTTAACATCTTTTGGGAATAAAATTTACTAGAGGAACATAATTTGTGCATAGATCTCAAGTGCATAGTTCATGAAATTAGACAAATGTCTGTACTCATGTTTCTTCTGTCTCATCAAGAGGTAAAACATTTCCATCACCTTAGAAAGGTCCCTTGTGTCCCTTTCCAGTCAGTATCTACCCCTCAAGAGTAGCTGCTTTCCAGATTTCTATCACTATAGGCTAGTTTTGCCTCATCTAGAACTTCATATTAATGAAATCATGCAGTGACTCTTCTATATATGGCTTCTTTCACTCATTGTTGACTGTTGGATTTATACATGTTGTTATATATACATGTATAAATCCAACAGTCATTATAATGAGTGAAACTGTATGTGTGTGTACACACACACACACACACACACACACACACACACACACACACACACATATATATACACAGTTTATTTCTTTTGGTTGCTAAAAGAAACCAAGCCATGCTATTTGTTTATCTGTTCCCTCTTGATGGGTAGCATGCATTAGGATTATTTCCAGTTTGTGTCTAATATAAATAAAACTACAATGAACATTTCTGTATAAATCTTGAGAACATAAGGATTCTATTTCTCTTGGTTAAACGTCTGGATTGGAATCACTAAGTCATAGGTATAGTTATATTTAATTTTCTAAAAAATTGCCAAACCTTTTATTAAAGTGGTTGCACCATTTACACCTTCACCAGCAATATATGAAAATTCTAGTTATTTCATATCCTCATCAACATTTGGTATTGTCAGTGTTTTTAAATTTTAACCATTCAAATGTGCATGTAATGGTATCTGACTGTGTTTTTAATGTGCATTTATCTGATATCTAATGATGCTGGGACATTTTCATGAGATTATTGGACATTTCTATATGTTCCTCTGTGAAGTGCCTATTTAAATCTTTTTTCTATTTTCTAAATTAGATTGAGTTGTAGGAGTCATTTATATATTATGAATATAAGTTTTTTGACAGATATATGCTTTGCAAACGTTTTCTGACAGTCTCTGGCTTGCCTATACACTGCTTTTCTTTTTAACTTTTATTTCAGGTCCATGAGTAAATGCAAAGGTGTGTTATATAGGTAAATTGCATGTTGCAGGAGTTTGGTGTATAGATTATTTCACTACTCCAGGTAATAAGCACAGTGATCAACAGCTTTTTGATCCTTGTGCTGCTCCCTCTGTCTACTCTCAAGTAGGCCCTGGCATCTGTTCCCTTCTTTGTGCCAATGTGTACTCAATGTTTAGCTCCCACTTGTAAGTGAGAACATGCAGTATTTGGTTTTCTGTTCCTGTGTTAGTTCTTTTAGGATGATGGTCTCCAGCTCTATCGATGTTGTTGCAAAGGGCATGATCTCATTTTTTATGGCTACATAGTATTCCATGGTACATATGTACCACATTTTTTTTTTTTATCCAGTCTAACATCAATGGGCACTTAGGCTGATTCCACATCTTTGTTATTGTGAATAGAGTAGTGATGAACATACACATGCATGTGTCTTTATGGTAAAATGATTTATATTTCTTTAAGTATGTACTCAATAATAGGATTGCTACATTGAGTGGTGATTATGCTTTGAGTTGTTTGAGAAATCACCAAATTGCTTTTCACAATGGCTGAACTAATTTACATACCCACCAAATATATGGTACATGGAAAGAGTACAGTTTCAGTCCTCTGCATATAGCTAGCCAGTTGTCCCAGCACCATTTGTTAAATAGGAAATTCTTCCCATTGCTTGTTTTTGACAACTTTCTTGAATATCAGATGGTTGTAGGTGTGTGGCATTGTTTCTGTGCTCTCTATTCTGTTCCATTAGTCTATGTGTCTGTTTTTGTAACAATACTATGCTGTTTGGTTACTGTAGGCTTGTAGTATAAAGTAAAGCTGGATAACATAGTGCCTCCAGCTTTGTTCTTTTTGCTTAAGAATGCCTTGGCTAATTAATCTGTCATTTGGTTCAACTTGAATTTTAAAAGTTTTTTTTCTTAATTCTGTGAAGAATGCCATTGGTAGTTTGATAAGAATAGCATTGAATCTGTAAATTGCTTTTGGCAGTATGTCCATTATAACAATACTGTTTCTTTTTATCCATGAGTATGGAATATTTTTCCATTTGTTTCTGTCATTTCTGATGCCTTTGAGTAGTGTTTTGTAATTCTTGTTGTGGAGATCTTTCACCTCTCTGTTTAGCTGTATTCCTAGGTATTTTATGTTTTTGTGTGGCTGTTGTAAATGGGATTGCATTCTTGATTTGGCTCTCAGCTTAGATGTTGTTGTATAGGAATGCTACTGAATTAGTAGTCTGAAATCTTTGCTGAAATTGTTTATTAGCTCAAGAAATTTTGGGGCAGATACTACTAGGTTTTCTAGGAGTAGAATCATGTTATCTGCAAACAGCAACAGTTTGATGTCCTCTCTTACTATCAAGATGCTTTTATTTCTTTCTCTTGCCTGATTTCTCTAACCAGGACTTCCATAACTATGCTGAATAGGAGTGATGACAGAGCATCCTTGTCTTGTGCTGTTTTTCAAGGGGAATGCTTCTAGATTTTTTCCATTCATTGTTTTCTATGGGTTTGTCATAGATGACTTTCATTATTTTAAAGTATGTTTGCTCAATGCCTAGTTTGTTGAGGGTTTTAACCTGAAGAGATGTTGAATTTTATCAAAAGTTATTTCTGAATCTGCTGAGATAACCATGTGTTTTTTGTTTTTAGTTCTGTTTATATGATGGATAACATTTATTGATTTGCATATATTGAACCAACCCTGCATCCTAGGGATGAAGCCCACTTGATCATAGTGGATTAGCTGTTCAGTATGCTGCTGGATTCAGTTGGCCAGTATTCTGTTGAGGATTTTTGCATCAATGTTCATCAAGGATATTGGCCTAACATTTTCTTTTTTTTGTTGTATGTCTCCCAGGTTTTGGTATCAGGATGAGACTTGCCTCGTAAACTGAGTTGGAGGGAAGTTCCTCCTCAATTTTCTTGGAATAGTTTCAATAGGAATGGTGACAGCTCTTCTTTATACATCTGGTGGAATTTGGCTGTGGTCCTGAGCTCTTTCTTATTTGTAGCCTTTTTATTACTGATTCAATTTTTAAACTCATCATTGGTCTGTTCAGGGATTCAATTTCTTCCCAGTTCAATCTTGGGAAGTTTCATATTTTCAGGAATTTATCCATATCTTGTAGGTTTTTAAGTTTGTGGGCACAGAGGTTTGTTTTTTTTTTTTTTTTATAGTAGTCTCTGAGAGTTTTTGTTGTTGTTGTTGTTGTTGTTGTTTGTATTTCTGTGGTCCATTGGTCGTGTCCCCTTTGTCATTTCTTACTGTGCTTATTTGGACCTTCTCTCTTTTATTCTTTATTATGCTAGCTAATGATCTATCTTATTAATTATTTTTTTAAAAACTCATGGATTCATTAATCTTTTGTATGTTTTTTCCAGTCTTGATTTCCTTAAGTTCAGCTTCGATTTTGGTTGTTTCTTGTCTTCTGCTAGCTTTTGGGTTGGTTTGCTCTTGTTTCTGTAGCTCCCCTAGGTGATGATATTAGGTTGTTCATTTGAGATCTTTCTAACTTTTTGATATGGGCTATTAGTGCCATAAACTTTCATCTTAACACTGCTTTAGCTCTTTCCTAGAGATTCTGGTATGTTGTATCTTTGTTCTCATTAGAGTCAAGGAATTTCATGATTTCTGCCTTAATTTCATTGATTAACCAAAGGCCATTCAGGAGCAGGTTGTTTAAATTCCATGGAGTTGTATGGTTTTGAGTGGCTTTCTTAGTATTGATTTCTATTTTTATTGAGCTGTGGTTCAAGAGTGTGGTTGGTGTGATTTCAGTTTTTTGAATATATTGAGGACTGTTTTATGTCCAATTGGGTGGTTGATTGTAAAGTATGTGCCATATTGTGATGAGAAGAATTATGTTCTGTTGTTTTTGAGTGGAGAGCTCTGTAGATGTCTATTAGGTCCATTTGGTCAAGTGTTGAGTTCAAGTCCTGAATATTTTTGTTAATTTTCTGCATCTATGATCTGTCTAATACTGTCACTGGGGTATTGAAGTCTCCCATGATTATTGTGTAGAAATCTTACTCTCTTTGTAGGTCTCTAAGAACTTTATATATGAGTCTTGGTGCTCCTGTGTCAGGTGCATATGTATTTCATATATGTTTAGGATAGTCAGGTCTTATTGAATTGAATACTTTACCATTATGTCAGTACTTTTTTTGTCTTTAGAAAAAATCTTTGTTGGTTTAAAGTCTGTTTTTCTGAAATTAGAATAGCAACCATGACTTTTTTCTGTTTTCCACTTGCTTGGTAGATTTTTCTTCATCCCTTTACCTTGAGCCTATGGTTGTCATTGCAAGTGATATAAGTCTCTTGAAAAAACAGAATCCCATTGGGTCTTGCTTTTTTATCCAGCTTGCTACTCTATGCCTTTTAATTGGGGTCATTGAGCCCATTACATTCAACATTAATATTGATATAAGCATATTTGATCCTGTCATGGTGTTGGTAGCTGCTCATTATGCGGACTTGTTTTGTGGTTGCCTTGTACTCTCAATGATCAGTTTACTTAAGTGTATTTTTGTAGTGGCTCATAACATTCTTTCTTTTCCATATTTAATACTCCTTTCAGAACCTTTTGTAAGGCATGTCCAATGGTAATGGATTCCCTCACCATTTGCTTGTCTTACTTCTCCTTTGCTCATGACGCTTAGTTTGGCTAGGTATAAAATTCTTGGTTGAAAATTCTTTTCTTTAAGAATGCTGAATGCAGACCCTCAATCTGTTGTTCTGGTTTGTAGAGTTTCTGCTGAAAGGTTTGCTGTTAGCTTGATGGGTTTCACTTTTTAAGTCACGTCTGCCTTCTCTCTAGCTGCTTTTAACATTTTTTCTCTCATTTTGACCTTGGAGACTCTGATGATTCTGTATCTTGAGGATAGTCTTCTTGTGTAATATCTCACAGAAATTCTGTGCATTTCTTAATTTTGAACGTTGGCAACTCTAGTGAGGTTGGAGAAGTTTTCATGGATAATATCCTAAAATGTGTTTTTCAAATTGCCCGTTATCTCCTCATATCTTTCAAGGACACTAGTGAATTAAAGATTTGGTCTCTACATAATCCCATATTTCTCAGAGGTTTTATTCATTCTTTTGTATTCTTTTTTGTTTTTGAGTTAATTTAGAGAACAGTCTTTGAACTTTGAGATTTTTCCTGAGCTTGATTTATTCTGCTGTTTATACTTGTGATTGCATTATGAAATTCTTGTGTTGTGTTTTTCAGCTCTATCAGATCAGTTTGGTTCTTTCTTGTAATGGCCATTTCCTCTATCTGCTCTTGTATCATATTTTATTGTAATCTTTAGAATTCTTGAATTGGGTTTTGACTTTCTCCCAAATATTGATGCTCTTCATTCCTGTCTACATTCTGAATTATATTTCTGTCATTTCAGCCTTTTCATCCTAGTTCAGAATCCCTGCTGGGGAACTAGTGCAGTTGTTTGGAGGAAAGCAGAAATTCTGACTTTTTGAGTTGCTAGAGTCCTTGTGTCCAGTGTTTCTCAATTGAGTGGACTGATTAAATGTAGCTGCCACACCCCACAATGTGATGTAATTTGAGTACAGTCAGCTGACTTCCTTTATGCAGGAACTTATTTGTGGCTGAATTCTTATCCTTATTTTCACAGTGTGGGTGGGGGTGGCATATATTAGCGAAGTACTTTTGTTGTTGAAGTTTGGGCTGTGATCCAGTAGATGGTGCTTAAGCATAATGGCCAGAAGGTAGGCTCTTGCTTAGCCACTTCACTCCTTTGTATTTTCTCATGACTGCAACCGTGC
This sequence comes from Cebus imitator, assembly GCF_001604975.1. Lineage (NCBI taxonomy): Eukaryota > Metazoa > Chordata > Mammalia > Primates > Cebidae > Cebus > Cebus imitator. The sequence goes on along the minus strand of NW_016107492.1, from coordinate 3,861,359 downwards.
TCCCTCTCAGTACCCCTCAGTGCTCCAAGAGGGTGGGATCCTCTCCCACTCACGTTCTGGCAGTAGCTCTTGGTGTGGCACTTCTAGGCTGCACACTGCAGCTCTGGGGTGAGCTCAGGCTTAATGTTCCTTCCTGGCTAGGAGGCAGCAGGAGAAGGGACCTAGGCAGGGACAAGGACAAGTGGAAGAGGGCCTTTCACTTGTCTCTTGGGGCTCAAAAGACAGACCCACTACCAGTTAAGGGTACCAGCCTGGGGTGTGGTGGCTGCATTGTGGACTCAAGCCAGAAGGCCCTGCCTGTTGATGAGCAGAGAGGCCGGGCAGCTCATGGGGGAAACTGACGAACTTCTTATTTTTGGGATAGCTGTGGCTTGCCGGAGTTGTGGTTAAATCACTCAGAGTCTTTGCTCCTTTTCCAGTCTGAGGATAGCAATGACAGTACAACTGCAGTGGCAGTGGCAGAGGCAGAGGCACAGGGGCTTTTGGTCGCCTCTGGGAGCTTCATCTCAGAGAAACACAGAGCCACGGCTACTGGGAATGTTGAGCTGGTGGGTGTGGGTGTCTGCAACTGCTGGCCCAAGCTTGGGGCCCTACTTGGTGAAGACTGGGGGACTAAGGGCTCACAGTGAGGAGAGTCTGGGCTCCTTTATAATAACTGTGGTGTGCTGGAAGTATGAGTAAAACCCTTGGATTCTTTGTTTCTTCCCCAGACTGAGGCCAGCAGGTAGGAGGGGGCTGTTGGTTGCCTCTGGGAGCACATCTGCAGGGAAACACAGAGCCATTAACAGTGGGAATGCTCAGCTGGGGTGGAGCTATCCTGTGGTCTTAAGCCAGGGACCCTGCCTGGTGAAGAGTGGAGTGTGGAAGCTCGCTTGAAAGAGACTGGGCTGCTCTCTACAGCTTGCTGGAGGTTTCAACATAGAAACCAGGCCCTTTGTTCCTTCCCCAGAGCGGGGACAGTCAGGGTAGCACCACTGCAGCTACAATGGCATACATGCTGTGGGTTGTCTCTGGGATTTCCTTCTCAGAGAGATGCAGAGCCACCACTGACTGAAGCATTCAGGTCGGGGTAGGTTAATCTTATTGGGGGCCCAGGTCAGTAGGCACTGCCGAGTGAAGAGTAGGGGGGAGGGACCCATGTGGGAAACAGTCTGGCTGCTTTTCTGGAAGGTGTATGCACTGTGCTGAGCATCTACGTCAGTCCCCAACCACTTCACTCCCTCCTGAGCCTGAGGGCAACAGGAGCAGGGACTGCAGGACAGCAAAGTTGGTGCCCTGGCTGTTCCCTCTGGAAACTCTGTCCCAGGGAAATGTAGACCTGCTACCATTCTGAGAGCCCAGGCCGGGATGCCTGGAGTCCCAGGTTTGGAGGCCCTGCCAAGTGAGGAGTAGAAGAAGTCTGGTCCCTTTTCCATAAGGCAGCTCTGCTGGGGGTCTGGGACAGCCCCCAATCACTGCACACCCTCTGGAACCTGAGAGCATCGGCAGGGGGGTGGGGGGTGGGGCGTTGCAGAGAAGCAAAAATGGCAGCCTGCCTCTCCCTCTGGGAGAACTGTCCCAAGGAAGTGCAGAGCTGCTCCCTGCCCAAGAACTCAGGTAGGGCTGGGGTGGCCTCACCAGCACCCCAAGCCAATGGGCCTTATCCTGCAAGGTGCAGTGGAGGCTGTTCAGCTCTGTGGATTTTACTTCTTTCCTGCAGGCATGTGAGGGAGGCTGGCCTTTCCCATTGCTGGAGTTGCAGCCACTGGTGCCAGGGTACCTAGGGATCCAAGGCTCCCAGGACTCCATGTGTGCCTGAGCAGGACTCTGTCCACACTCCACGTAGCTCTATGTGTTGGTCTGGAAGCCCCAGCTGGGGAGTTTGCGGGGATCCCCTGAGCAGAAGTGGCAGGAGTGTGGGTCCCTGAGGACTCTCACATACTCACTGTTTCCCCAGTGGGGCAACTCCCCTGGCTCTTTATTACTCCCAGGTAGACAGTTCTCCTGTCTTGCTCTTCTCTGTTTTCCGTGGGTCATGCTGTTTTCCCAATGAATCCCAATGTGTTCACCTGGATGTTCCAGTTAAAGATCTAGTGTCCACCCAGCACACTTTCTTCTGTCCATGAGAGCTGTGCACACTGGCTGCTGCTAGTCAGCCATCTTGGCCTCCATGTAGAAATATTTCTGTAACCATTTCCTAGCTGCCAGGTATCCTGGCATTTTCCCTGTGGATCTCCCAGTTCCTCAGGTCACAGTAGACTACATTTTCTTAGTGTTCTCTTTTGATGAGCACATTTTTTTTAAAATCTTTAATGAAGTCCACATTATAATTTTTTATGCTATTACTTCTTTTATTCTTTCTAAGAGAATCACGCCCTTTTCTCGGGTTACAAATTTATTTGGGCTCTCTCTCCATTCCTCTCTCACACCAGCTTGTCTCTTTGTAGCTTCATTTTATAAATGGCTTTGCTAAAAGGGAAGATGAATGTCGGCAACCTCAGATGCTCATCCTTTCAGTGTCCTCCCTATCCTAAGGGAAGATTCTACTTGGCATGCCTAAGTCACTTCTCCGCTTCCCGGGCCTGTCATTGTTACAAGGGAGCTCAGGTTCTGTGAGTAACTGAGTCCAAGCCCATCCCTTTAGCAAAGAGATGATGGCACCAACAAGAACAAAGTGGCATGAGGGAGAGGGAGTCCTCAGAGACAGGCCCTTGGATACTTCAAATATATGTGCCACCAAACTTCTTAATTAAAATTTTTTTTTATGTACATGATATATTTCACTTTCACTAAACTGCTAATTAAATGTATTTGGGTGCAGTGAAGATAGGTTTCTATTTAGCATATATAAAAGTAAAGTGTGAAATAATCAGATATTTTGAAGTACTAAAATATGTTCAAATTATATGTGAAGAGCCATACTTCATCAGAGGTCACTGTTTAACACATCAAAGTCTACCACAATGTGAATGATGCGCTTGTTTTCACTTGGACAAAATGTTTTCCTTACCTTCCTCAGATTCTAATAAAAAAAGTATTGTCCATACCTCCATGTAATAAACCACCGGGAGAGCAACTGTTTCTGTGATTAGGACAAGATTTATATACTTAGAAAGCTTAGTCATTTTGCTGGGCTTTAGAGCAAGCCTGATGATATTCCACCCACAGGATTAATTGACAAAAATGAATGGTCCTTATTGGAAATCATTAAGTACCTCAGGGCCTTCATTTGAAGGAGAAAGTCAGACAGTTCATTGTAGACAAACGACTGTCTCCATCAAAGTTACCCACTTGTAAAGTATTTTCTTTGAAGTGTAGGTGAGTAAAAAGCTGGCCCCACTGAGGGGCTTGAAATGATAATGCAATCGACAACATTTGATTCTCCTAGGCCAGGCTCACTAAAGAAAGCTGACATTAAAAGTAGTGTTTCAGGAAAGCTTTTATCTTACCTTAAAAATTATGGCCATCAGGGAAAGTGCTGGAGGGGCTCTATAAATTATGGGCACAGAGGTTATTTCCCCATAATGAGGAAAGGACCCAGCTGACTTTCTCAGAATCCTATGGGCTTCAGCTTTCCTCTCTCAATTCTCTCAGCTATGTGCAAAAACTTTCCTTCATTACTGCCATTGCTCTCCCATCCTTTGGGTATTATAATCCCATTACTTTTCAGATTTAGATGTGGAAAACCTCTTTTAAAAATGAATGAATGAATGAATTTTAATTGTCATATAAACATTTTATACATTGGTCATGTGCAACATCATGTTTGGAAATACATATACATTCTGGAAGGGCTAAATTGAAAAAATTAACATAAACATTACCTCACATCCTTATTGTTTGTGATGAGAACACTTAAGATCTACTCTTAGCAATTTTCAAGGACACAATCATTGCTATAGTCACCATGTTATACAATAGACCTCTTGAACATTTTCCTATCTAATTGGCATTTTGTATATTTTGACCAACGTCTCCCCAACCCTTCTGGACCTCCCCAAACTTCTTTTCTTTGTGACAGTTTTTCAAAACAAAATTGCATTAATAAACTATGGATGAGGGAGTGGAGTACACACAGAAGGTTAAAAATTGAGGTGTTTATAACATCGAGTTTCTGATTCTATTTTGAAGGGTCTAGTCATAGATTCAATTAATATAAAATAAGAGACTTCCAACTCTTTTTCATCTTTCCTGCTTTGGGCTTGTTTTCTTTCTTTCTCTCTACCCATATGATGAAATGATAGTTGCTATCTTCAAGCTTGCCATTAAAATAAGTTGGATTTATAACCTTTTCCTGTTTCCAGTGGCATTCTTTTTAGAGGAGCACCTGAATTTCTATTTGATATTTGAGGGACATCTTCAGTGCCTAGTTTGTCTACAGAATTGAAGTAAAAAAGAGTCTTTCTTACCTTTTCATATATGATTGATTGGTTGTGACTGTCTAGAGTGCTAGATTGAGAGGGTATCCAAAAGTGAATTAATTAATAATGTCTGGTGATTAATTAATAATGTCTGCCTTGAGCTTGACAAGCAGCAGTACAATTGCCATGTATCTGTCAATTCTTTCTTAATCCCAATCAGTGGTAAAGTATTTATTTTGATTTGATTTTTGTTTCTACTCCAGTTTCAGCATGGGGAATTCCAATGGTTATCTTTCTTATTTGTCCTTCAGATATCACTGTGGTGGTGAGGGACAGTTTTAAGTATATATTAAAGTATTATACATATAATATATTGAAATTAATATACATAATTTTCTCTCTAGTTGAATTAAAACCATCTTAAGAAGGAACAGATTATCTTTACAATGTATGAGGCATTAAATAGGCAACAAAAACTGAATTCTTAGGAGAAATTTCCTTTTTTATGGTTCATTTCAGTAAGTCATTCTGATTTCTTAGCAAATGAATATGGAAACATTGAAGCTTAAAATCTAATATGTAGATTGATGTTCCTGACCCATTCCAACATACACATCATTTTTTGCCATTGTCCATTCTCTGATGTTTTGAACAATTTAATCAAGCAACATGATTCTGTAGTGTTTCTTCAGAAAAACATCCACACATAAGTTCCCCCAGGTATGCCCTTCTGGTGACTGTTTTCAACTTTATATTCATGATTGTTGTGCGTCGTTCAATTCCCATTGTTCTTTTCATGCTTATGCTTTTCATTTTCAAGAAGAAATGTTTATTTATTTTTAACTCAAATCGTGATTAAGAGTAGCATCCAGTGAGACAAATGGCAATCCACTTGGCTCAATAGTTTTTGAAGTTCACTGTAGCTTTAAGTCACTAAATTTGGGTTAGGTTTAAATGGGAGAATTTGGTGTGATGTCCTTGCATTTGTGTCTAGTAATGGCAAATGTTTTGTGATTTTTGTACAGTGCTCGGGATCTTTGAGGGCTTTGGTGTCAGTTTTAATACAGGCCCCAAGAACTGACTGAAACACAAAGACAAATTGAAGCATTCATTCATTTATTCATTAGTTTGCCATTTATTTAACATTTTTTTGAGCATTAACCTGTATGCCAGTTCAGCAGTGGGTTCCATGGAGTCTATTGTGGTATGGAACACTGAGAAGTAATAGAAACATGTCATACATGTGATAAGGGTCATGTTCAGGATGGGATCAGGCAAGTGTAACTTTCAGAGCGGAGTGGTGGTGGCATCAGGGAAGTCTTTGAGAAGACCTGAAGGATAAATAGAAGTTAGCCATGATGTCCAGGCAATGGGAAAACCATATGTGAAAGCCCTAAGTCCTTCCAGCAACTTTAAGAAATTCAATTGCTTCCCATAGACATATTTAGCTTATGGAATTTATATCAGTGCTAAAACAATCTCTATTACATCATTTGTTATTTCGGACCAAGAGTACTGATTCCCTTGTAGGCACCACATTTTGATTTATTCTTCAATAAAAAAGGTGGTGTGGTGGAGAGTGAGGAGACAGAAAGTGAACTGAGAAAATTCATCCATTTTCTTTAGTTAACAGTTACTTTTTTCCCTTACTGTAAGTCATTAAGATCTAATTATTTAAATATTTTTGTTATATACTGTTTGGCAAATGCAATGTTTGAAAAACCTTCTATATGCCCTAGCTCTTGTATGAATCTTTAGCTATCTGGTATATTTTTACCATTTTATAGTTTCATGCTTTTTGGTAGTTTTATACTTTAGGAGGTGTTCATGCATTTGACACATAACTGTGTGTTTAAACTCCCTGCTACCTCCGCTCACCCAATACGCTGGCTAGAAGGCTGCCATTCTCCAGGTGCTAATGTGCCAACGGAAAGACAGAGAAATGATAAGAAAAACTGAATATAAAAGGGATTCTTGTGTGCTGTGGAAAAAATAAAATAAGGAAATATGAGAATGTGGTGAGAGGTGAGGCATGGTTCTAGTAAGGGAGGCCAAGGTGGGCATCTATAATAAGGCAACATTTGAACTGAGAACTGAATGGTGAGAAGTTAGCTGTTCAAGATGTGAGGGAAGCATTCAAGGAAAGGCAAGCAGGGATCGTTTGGGGCCATATATGCCATGACAAAGAATTTGGATTTAACTCTGAGTGGAAGTGTTTAATTATTGGAGAGTTTTAGAACAGTGGTAACATGACTTGATTTGCTTTCTAAAAGAAAATGCTAATGCTATAGAAAGAATTCATCATATCACCGTGCTAGGAATAAGATCAGGGCTTAAATAGAAGGCTATTCTAGTAATCAAGGAAAGTGATGTGGTGAGTCTGGAGTGTCTTGTACTCCATGAGTTCTAAAGGTATTGCTCTTTCTCAGTACACTTAGTTTCATATGAATTTGTGTGTGTGTGTGTCTGTGTGTATGAACATGATTTTATTAAACATTGAGTCATGTAGCTACATAATTTTATGTCTGACACAGGGTAGAACATGGAGATTTAGACTTTTATGATGGAAAGGAAAATGTCCTAGACTCTTGCCCCTTCTCTCTACCACCATCTGTGCTTCCGTCTTCCACTTGTATTCATCCCATTTAAGCTTGGATTCCCTCATAGTATCCACCTGCCACACTCTTGCTTTCAGCCAGCCCCCCATAAAGCAGGAGGTGGTATTGACAGATGCATCCTCATTGTGTTCCTGGCTTTCCCAGACCTGAGACACAGAGTATCAGGAATGGCGTGATTCAGAAAAGGAAAGGGGGCAGAAACTTGAAGGCAACAATAGGCTTTGCCATATCTGGCAAGAATGACACTAAGTTCAATGTTGAACTATTATTGTTACCATAGGTGAGGTTAGGAAGGGAAGTGAGGGTGACAAAAGTTGAGGCATCTGCATCTTGGAAGAGTCTAAGGCCAGAGTTCCTAGAGCAGAGCTTGAGGTGAGAATTGTTGCTCAAGTAAGTTATTATGGAGTGCTCTTAGGAGAAGGGAAGTGAGGGAAGCAGGATGGGGCAGGGGAATCAAGTTCAGTATAAATGGCTTTGACCTAATCTCATGCAGAAGCTCTGGAGCACAGACTGAAACACAAAGTTAGTTCCCCATGAGGCAAGAAGGCTGACTTTGCCACCCCTTCTCTAGTTAGTCATTGGCTAAGGCTTGTGGAAAGAACTGGTGACCAGCCAACATTCAGACCCTGTGGTGGAGTGCGTGTAATGGCAGGTAGCTTATTCTTCTCAGGCTTCCATAACAAGATACCATAGAATGGGTGGCTTAAACAACGGAAGTTCACTTCTGACAGTTCTGAAGGCAGGGAAGTCTGAGATCAAGGTGCTTGTAAGGTGGGCTTAGTTCTGAAACCTCTTTTCTTGGCTCCTAAGTGACCACCACATTGCTGTGTGCTCACATGAGCTCTTCTTTATGTGGGTTCAGAAAAAGAGTCCACAGATTCTCTGGTGTCTCTTCTTATAAGGGCACTAATCCCATTGGATCAGCTCCCCATCCTCGTGACCTCATGAAATCCTAATTACCTCCCAAGGGCCCCATATCCAAATACCATCACATTGGGTTTTGGGACTTCAACATATGAATTTGGAGGGCACAAAACATTCAGTCCATAACAACAGGTAAGAGGATTCTATGTGGGGCACTGGCTTCTGCTATAGGTAGTGAGGGTTAAGAGAGATGGTATTCATTGCATCCAGGGAAAATCTAGATGGAGTTGGAAAATGGACAAAGGAGAGATTTGGTAGGATTCAACTTTCACATTCAACGTTCAAAGCTGAGCCAAAGTAGAGAGCTGAACACATTAAATCAAGTAAGGGGTGACTGACTCATAAGAAAAAAATGCTTTTTATGTCATTTTATCCTGAAATTATTTAAACATTTAGGACATTGAAAGAGTTCCAGATTCTAAATTAGGTACATAGCTACAGTTATTGAGGAAATGTTCTGGGAAATAATCAAAATAAATCTATCACTTCACCGATGACTTTAGTAATGGCACAATCAGTTTTTTTAGTGAACACTGGATGGCGAAAGACTTAGGTCTTTGCTTGATCTACAGGCATATGCTTACATGGCTTCCAGCACATGGCACCGAGTAATTAAAAAAATAAGAAAATAATATCAACAAATATTTTGTCTTTAAAGATTTTGTTCTCTAGAGCAGTGGTCCACAACCTTTTTAACACCAGGGACCGGTTTCATGGAGTGAAGGGGAGATGGTTTCGGGGTGAAACTGTTCCACCTCAGATCATCAGACAGCAGTTATATTTTCATAAGGAGAGCACAACCTAGATCCCTCACTGGGCAGTTCACAGTAGGGTTTGAGCTCCTTTGAGAATCCAGTGCCACTCTGATCTGACAGGAGATGAAGCTCAGGCAGTAATTCTTGCTCACCTCCAGCTCAGCTCCTGCTGTATGGCCCCGTTCCTGACAGGCCACGAACTGGTACTCGTCCTTGGCCCAGTGGGTGGGGGACCCCTGCTCTAGACAGAACACACACAGTATATACCCACACCCACCATACACCCACACAGTCACACACCCATACACACGTGCACTTGCATGTACTCCTATAAACACATGCACATACTGTCTCATTCCTTTTGTAAGATTTTGTGAACCATTATATATAGAAAGGGTGTATCTATAATTTAGGCATACAGCTCAATATAATGTCCTGAGCTTGACAAACCAGCATATTAGCAATATCTATAAAATAAATTATTTTGTTTAAAATAAGAAAAAGTGGGATTTAAATAAATATTGGCTATTTGTAGTTATATACTGTGTACAGTGGAATACTGTCTTAAAAAGGATTTATGTTCCAGAGCCAACACAAATGGTGACAACTGGGTGTGATCAAAATTTCTTCCCAAAGTCCCACAAATCTCTCATAGTTTGCAGTACTTTACCAACATTGCCAGGTTTTTGTTTGTTTGTTTTCTTCCCTAGCAATAGAATACATTGCTGTTTCTTTGACTAATGGAGGGGACGTGAGATATGAAATCATGCGCACTCCAACTCTGGGAACACATTTATACAGTGAAATACTCACCCCACCAGAGGCCAAGGAAACTGACACTGATTGAAGGCATGGAGATGTATCTGTTCCCCTTCACTCTTGCCATAGGTGCACACATTCATTGAGTGGGTGCATTGTGGTGGAATTGCCTGTGTTATTTAAGCTCTTCTCTCTCCCTCTTTCCTTTTGCTCCAGCTTCCTCCTACTATCTCATTCTCTCATGTTTGCTGAACATTATCATTTCAAATACATTATTATTTATACAAATATATAGGTATTATTTCAAATACATTGCAACTCTATGATATATGCCATCCTCTTTATTTACATCCTAGTTTATATGCATGCTTATGTATTCTTTGTTGAAGTGAAGTCATACATCTAAATAGCTGTGTGTGTGCTGTTTGACTCTTAAAAGAATCTGTTAGGAGCATAAGTTTCATCTCTGATTGCACTAAGTCATACTACTGTGTTCTTGGCCCTTCTGGTTGCAGAAAAGAACCATACAAACAGATGTAGAAACCAGTTTCCTCCCCTGGAAAATAATTCAAAAAGCTACAAGCCCATCAAATGCTGAGAACTGTCTAGCTATGGCATGGTACATCCATCATTAAGATTTTTTCCTTTAGATTGATACAAAGACACAGGTTCATTTCTCAATTCTGTTTTTGTTTTAGTTTGAAATAACCATGTATTTATATTTTTTACTTTGTTCATTGTTGTGCTGATTTTCTAACCAAGGTAATATTTCTATTTTGTAATTTCACATATCACCCAGCTACCAGGGTCTGACTTCAGTGAAAGTATTTTCCCAGCAAAGATTCAGTGAAATCATTCTCTGAGAATTTGAATGAATAAAGTGTACTTAGTGCTAAACCACAGTTGGTTATGTGTATTTTCTGCCAAGACTAAAAAGTATAAATTAGGAATATGTTTTTTTCATAAAGGGCAGTTTCAGGCTCTTTCAAGAATAATGATTTTAACATTGTGTTTAAGAACAATTTTCATGCTAATTGAAGCCTCCTATGTCAAAGGAAAAAATTCAAGTTCTTAGCATACACAGTCTTTTTTAAGGCATTAAATGCAATGAGAAGGAACTCTCCAAAATATTCTTTGTAGAGATTCTGTTGTGATTATTGCAGAGCTTCATCTATTGATTCAATAGGTTTATTGAGTACCAGGTAAGCACTATTAAAGACACTGGTTATTCTTAGTAAGAAAAGCCCTGTTTTTGACCTCATGAAGTTTATGGTCTCCTGGTAGGCTGATAGACAATAAACAATTAAAGAAATAGCAATTTAGAGAAGTGTCAGGGAGACAAAGGATACAGTTCAGTGACGGAGAATAAAAAGAGATGACCTAATTCACAGGATGTTTAGTGAACATTTTTTTGGAGGAGACAGATTTTAAGCCAAAACTTAGATAAAAAGGAGTTAAGCATGAGAAGAACCCAAGGCAGAGTTTTCTAGGCAGAAATCAGCAATTCATAAAGGAGCTTGGGTGTTTCCAGAACTGAAAAGAGACTAGAGTGGTTAACTTTGTGTATGGTAGAGGGAGGGAAGGGAGAAGGTGGCATGAGATTAGGTTAGAGAAGTAAACAGGTGCCAGATGATTCAGAGCCTTTTAGGCCATGGTAAGACTCTGGATTTTGAAATAAGTACCGTGGGAAGCCAACAACATTTTCCAATGTTGAGAGTCATTATCTGATTTGAATTTTTAAAAGCTCACTTTGGCCGCATTTTGGAGAATGAAATATGTGTGAGCATGTACCTGTGTATTTGTGTTATGGCTCAAAATGGAAGCAGTGAGACTCCTTGGAAGGCTGTTAGAATTGTCTCCTCAAAAGATAATAGTGGACTGCACCGTAAGGTGGCAATGGAGACGAGGCCAAAGTGACAGATTTGAACTATTTTTTAGAGGTATTCTGAATTTACTGATCGATTTTATAGCCAGGGTCAGGAAGAGTCAGGAATCAAATGATCAGTTTTCTATATATATATTTTTGCAATTGGGTATATATCATGGTGTCATTTACTAAGATCAGGTTTTGGGGAAGATCCCTTTTCAGAGGGAGATCATGTTCACTTTTAGACACTTAGCATGAAACCTGTTGCAAAATTGATTACTTTGTCAAACATTGATTGAGTTTCACTGCATGCCAGACATTGTGCTGAGTAGTAAGGATATCTGATGGCCCCTACACTTATGGAATTACAGAGATGATGGATTTCAGAGTGCTAGAAGAGACTATAGTTGGAAATAATCCAGTCTAGCATCCTCATTTTAAAGATGAAGTGTAGAATTTTAATCATTTAATTTCTTCAGAAATGTTAAGACTTCTCTATAAAGATAACGGTTATTTTAGTAAAACTTTTTTAAGTTTTTACACATCTAACAATAGTTGTGACATTTCTTTCCCTTAGGAATATGATAAATCTACTTTCATTTCTGTTTTAATGAATTGTTACAATTAGTCTTCAATTAGCATTATTAAAGCACTTTCTGATGCATTCTGAAATCATAAAGATATAGGCATCAGTGGGAAATATTGTCATTGGCTTCGGTCAGACTTATAAACATCATATGCAAAAGAAATCAGAAACCATGTTCTGGGGTACACATATTTTTCACTAAGGCATGAATGTACACAAAAGGGGAATTAGCCACTTGTATTTTTTATATTATCCATGGTAGGTTGCTAATGACCTTGAAGCATTTTAGAGGGAAATTTTAAAACTTAATAGAAAGCTTGAATGTGAGAGGAAAGAAAAAAACATGTAAGGACCCTAAATACTCTGTTGTACAATGACTTCTATATTTGCGTGTGTGCATGTTTGTGGTGTGTGTGTGTGTGTGTGAGTGTGTGTGTGTGTGTGTGTGTGTGTNTGAGTCATGTAGCTACATAATTTTATGTCTGACACAGGGTAGAACATGGAGATTTAGACTTTTATGATGGAAAGGAAAATGTCCTAGACTCTTGCTGCTTCCGTCTTCCACTTGTATTCATCCCATTTAAGCTTGGATTCCCTCATAGTATCCACCTGCCACACTCTTGCTTTCAGCCAGCCCCCCATAAAGCAGGAGGTGGTATTGACAGATGCATCCTCATTGTGTTCCTGGCTTTCCCAGACCTGAGACACAGAGTATCAGGAATGGCGTGATTCAGAAAAGGAAAGGGGGCAGAAACTTGAAGGCAACAATAGGCTTTGCCATATCTGGCAAGAATGACACTAAGTTCAATGTTGAACTATTATTGTTACCATAGGTGAGGTTAGGAAGGGAAGTGAGGGTGACAAAAGTTGAGGCATCTGCATCTTGGAAGAGTCTAAGGCCAGAGTTCCTAGAGCAGAGCTTGAGGTGAGAATTGTTGCTCAAGTAAGTTATTATGGAGTGCTCTTAGGAGAAGGGAAGTGAGGGAAGCAGGATGGGGCAGGGGAATCAAGTTCAGTATAAATGGCTTTGACCTAATCTCATGCAGAAGCTCTGGAGCACAGACTGAAACACAAAGTTAGTTCCCCATGAGGCAAGAAGGCTGACTTTGCCACCCCTTCTCTAGTTAGTCATTGGCTAAGGCTTGTGGAAAGAACTGGTGACCAGCCAACATTCAGACCCTGTGGTGGAGTGCGTGTAATGGCAGGTAGCTTATTCTTCTCAGGCTTCCATAACAAGATACCATAGAATGGGTGGCTTAAACAACGGAAGTTCACTTCTGACAGTTCTGAAGGCAGGGAAGTCTGAGATCAAGGTGCTTGTAAGGTGGGCTTAGTTCTGAAACCTCTTTTCTTGGCTCCTAAGTGACCACCACATTGCTGTGTGCTCACATGAGCTCTTCTTTATGTGGGTTCAGAAAAAGAGTCCACAGATTCTCTGGTGTCTCTTCTTATAAGGGCACTAATCCCATTGGATCAGCTCCCCATCCTCGTGACCTCATGAAATCCTAATTACCTCCCAAGGGCCCCATATCCAAATACCATCACATTGGGTTTTGGGACTTCAACATATGAATTTGGAGGGCACAAAACATTCAGTCCATAACAACAGGTAAGAGGATTCTATGTGGGGCACTGGCTTCTGCTATAGGTAGTGAGGGTTAAGAGAGATGGTATTCATTGCATCCAGGGAAAATCTAGATGGAGTTGGAAAATGGACAAAGGAGAGATTTGGTAGGATTCAACTTTCACATTCAACGTTCAAAGCTGAGCCAAAGTAGAGAGCTGAACACATTAAATCAAGTAAGGGGTGACTGACTCATAAGAAAAAAATGCTTTTTATGTCATTTTATCCTGAAATTATTTAAACATTTAGGACATTGAAAGAGTTCCAGATTCTAAATTAGGTACATAGCTACAGTTATTGAGGAAATGTTCTGGGAAATAATCAAAATAAATCTATCACTTCACCGATGACTTTAGTAATGGCACAATCAGTTTTTTTAGTGAACACTGGATGGCGAAAGACTTAGGTCTTTGCTTGATCTACAGGCATATGCTTACATGGCTTCCAGCACATGGCACTGAGTAATTAAAAAAATAAGAAAATAATATCAACAAATATTTTGTCTTTAAAGATTTTGTTCTCTAGAGCAGTGGTCCACAACCTTTTTAACACCAGGGACCGGTTTCATGGAGTGAAGGGGAGATGGTTTCGGGGTGAAACTGTTCCACCTCAGATCATCAGACAGCAGTTATATTTTCATAAGGAGAGCACAACCTAGATCCCTCACTGGGCAGTTCACAGTAGGGTTTGAGCTCCTTTGAGAATCCAGTGCCACTCTGATCTGACAGGAGATGAAGCTCAGGCAGTAATTCTTGCTCACCTCCAGCTCAGCTCCTGCTGTATGGCCCCGTTCCTGACAGGCCACGAACTGGTACTCGTCCTTGGCCCAGTGGGTGGGGGACCCCTGCTCTAGACAGAACACACACAGTATATACCCACACCCACCATACACCCACACAGTCACACACCCATACACACGTGCACTTGCATGTACTCCTATAAACACATGCACATACTGTCTCATTCCTTTTGTAAGATTTTGTGAACCATTATATATAGAAAGGGTGTATCTATAATTTAGGCATACAGCTCAATATAATGTCCTGAGCTTGACAAACCAGCATATTAGCAATATCTATAAAATAAATTATTTTGTTTAAAATAAGAAAAAGTGGGATTTAAATAAATATTGGCTATTTGTAGTTATATACTGTGTACAGTGGAATACTGTCTTAAAAAGGATTTATGTTCCAGAGCCAACACAAATGGTGACAACTGGGTGTGATCAAAATTTCTTCCCAAAGTCCCACAAATCTCTCATAGTTTGCAGTACTTTACCAACATTGCCAGGTTTTTGTTTGTTTGTTTTCTTCCCTAGCAATAGAATACATTGCTGTTTCTTTGACTAATGGAGGGGACGTGAGATATGAAATCATGCGCACTCCAACTCTGGGAACACATTTATACAGTGAAATACTCACCCCACCAGAGGCCAAGGAAACTGACACTGATTGAAGGCATGGAGATGTATCTGTTCCCCTTCACTCTTGCCATAGGTGCACACATTCATTGAGTGGGTGCATTGTGGTGGAATTGCCTGTGTTATTTAAGCTCTTCTCTCTCCCTCTTTCCTTTTGCTCCAGCTTCCTCCTACTATCTCATTCTCTCATGTTTGCTGAACATTATCATTTCAAATACATTATTATTTATACAAATATATAGGTATTATTTCAAATACATTGCAACTCTATGATATATGCCATCCTCTTTATTTACATCCTAGTTTATATGCATGCTTATGTATTCTTTGTTGAAGTGAAGTCATACATCTAAATAGCTGTGTGTGTGCTGTTTGACTCTTAAAAGAATCTGTTAGGAGCATAAGTTTCATCTCTGATTGCACTAAGTCATACTACTGTGTTCTTGGCCCTTCTGGTTGCAGAAAAGAACCATACAAGCAGATGTAGAAACCAGTTTCCTCCCCTGGAAAATAATTCAAAAAGCTACAAGCCCATCAAATGCTGAGAACTGTCTAGCTATGGCATGGTACATCCATCATTAAGATTTTTTCCTTTAGATTGATACAAAGACACAGGTTCATTTCTCAATTCTGTTTTTGTTTTAGTTTGAAATAACCATGTATTTATATTTTTTACTTTGTTCATTGTTGTGCTGATTTTCTAACCAAGGTAATATTTCTATTTTGTAATTTCACATATCACCCAGCTACCAGGGTCTGACTTCAGTGAAAGTATTTTCCCAGCAAAGATTCAGTGAAATCATTCTCTGAGAATTTGAATGAATAAAGTGTACTTAGTGCTAAACCACAGTTGGTTATGTGTATTTTCTGCCAAGACTAAAAAGTATAAATTAGGAATATGTTTTTTTCATAAAGGGCAGTTTCAGGCTCTTTCAAGAATAATGATTTTAACATTGTGTTTAAGAACAATTTTCATGCTAATTGAAGCCTCCTATGTCAAAGGAAAAAATTCAAGTTCTTAGCATACACAGTCTTTTTTAAGGCATTAAATGCAATGAGAAGGAACTCTCCAAAATATTCTTTGTAGAGATTCTGTTGTGATTATTGCAGAGCTTCATCTATTGATTCAATAGGTTTATTGAGTACCAGGTAAGCACTATTAAAGACACTGGTTATTCTTAGTAAGAAAAGCCCTGTTTTTGACCTCATGAAGTTTATGGTCTCCTGGTAGGCTGATAGACAATAAACAATTAAAGAAATAGCAATTTAGAGAAGTGTCAGGGAGACAAAGGATACAGTTCAGTGACGGAGAATAAAAAGAGATGACCTAATTCACAGGATGTTTAGTGAACATTTTTTTGGAGGAGACAGATTTTAAGCCAAAACTTAGATAAAAAGGAGTTAAGCATGAGAAGAACCCAAGGCAGAGTTTTCTAGGCAGAAATCAGCAATTCATAAAGGAGCTTGGGTGTTTCCAGAACTGAAAAGAGACTAGAGTGGTTAACTTTGTGTATGGTAGAGGGAGGGAAGGGAGAAGGTGGCATGAGATTAGGTTAGAGAAGTAAACAGGTGCCAGATGATTCAGAGCCTTTTAGGCCATGGTAAGACTCTGGATTTTGAAATAAGTACCGTGGGAAGCCAACAACATTTTCCAATGTTGAGAGTCATTATCTGATTTGAATTTTTAAAAGCTCACTTTGGCCGCATTTTGGAGAATGAAATATGTGTGAGCATGTACCTGTGTATTTGTGTTATGGCTCAAAATGGAAGCAGTGAGACTCCTTGGAAGGCTGTTAGAATTGTCTCCTCAAAAGATAATAGTGGACTGCACCGTAAGGTGGCAATGGAGACGAGGCCAAAGTGACAGATTTGAACTATTTTTTAGAGGTATTCTGAATTTACTGATCGATTTTATAGCCAGGGTCAGGAAGAGTCAGGAATCAAATGATCAGTTTTCTATATATATATTTTTGCAATTGGGTATATATCATGGTGTCATTTACTAAGATCAGGTTTTGGGGAAGATCCCTTTTCAGAGGGAGATCATGTTCACTTTTAGACACTTAGCATGAAACCTGTTGCAAAATTGATTACTTTGTCAAACATTGATTGAGTTTCACTGCATGCCAGACATTGTGCTGAGTAGTAAGGATATCTGATGGCCCCTACACTTATGGAATTACAGAGATGATGGATTTCAGAGTGCTAGAAGAGACTATAGTTGGAAATAATCCAGTCTAGCATCCTCATTTTAAAGATGAAGTGTAGAATTTTAATCATTTAATTTCTTCAGAAATGTTAAGACTTCTCTATAAAGATAACGGTTATTTTAGTAAAACTTTTTTAAGTTTTTACACATCTAACAATAGTTGTGACATTTCTTTCCCTTAGGAATATGATAAATCTACTTTCATTTCTGTTTTAATGAATTGTTACAATTAGTCTTCAATTAGCATTATTAAAGCACTTTCTGATGCATTCTGAAATCATAAAGATATAGGCATCAGTGGGAAATATTGTCATTGGCTTCGGTCAGACTTATAAACATCATATGCAAAAGAAATCAGAAACCATGTTCTGGGGTACACATATTTTTCACTAAGGCATGAATGTACACAAAAGGGGAATTAGCCACTTGTATTTTTTATATTATCCATGGTAGGTTGCTAATGACCTTGAAGCATTTTAGAGGGAAATTTTAAAACTTAATAGAAAGCTTGAATGTGAGAGGAAAGAAAAAAACATGTAAGGACCCTAAATACTCTGTTGTACAATGACTTCTATATTTGCGTGTGTGCATGTTTGTGGTGTGTGTGTGTGTGTGTGAGTGTGTGTGTGTGTGTGTGTGTGTGTGTCGGAATGTTTGTCTTAAGGTCCATTTTAACTTTGTAAGTTAAGATGTTTGGTGAAAGAATTTAGGCAGTGATGAAACAGCAAGTTGTGTAGATTCAAACAGCTTAAATACCAGGAGACGGAAAAGATGATTTAGGGTACTCTATCTAAGCATACTTATTATCGAAATCATCTTACAGCATTAATTGTTCATTGAGAGTGGGGTTCTTGGCTCTTCATAGTAGGTCAAGTACTGTGAAAGAAAGGAGATGAGAGTTTTTGTTCTGAGGGAGTAGCAAACTGGAAGCATCAGGCATGATTCAGTCTGCACACATGGGCACACGCCTGAGGGGAGAATGCTTTCTGCAATAAGTGGTTGCGGTCATGGAATGCCCCATAGGGCAAAGGAAATGTCTTGACGTATTGTAGAGACAGGGGCCTATTTTTCAAGAAAGGAAAAAACTGCAAATTGAATGAGGCAGATGATAGTCAAGTAACTGCCTTGAAGTTTAAAAGTAGTTTATGAGGTGAAGATTAAGGCAAGGATGGTGATAGATTGAAATATATGCCAACAAAAGAGGCAAATCTACTGCAAAGATGGTTGAAGTTACTAAAATAAGAAGTAATTAGAGAGAAAGTTCTGCTTCATCCCTGCAACAGGAATGGCGGGAATAAACTGAAAGAACTCGAAGCCCAATAATGGAAGATTTGATCCTGAGCCTTCAAGGAAGAAACATAAATGACCAAGGGCTGACAATGGAAACTTGGTGGAATTTATAAGTAGGATTGTATACATGCAAATTGATTAAAAAATTAGTGGTGAATATAAACGTCAGACAGAAAGGCAGCTCGTCTTCCAGAATCCATCAGAAATAATATAACAGGGGCTTTGTGCATATGCCTGGACAGGAATATTCTAAGTTTTATCAGATAGTCTATATCTTTATAACCTCATCAAAGGCACAAGAGTGAGAGAGGACTTCTCAATTCTGAATAAAGGTTTAGAAATAAACATTAGCAAGAATTTGGAAGAAGCTCTTGGGGCAGTAAAATCTTTTAACCACTTGTCCTTGGCTCCCCCAGAACGTACGCCTTCTCTGTTCTTACTAGGGCAGTTGTTTTAGCATCTCACCTGTGGGATAATATTTTTCCAATGAAAAATGCATTTTCTTGCTTATGCACAGGTAGTATGGCCTCACACCTCTTCACAGGTAACCTTAAAATATTCCTCATCATGTCATGGACTGGCACATACCCCTCCCTCCTGAAGCTTGACAATGGCTGTAGGAGAAAGGAAAAACTAGCCAAGCAGGGTTTTTTTTTTTTTTTTTTTTTTGGTTTCCTCTTAAACATTTTCAGCTGTACGAATCCCAGAGCAGCCAAAAAAATTGTCAAAGGAATAATCTGGGAACGAGGGTAGAAACATCCTGAGATATGTTCGCCCGTGTAAGACAAATATCTTCCATTAAGGTTTTCTAAATAGTCTCTTTAAACTGGGACACAGATCAGGCTAGCGCTTGTTAAGGTAAACACGTCTGCAGGGGCCCACCCCAGACTGTGCCCAGCAGACACAGAGGCCATCATTTTGAGACTTATGTTTTTGTTGATTGTTTTAGTTTGTTTTTAGGAATTCCTTTTACCTCTAGAACTTTCTCATTTTTCATTTCTGCTTAGAGACAAAGAGCACCACCCAGCTGCTGAATTCATTTAAGAAGGCAGGAAGGCACAACAAGCTCTCTCCACATTTCCTCTGGGCATATTGTTGTCAGGTCTGTGGTTTGTGTCTAGAAATTTGGCCGATGAGTTGAAGAACATTTTTACCCCTCCTCCCACTTTCTTTTCTTTTCTTCTTTTCTTTTTTCTTTCTTTTTTTTCTCTCTCTTT
>NW_016107492.1:3833140-3841549 GCF_001604975.1 Cebus imitator | reverse complement strand
CCCCAGTTTCCTTCAGTTCATTGTCATCTTTCACACGTTTTCCCATTGTTTGCTTTGAGGTGGAGATAATAAAGTTGCTAATTGAGGCCAGGAGGCAAATTATACTAGTCTAATATTAATTATAATTTTTACTAAGCCAGAGGAGAATGTCTGAGTCCCTCTAGCAAACTTAGTTCATGAGAAAATTTTAATAGACATCTCCTAAAAGATATATTGCAGCCAAACAAGAGTAAATGGAAAGCCAAGGTTTGAAGGAAGAACTGTACACACAACCTTCAGTAATTTCTGAGACATATTCAGTATCAATTCTCAGAGGCTTCCCCCCTACCTTAACTCACATAAAATATGGATGTGGTACTAAACAAAATGACCTTGATATATTCAATCAGTAGGCATATTGTACCCATCCCCCTGTGAATAGCCTCTCTGTTGCTTTGTAGTTCCTTAGTGGTCTTTTATTTGTTTATTTACTTATTTTCTCAACCACAAGTCTTAAGACTGCAATGACAGAATAATGTTCACCTGCATTTCTGTAGCTACAACAGTTTTCTCAGGTTGATCATAGCTTATCAATTAATGAGAAGAGATGCAGAGGAGTCATTGCCTTTGTGTGTTCTCTTCAGCAACATCTATAGGATACATACATGAGAGAAGAAACATTTTAGTTATATAAACATTCCTAACAGTGTGTTCTTGAGGCTATTTCATCTTGTGTTAAAGTTAAAGAACTTAATTAGAAATTTGGACTAGGTCTCTGCTTTAGTATTCTAAATTCCTAAGGCATTATAATTTCACAACATTCTCATTCTTCTAATTGAATTACCTAAAAATATCAATAAAAATGCGTGGTGGCTCATGCCTGTAACCAACACTTTGGGAGGCCGAGGTGGGTGGATCACGAGGTCAGGAGATCGAAACCATCCTAGCCATGGTGAAAATACAAAAATCAGCCAGGTGTGGTGGTATGCGCCTGTAGCCTTAGCTACTCAGAAGGCTAAGGCAGGGAGATCTCTTGAACCCAGGAGACAGAGGTTGCAGTGAGCTGAGATCATGCCACTGCACTCCAGCCTGGTGACAGAGCAAGACTCCACCTCAAAAAAAAAAAAAAAAAGCATGCTATAAACCTTGATCTTTTTTTTTTTTTTTTTTTTTTTAAATCACTACTACTTTCTGAGGATTGATCAGGGTTGAACATCAGACTAAGAATTTACATATATTATCTTATGAAATACTTAAAATAATCTGATGAGGTAGGTATGATTAACCTTATTAACCCTATTCATGTATGAAGAAACCAAGGTTTATGTGTAATGCAGATTATCCAAAGTTAAACAAACAGTGGTATAATAATTTGTTTCTAAGTAAGTCCGAGTTCGTATGGCTTTAACCCAAGACATTATACGTAAATTTAGAAGGTCCCGTACTGGTATCCTGACAGTTATAACACTTTCCATATCTGTTATTTCATTTGTCATTGCGAACCAGTGGGCAATGTGGGGTTTATTACTGCAGAAGAGGAAACTGGCTTAGAGATAAGAAGTGATGTAATCAAGATCATATCGTCATTCAAACTTCAGAAGGAAATTACTGCAGTCTTTTGTCTCCTATCTTACCCTCCAGGATTCTTTCCTAATTGTACCTTTTTTTAAAAAAAAAAACTGTCTAATAATCAGATTAAGGTATTATCTTGAATATAAAATTATTTTTACCAAACTCAGAGAAAGGAATCAGGTTAATATGAAAAAACATAGAATTTAGGGGATGCAATGTGGGGACTTCATTATGGAGGAACACATTGAATATTCTCTGTGAGAAAATTCATAGAGGCAATATGATAATACCCTTTTTGAACAATATAGGGCAGAGTTTCTCAAACTACAGTTTATGTGCACATTCTCTGACATTTGCACATTCTCAGATTTAAGAAACATGGACCACAGGCTTGATCCACTGTATCTTACCTTCATGACTAGCAGGCACTCCAGTGGTTATTTTGATTAAAAAATTGGAAATGTAAATTTTAAAAAGGAAAAACTCCAGATTAATTCAGACGAAAATCTATCTCAAAATGAAAATTACATTAATTTATACTATTTCCAAGATAAATAGTATTCTATATTAGCATGTTACTAGCATTACTAGTATTTGTAGACTTCTTATAACTAAAATTAATAAAATAGACTCATATTGACCAAAAAGTACTAATTTTTTACAAACCACACATACACCATCACCATCCCCCCAAAACATGTTTTTAAATTTTTCATTCTACATATCATTTGTTAAAGATTTGTGATAAATAAAGCAGTTAAAATGTGGGATAAATAAAATTTTTTTTTTTTGAGATGGAGTCCCCAGGCTGAAGTGCTATGTTGCGATCTTGGCTCACTGCAACCTCTGCCTCCTAGGTTCAAGGGATTCTCCTGTCTCACGCCCCCGAGACAGGAGAATCTGTCTGGGACTACATGCACACACCACCACACACGAATAATTTTTTTGTTTTTTTAGTAGAGACAGTGTTTCACCACGTTGGCCAGACTGGTCTTGAACTCCTGACCTCAGGTGATCCGCCTGCCTCAGCCTGCCAAAGTGCTAGGATTACAGGTGTGAGCCACTGCACCTAGCCCTGGGATAAATAACTTTGAATTATCTTTTAATATCAACTTTCATAGCAGTTCAAACATTGATAATTTTAACATTGAGCTTTTTAATGTTTTGCCCTGATGTTTAAACACACGAATACAAATTCAGATTAAGAACTGACAATTTCTATACCAGAGAGAACTTGGTAATAATCCTACAGTCTATATTGTTCTATGAATGGACTAATTTCTTCCCTTAAAATAGACTGAGAGTAGATGCCTGGCACGTGGTAACTGTTAACAGCATATTTTTGAATGAGTTAGTAAGTCAGTGGAATGTATCTAGAGCCATACAGCCGCAGGGCCAGGACCAAGGCACCGTGAGCAATATAGACTGTTCTCAGCTTCATCTATCAAAATCATACTGTCTAAAACAACAAAGGTTAAGCCACATTAAATAAGCCCTGCAGTGATATATTGTAGAATATCTTTTAAAGAATCAAAACACCTGAATGGAAAATAATTGTGCACCTTGAAAAATGTTGAAAGTTGGAAAAATTTTGTCCTAAAACCTGTCATTTTGTAGTTATGTGTTTATGAGTGCATGTATATGATTGCTTGATATCTGTGTGCCACAGCCAAAGGGAGACCTTGTTAGTGAATGGCGGATGAGGAACTAGGAGTCATTTTCTTGCTCCTAGATCCAGTGCTCCATCTGCTTCGTTCTTCCCCTCTCATTAATCCTCAACTTTCCTTTCCATTTGCCTTTAGTCAGAAGTATTTCTTGTTTGTTTCTTTTCCCTTCAATGCTTCTAACATAAGAATATCCTTGGCCTTCATATATTTTGATGAGGGCTACTTCAATAATATGAAGAAAACTTCATGAGTAAAATTTAAAAAATTCATTCTTTTAAGCATTCCTAACCAGCTGGAAAGATTCAATAAACTTAACTTGCTTTTTGTTTTTTACTTTCTTATAAGGCACTTCCAAAATGAGAGTATAAAACCCTTGAAATGTGTGTCCTTCTTATCCTTGATGAAGGTTCTCAATTTATTTTATGAAATTTTTACCGAGATTCTTTTACTCAATAAAAAGAGTCAAATCAAACTCCATCATTATTCTTGTTATGAAAAACTGCTCATCTGTTGAGGAAAAGCAAAATTGTAATCATAATAGGCTATCCTGGAAATGTCAAATGCTGTGAGTATACAGGTACGATTAGTAGCAAGGAGTGAGTGAGGACTGTCAGGAGGACTTGGGAAGGGCAACACAAGGCAAGAGGTGACCCTGACCTGGGATTTTGAAGGTCAACGAGAATTACCCAGGTAGACAAACTGGGGAAAGGAATTCAGAGCAGAGGGAAAACATGGAGTTGTGAAATAGATATCTTTGGGTAGCTACATATTGCAAGGGTGAATACACGGCAAGAACGCAGTTAGACAGAAACGTGAGGGACCAATGGAAAAGGGGTCCTGCACCCATGATACTCAAACTGCACAACTATGTTAGTCTCAGAAAGGAATCATGACAGTTGTTTCCTAATATGTTGAAAACCTAAGTTAATAAATGTGAATTTCTCAATTAGGTTTTCCTTTCATCTTTGTCTTCAAATTTTATTGCTATGAGGACACACTG
Source organism: Cebus imitator (assembly GCF_001604975.1). Taxonomy (NCBI): domain Eukaryota; kingdom Metazoa; phylum Chordata; class Mammalia; order Primates; family Cebidae; genus Cebus; species Cebus imitator. Next base: position 3,837,331 of record NW_016107492.1, on the reverse strand, counting down.
TATCTGATTTAGTGCATCATGTACTTAAATATTTGACCTTACTATGAATATTTTCATGTTCTTATTCAACTTGCACCTTGCCTTCCAAATATTCAACAACCTGCACAAGCTGAGGACTTAGAAACTTTCACTGTCACTTTTTTTGCATTTTGTTTTTGAGCAAAGGCAAAGGTGCCTCAAGGCTCTCCTCTCTCTGGAGATAGTACCTGAATTGTAAACGATGAGTTTCCAGCACTTAGCCAACGTTGCGTGGCAATATATTAGAAGCCTATCTCAAAATATAGCTATTTAATATTTGATATAAATCAAACTAAATATCCTCAGTATCCTGTACTTTTTTTTAAATAGAAAAAAAAATAAAAGCAAGTTTAGTTCATCTAGGACAAAACTTTCTCCAGAATCCATTGTCTACAAGTGTTTGCACTTATACAGATACAGATTTTATTCAGAGCATATTTTAAAAATAAAGTTGATTTTGATTGTTTCTATAAAAAACAAACAGGAAGGTGATGCATGTAGCCAGTTTTTGAACGTATGTTAGTACATCCATCATTCTTGTCAGTCGCAGCCACTACTAGAAACATTTTACAGTGCTGTATTTTTCCAGTTTTTTAGGTAATATCTTTTCTATTTTAATTTATCTTACAAATAACATTATATTTACATACAGAAGAAAAAGTGGAAAATCATACTGTACAGAAGAATCAATTAAAAAGAATCCTTCCCCATACACTGCACACCCCTAAGGACTTTGGGTATCTATTAGAAAGGGCTTTAAAACACATTTGAACTGAATTCATGACAATATCTGTTCTGGCATGTTTCATTAATAATCATGACAAATGACCATGGCCTTGTCAATACAATAACATGGGGGGAGCAGCTGAGTCAGAGATGACGTATGATTATCGTTATCTTAAAAATAAAGCAATCGTGCAGGTTTTGTTAAGTGAATCTAGTGATAACTTTTCCTAATGCTTTTTAGGCCCATCTATTTTACTTCTATTATGTAGCATATTATTACTTAAATAAAAGCTGAGTCTCAAGCTTGGCCATACTAGAGAAAGCCTCTGACATACTCTTGTGCTGGAATTTGACACAGCAGGACATCGATTTTTAGAAGCCAGTCTGAAACTGCAGATAAAATGGCTAAAATCCAAATAGGCACCAACCCAATTAATCTGGTCTAGACTTTCTACAACAGATATTGATCCGATTGTGTGGGCAAAGTTTTTTCTGTACATGATGAAGATAACACTATATTAGATCACAATGGATTTTCTTAACTTACGGAACAAAGTGATTTTGAGTGAATTATAACCTGAGGGCTGACCTCTAAATGTGCAAAGATTGATTGCCAATTTAGAGTAAGCTCTAATTTTATATATTTAATGAAACTCGTGTGTTAATGAAATCTAGAAATCTCTAAGGCAATTGCTGTCCTCTTAAAATTTATGAAGCCAAAGCCTCAATGAAGTATTTAAAATAATACTAAAAACATTGAAACTTGGATTTCATCCTCAAATCTAAAACTAACTTTCTGTGTAGCATCTGAGTCTTTTGGTGATTAAAAAGACACTAAGATGGGACTGTGCCTCATCATAAATTCTTAGGAACTCTTAGCGCTTTCCTAGAAATGACTATGTCAAGTGATAGAAAGTATTATTAATATAAAATATTATTTAATTCCACTGTTATTTAAACTTTTATTGCTTTCCTCTACACAGTATTATAAGAATAAGATTTTTTAAAGAGTAAAGACACAGGCGTTAGAATAAAATTATTTGAATGAATCTTGGCTCATATAGTTACTAATTTGGATGCATTGGGCAACTGAGTTGGCTGGAATAAGCTTCAATTCACTAATCTGTAAAATGAGATTATGATAGTAAATACTTAATAACATTATTTTGAGTATTAAATAAGATACTTTATGTATATGATTTTGAAAAGCAGTCGTGCATGGTAAGAATGAAAGAAATGTTAGTATTTTTTTTAAATTTATTTTATTTTTTATTTTTTTTATTTATTTTTTTATTTTTATTTTTTATTTTTTTCCCATTTATTTATTTTATTGCATTTTAGGTTTTGGGGTACATGTGAAGAACATGCAAAATTGTTTCATAGGTACACACGTGGCAGTGTGATTTGCTGCTTTCCTCCCCATCACCTACATCTGGCATTTCTCCCCTTGCTTTCTCTCCCCAGCTTCCCACCCCCCACCGTCCCTCCCCTATTTCCCCCCAACTGACCCCATTGTGTAGTGCTCCCCTCCCTGTGTCCATGTGTTCTCACTGTTCAACACCCGCCTATGAGTGAGAACATGTGGTGTTTGAGTATTTTTATAAATTAGTATGAGAAAAATAGAATTTATTGTTTAAAATATTAATACTACTCATTGATTTGATTTTTTAAAGTCAACACATATTTGTAGATTTCTAATGTACCTACAGGTATTATTCTAGATTCTAGGAAATATATATTTAGATTTATAAAAATATATATTTATACTTATAATATATATATAGAAAAAATATATATAGCCATGCCTTTTGGTAGATTGTTAGGAATTGATAATGGTCAAGTATTCCAGTATCTAAGAAAGAGGACAAGAAGCGTTGAGAGAGAGATTTGGAGAAGAAAGCAGAGGCAAGTTTGTTAAGACTCCAGGAAGCAGTAGTAAATATCTTAGATTTTATCTTGAGACCCTACATTTCCCCTGCCTTTATATGCCTGTGCTTCTTGGTTTATTAGACTTAAAGATAAACAGTTAAAATAGGACTCATTCTATGTACAGCTCACTATGAAGGAATCCAAAATGTCTGCCTATCTGAAAAGGCCTTCCACGACAGTCCTGCAACTTCTATAATGGACTATTTTATATTATTATCTAATCTCTGTAAAAATTATGAGAAGTAACTACACTCTAGACAAATACTTGACCTGCCATCATTTCATTAGTGTGTAAGTACGAATTAAAAAAATGCTCCTCAGGTTGCTTTTGACCATAGGAAGAAGAGCTAAGAAAATCATTTGCTGCTGGAGAGGGCACCTGAGATGGAAAAGCACAGAGAATGTCTTGCACAAAAAGAGATTGATGGGCAGAGGAATCATAGCATATGAGACCATTTTCGTGTTCATAATTTTCTCCAGAATTGGTTTGTCTGGTATAAGCACTTTCTTGGAAGCGGTTGAGTCCACTTGTCTTGTGTACGGTTTCTAGAATCAGGCTACCTGGGTTCAGTCTAGACTCACTAGTAGCTACAGAGCCTGGCTAAGTTAATAATATTCATTATTCTCATCTGTAAAATATAAGCCATAAAATACCTATCTCAGTATAGTTGTTAACAATACATGAAATAATGTTTCTAGAATGCTTACACAGTACCTGGCCACATACAAAGCAGTTAATAAATATTAGGTATTAATGTCACTATCATCATCATCATCTTCATCATCAGTCATCATTTCTACCATCTTTGTCCATCAGGATACATTAACACAGCGGTTTAGAAGTTAGTATCTATAATATATACTTTTTAAATTGTATAATGAAGGGAATAATAGATGATCAGCCCATGTAAGATTTACAAAGAGGTTCTTTTCATTTTTCATGCTAATTTCAGAGCAGAAAATAACTTGTTTTCACTTGTCACCTATGCTGTCAGACATTGAACTCACATGAAAAGATTTCAGAACAATACTCCCCTTTGTAATATGCCTTTCCTTTTTGTTTAAATTACTTTTATGGACTTCTTCAGAGTATGTCAAAATGGTTATGATGACAGCCAAGGAGACATGAAGAATTCTCTTTGCAAAACTAGCCTCTCCAAGAGAGGCAGCACTGGTTTTCTGGTTCCTCAGCACCAATTTGAAGAGAGAACTGGAGCTGAATCTCTTCAGTTCTGTTCTAACATCTACTCTTATTAACCAAAGTCTTTTGTGTTTGTGATGCAATTCAATATATGGAACCAGGTAGTCCATGTTCAGACTATCTTATTTGCACAAACTCAGGAAAAATTCCATTATGCCAACTAGAGGAGAAGAAAATTTAGGGTAAAAAAACAAAGGAGTAAAAACATAATTTGAATACTTACATTATTGGTGTTTACAGCAATGTGTTTTAAAAACCTATTTTGTTTTATTTGTTTTTGTTTTCTGTGTTTTTTTTTTTCCCCTTGATATATCAAA
>NW_016107492.1:3794711-3833115 GCF_001604975.1 Cebus imitator | reverse complement strand
TTTTTTTTTTTCGCTATTCAATTTTCATGTCTTCTCTTCTTTAGCTTTATCTTGCCTAAATCCAGTTGCTTCTCGTTTTACAGAGCTGTCGCCATCTGTTCATTCATTTGGTGACTATTTATCAATTATAAGCTATGACATTTATAATTTTAGAATGTTCCGATCACTTTTTATGTACAAGAAAGCAACCCATACACAAAAATGATTGTTCTCACTTTCTGAACTTTAGCTTTTTTCTTTTAGCATAATGTTTTTCAGGTTCATCCATGTTGTAACATGCTATCAGTACTTTATTTCTCATTTTGTTGAAAAACACTCCTTTGTATTAATATAACAGATTTTTAATACATTCATCAGTTGATGGACATAAGGATGGTTAACACTTTTTGGTTATTATAAGTAATATTGCTCTGAATATTCATTTATAAGTGTTTGTGTAGTCATGTGTTTCCCTTTCTTTTGAGTATACACTTAGGAGTGGAGTGGCTTGGTCATATGGTAACTGTATGTTTAACCTTTTGAGAAACTATGCCAGTCATTTTTAGTTATTTAATTTCAATCTAATTTAAAACTCAAGCCTCATACTTGGTTTAAATCTCATCTGTGTGCTTCCACATTGTGTGTGTGTGTGAGAGAGTGAGAAAGAGAGGGAGAGAGGAAGAGAGGGAGAGAGAGACAGAGATAGAGGCAGAGAAATAGTGGGGTAGATAATCTCTCCTTCTCTTAAGTCTGTTACTGAAAATTGGTGAAGAGAAAAGGCGAGCAAAGATGAATCTCTGCCTAAAAGCCCATTGCTGTTGGGGGACTATATGTCCGTACTGGTTGCTTCTGCCTTTCTGGCTAATCTGTGCCAGATGATGACCATCTCGACTTCCCAGGGTCTGATGTTGAATATGACAAAAAGAACCAATCTTGTCCTTTCTCTTTATCTTTCAGCTCTCAGAATTGGCAGTACATGCCACAGATTTTAGCTAAAGTCCCATCACCTGGGCTCCCACTTTTCATTATTTCACTTGAACTCAATGGCAATCCATACATGACATATAGGGTGTTGCAGGCCCCTCCACATGCCCACAAAATTTTCTTTGCTCTACAAGCTTTTTCCAGTTCTTTTGCCTTTTACTCAAGAATAAGTGCAAAGCAGCCTCAGCACATAACAAACTGAGAAGCAAGCTCCCAGTCTCTCCAGTTGCTAGTGACTGCTGGAGTTTTATCTCCCTTGACTGAAGGGGATTATGCCTTCTCCTTCAGATGTGTTGCCTATAGCAGAAAGGGAAGGACAGATAGGTTCTGGCCACAGTGATCATATCTGACTGGGTTTGATTCTATTCTGTTGTTCTGTTGTCTCGTAGAAGAGTAAGGCACTTAGCACCTCTTCATTTCAGCTTTTAGATTCCAGAAACCCGCCAGAGACAATAGGATAATTGCTATTTAACATCTAATTGCAAAAATCTATGTTATACTCATATTTTTGAAACTTCAACTTATAAATCAAATGTACATACATTTTATTCTCCCAGATAAATGGACCTAATATTTTCTCATCAACAAATTATTCTAAAATTGTAAAAATGCTTCCTGTTTCTGACTTCTTATGATTATTAACTTGAAATAATATTCTATTCTGCTTGCAAACCAGGTACTTTACCATATACACAAATACGATTTTGATGTTTTTAAATATTAAAGTACTAAAATATAGCATAATAAGCACTATGTACGTTTTACCTTATGATAAGTTATTTCTATTCTAACTTATTGTTTATGTTTGTGTCATTGTAATGAGAAAAGATTAACAGAATCAATTCTATTTATTAGCAGAATCCTTAACTCATCTTTGTGAACCTGTATTTCTACTTGAAAATGTTTTTCTAGACATGGGATTATAGATGCTTAAATAATATGTAATTCTTCACTCATGTTTAGAAATAAAATAGTACAGATAAACTTGTTCTACTTTGTGGGCAATCTTGAGAACATTTAAGATAAATAATTGATTCTGTGGATAAGAGCTCACTGACCTAGATATGAGTCGGAAATGCTGTAGTACTGGCCTTGCTTGAAGGATGCACTGATTATTTGAATAAACGAACATAGCTCTAACTTAACTGTGTTTTTAAACATTCATAACCTTCTCCAGGGGAGGCAGAAAACATTAGCAGTAAGATTCTAATATAATTTTTAGACAGTTTTTCAGTGTTAAATTTCTGTATCTATTTTGAAACTTTTTCTAGTTGTTTTTTTTTCTATGTCAGGATTTAATAGTTATGTTTTCTTTAGATTTTAAAGGATATTTTATACATGTTAAATTCTGTTTTATGTGGTGGTAGATGAACCAAAGGTACTTTTGGATTATGGAATTTATTCTTCTGTTAATGAGTTATGTTACCTTATATTAGTCCCTTCTTTCTGTGCTTCCTCTATCAAATGAAGAGATGAAGCTGATGGCTTCAGAGTTGCTATTCAATCCCAGGTTTCTAGAAGTTTTGTGTAGCCCCACCAAAGTTTCTTCTTTTTAAAAATTAAGTTATTGGAATTCTTTCAATGAGCTAATATTTTGTTTTCCAAATCATTGCATTTGCCTATGAAATTTGCATTGCAATATTCAAAGATATTTTGGAAATGAGACACTCTACCTTTAGCGTATCCTATGGGAAAATGAGCAGTAATTCCATTTTCAATCTACAAGAAAATTTGTAAATATTCTCTTTTCTCTGTTAGTCTGAATTTTGAATATTTAAGCAAAAACCTTGAGGCCAGTTTTAGTCATTACCACAAATAGTTACAGTATGGCTTATCTAAAATATATAGTGTTTTCAAATATACCTCTTTAAAAAGTTGTAATTTTACCTGCAATCGAGATAAGATAGTTTTATTTAAAACGTTGTCTCTCTTTTTGACTCTTTAAATTGCTTGAGAATATTTTAAAGGTATGAAAAATCAGACTGCCCCATCTGAAGCCCTTTCCATCCATAATTTTGAGATGCAAAATTCATGAGATAGAAAACTTGGGTGGATTTTTAAAACATTAGATTGTAGTTTGCTGCTTGAAATTGTGTGATTAATTTATTTTTCAATGAATAATGGGTACAGAAGTATGCCTACAGAGACTATGACACTCTCTATGTCAATATCCAAAAAGTTTACAATGGGATTGACTTAAATGTCAGATACTTTAATCTTTCAACTCCTACTATTGCACATCTTAGTATTACTGGGATAAAAAACCTGCAAAACATTTATGGATCTCAATGGTCTGAATTGAAAAGTTTCAACATATTTTCACCAAGCTATTTCAAATTATATAATTTGATTTTATCTTAGAACTAATAATTTAAGAAGCAAATTTGTTGTCTTTCCAAGTTTATGTGTCTCTGATTATTTTATATGGCTGATCAGAAACTGCACTTTTGTTTCTGACCTGTTGTTTCCTTTAATATTCTGGATTAAGAAATAGGAGTTGTGCAATGCTCCCCCAGGGACTTACATTATGTGGCATTCCACACAGTTGATACTCTTCTAGCCTTCCTGTTTTGATATCTGTCTAAAAATTAGAAAATTTCCGAATTTTAAATGTAAAATACATTAGCAATATTACTGATCTCAGAAATTAAAATAACATTAAGCTTTCCTGTCTTAGAGTGTAACTAACTCCAACCATTCCTCAGTTTCAAATATTTTTTAGAGTGACAAAGATAGTTTTAGCTAATAAAAATTAAAGATGCATTTAAATAGGCAATCCCTCACTATACTGTGGCTTTCCAGGAAGATGAAAAAGGATAAATGTTTATTATGAATTGTTATGTTCTATACTCCGCTTATATTATTATTCCATTAACTCTCACAACACTTTATTCATTAGATTTTTATTAATAAATCATGAGACTGAACCAGCAGGCTTAAACAAATTTATATTCAAAGACTAGCAATTGGCAAAGCCAGGTATAACAGTGAAAAAATATATCCATAAGAAGAAGTTCAGGAAAGAAAAACAAATATTCTGTAGAGATGGGCAGGATTCACACTAGTGCCCAAAGGTGTTTTTAGTCGATTTATTTATGAGACAATAAAGAAGGAATTTGATACTCACTTTAATAAATAGGAATACAGCTTGTTACATCCCCACTGAAGAACCCTATCCTTTTTGAAATGATGACAATTTACAGGCATTCTGGGGGTTCTAGTAATCATGTTAATAACTCTTAAGTTTTGCTGAGAGGTCCTAGGAGAAGTGTATCCCATGCTTGGCTGTTTAGGAAGTATACTCAAGGAGTATGTATGCAAGATGAGATGTAGAGCTTGCTAAAACCCATCTACTTATAGCTAACCTTCATTTTTCTTTTTTTTTTGCAGTAATTCATGAAATAACTTCTTTTAGCTCTTTATAGGCATTTGTGTGTGGTTCCCACTTTTAGTTGGTTCACATTAGACCACTCTGATCCATCAATGCCACGCAATATAAACCTGAGTTTTGTTTCTAGCTGCCTTTATAAACTCAAACAATGAAGATTTGTGAACAAAAGCAGGTGTATTCTTTCTGTTTTTGACACAAGACAAAAGTGATACAGAGCAGTGGCTGATGATTGTGACTAAATTATTATACGTAAATTTGAAATTGCTAATCAGCAAATGTGCCATAGACTGTCTTCTTGGGCATGGGACAGAGAACTGAGAAGAGCATGGCAATCAAACCTGTCTCTGCTACTCGCCACTCACTTTTGTGGATTCCTGTTGAATGCACCTCTGGTGGTTTAAGACCTGAGAGAAACCTGGAGGAATCTGTGGCAGAGATTATATACTCTTCTTAATTGTATTTCCATTTAAGGGTTATAACAAAATGACTATGGGACTTCAACACCTGCTGATGTGACGATGTTGAAAAATAGATTTTGGACATTTCTGGCAAAGAATAAAATAATTTTTATAATTTTATAAATTGAGTAGATTGAAGATGTTCATTCTCACTTTTATTTCCCTTATTCCATCTTCAAGGAAAGGAAAGTCTGCTTTGGTAGGTTGGGCTTCAGAGCTTTTTCATTAGTCACTGTTCTACTGGTCTCTTACAGTAATGTATTACAAGTTCAATCTCGAGCATGCCAAGACATTAGTCTCTTTTTCCTACCTTTGTTTCCCCAGGGACTACTATCTAGAAGGAAAAAGTGCCAGTTATCTCTTTACCCTTTGCATCTAGTTGATTCATGGTCGCACATATAATAAAGTACTTGTCCAGATCTCTCACTGGAGCAACAATTTCTGACTCCTGAAATCCCTCTGATTTTCTGAATCTTTTTTTTGTATATCAGCATTGCTCTTGATTTTAACTATTTTTTTCCATTCTCTCTCTCAGCAACTGATTGCAGGGGCATTTGCCCCACTCTGGGAAGGTCAAGTGGAGGCCTCTTGTTCTTGCTTTTTCTTTTTTTCACTCTCTCTTCTTGTTCTTGCACACACTCTTTTAGCCAGTTGCTTTGGTGAGGCATTACATCCTAGTGGAGTGGTAAGAACAGAGACTTGGATTTGGGATTTGGTTTGAAACAGAGGAAGTAAGATTCTGTGGTTCAAGACCATTTACACTAGCTGCATAGGGAACTTACCATGCATAGGGAAAAGGAATCTTTGTCCATACTGTCTTACCAGAGACCTATGAAACTGCTTTGGCCCAAAGTCTGCATTAATAATAAGGTGTTTGGGGGGTTGCTTTAATACCCGTGTATACAGCTTCATCATGAGATGTGATTGGTTGAACAAGAGACTCAGTTATTCAGTTATAATACTATTTTGGTAGTGTGCCAATCCCTGTATCTCAAACAGAATGAAACTTGAATATCTACCACATTACAGCTATCATTTGTTAGAAAAGGAAGCTGAGTGTCAAAGAAGACTATAGATTTGTATACGGGGATTCTCAGGCTTAATAAAATTGAGAATTGCTTAATTCACATAATACCTTAAAATTGCCTATATTTTTAGCAGGGTTTTAAATCTAGGTCTCCTGATATAAGCACTAAAACTAAAGAATAGGCCACAATCTAATATGTGTTCTCTTTTCTCAAAACGGGAGATTGATGAATTCTCTGTCAGAATTTTAAAAAGTACTCACAGAAATTTCTAAAAGTATCTATGTTGCTATTATATAGTCAAACACTGCTTTATGGTGTTAATAGTTATGTTTAATTTGTCTTTCTAATCATGTTGAATCCAGGTGGTATTCCTTAATTGGCCCAACAGAACAGAGGTAAATTAATATAGAAAATGTTATATTCTCATAAAGGGAAGGCCAAATGATGTCATCATACAGTACTGGTTGAACAAAAGTTCCCCAATAGTTGGAATAGATGTAAGTATTAGGCAAGTTGTGGCTTCGGTTGCCACTGTGCTATAATAGTTAGTAGCTAATTCATGTTGTGAGTGATCATCCTTTTAAAAGAAAAAAGCATAATGTAGCAGATCACATGAATGTTGATTTTAACATTCAGTGATGTTTACATTTTATTAGTTTTTTAGTTTGTTTAATATAGGCTTGTGAATTTGTGCGTGTGTGTGGGGGTTATGTTGATATATTATTTTATTACCATTAAAATATTTAACTTGACTTTTAGATCTAGTGAGATTTTCTTTTTTCTTTGGAAGTATACACATTAGTCAAATTGACAAATAGTGATCTAATCATGCAGCATTTTAATAGATGAAATAAGTGCAGTTCCATCAATCCCTCAGACTTGATAGAATAGGACTCTTGGCTTCCTTTCCTCTTCATTCCTCCCATCCTTCTTTCCTTCTGCATTTATTCATGGGTAGATTTATGCATGTAATATATGACAGGTATGCTTGATATAAAACGACTTCACAAGTCGCTGCTCTTGTGAAGCTCAATATAGTGGAAGAGACAGCCATTTAATGAGTAAGGAAAGTAAACTGCTACAAGAAAAATAAATAGAGAACAAGACAGACAATAATGGTGCAGTGATGGTCATAATGGTAGGGCCTATTTAGATAGAAAGGAAGGGAAGGTCACATTTAAATTGAGATCTAAAGAATAAAGAAGACTGTCATGCAAAGAGAAGGAAGGATATGCTGTACTGAGAGAATAACGTTCATGGGGAGAACAATCCTGTGTGCTGATAACTTCGTCACCAGGGTATTTCTCACTTGTCCCTGCCTTTATCTTGGACACATTGTCAGCCCCACCAAGAGCAGGGTTGCTTTTCTCCATCACTATCACTTTGTGATTTCATTTAGTGACACTCTAGTCACTAAATGCTAAGCATGCACATGATTGGGTTCTTCACTGAAGCCTCCTGTTGCTTTTTAATTGACGATGTTTTGTGCTTGCTAAATGCCTCTTGCTGTCTTTTAATGTAATAGTTTCATTTGTTGTTTTAAGAGAAAATAAAACATGTTTTATGCCTCTCCCCTTCCATGATTCCCTTCTTCATTTTTTGCCCATCCTGGAGGGTGGGGGTAGAATTAGTGGCTTTCTCTTGTAATTCTGAGAGTCCATAAATATCTGTTTGATAGCACTTTTTATATAAGATCACTACTAGCTCTCCCATCTTATTGTGACTCTTGAGTCCAGGGACCCTCTCATATAGCGCAGTGTCTGCACACAGTATGCACTCAATTAATGTCTATTGTCTGAAGAAGCACCATAAATTCATTCTGGATGTGAGCATCTGATTCTTATTTATTTATTTTTTTTTGCATCTGATTCTTTAAAGTGCAATGATGATAAGAAATTCATTACAGAGAAGTACATATTCCTGACTTCTACTTTTGTTTCTGAGATAGTTTTAAATGAATAAGAGCTTAAAATAACATCTTTATTTCATTTCTAAGATTTCAACAATTTTCGTATTTTATTATCAATACAAAGTTTCTAACATGCATAGGAAGGACTATGAAGAAAGTTATTGTTGAAGACTTTGTACCCTGAATACTAAACCACTCTTTCTGACCCATGAAGTTTCTAATTTAATGTTGAATTAATTTAAAATGGAGAAGCATAAAAGTTATCTCCTCTCTAAAGGCCATCAAATGATATTCTCAGAGGTAATCACCTGCAAGGTGAAACTTGTAGGGGAAGACAACTTTGTAAAATAAATTGCATTGGGCCTCAGAGATGTGGGCATATAATAAATGGAGATTCTGTAAACTTCACTACCTCCTTACAGTTTTGAAGAGTGAAGCTTCTGTGGGTATTTGCATGTAGGTGAATTATGTCTGATAACAAATGGAAATGCGATTTGGCCCATGTCACAGAATCTTAGCAGTAATTTTTATCCTAACTCTGCCACCTAAAGCCTGGTCAGTTAATGACTCTGGATCCTAATTTTCTCACCTTAAAACAATAGAAGATTACGTTGGCTTCACATTCAGTGTTTCTTTTAGCTTGAAATTTTGATAGTCCTTGAAATGTACCTTTTATTCATATTTCATTCATTCTTTTAGCTTTTTAACACATACACAAAACAAAACCAAAAAACACAACATGCCAGAGGATAGGAGATGGTAGGACTTCATTGGGAACGGGAATTTTTGTTACAATTAATATTTCAATACGTTATTTTTTATCATGTAATCATGGTAATCTTTTTTATCATGTATCATGCAACAATTTGGGAACCATGCCTGAAAACTTACTAGATAATGAGTCTGGTTCCTGTTAACATCTTCTACATCTCTGGCCAGAGATACATTTTTAATTTCCTTTGCTTCTCTATGTCAAGCTATATCCTTTGGGTCCTGTCTTTGGAGACTAATAATTCCTTTTGGGACATAGCTAGAGAGATCTCTTTGACTGGAACATCTACCATGAAGTCAAAATACTTTGATAGACATGAGCAGTGCTTACTAATCCTATATGTTAAAGAATGCTTTCAAAATAAATTCAAGAGTTTAAAAGTAATACGGATTTTTATTTTACAAAATAATTCCCTCTTAATTATAAGTCTGGAATTTAGATCTGATATTTTTCAAAGCCATTGCTGAAAACTGCAAATTTTCATACCATCCACATTTTTGTTTGACTAATTACTATGATGTGCATTTTGCTTGCTAATTTAGGTTATCCCTCTTTTAGAAGAAAAGGAAATTGTTCTAAAAGTAGCATTTAATGTGTAATCGCAAGACAGTGAATTGGTCACACAAAGATGCTAATTTTAGTAAATTATTGTTTAATTTAAATGAAATTTTAATTTGTTTGGAATGAGAAAACTAACTTCCCTCCCTCCCTCCTTCCTCCTTCCTTCCTCTCCCCTTCCCTCCCTCTCTCCATGTTTCCTTCCTTCCTTCCTTGCTTCCTTCCTCCCACCACCCTCCATCCATCCTACCCTATCTTCCTTCCTTCTTCCCTTCTTTTCCTTTATACTCCTTTTCTTCTTGCCTTCTTTTTATTTTATTTTTTGAGATGGAATCTCGCTCTGTCACCCAGGCTGGAGGGCAGTGGTGAGATCTCAGCTCACTGCAACTTTTACCCCCTGGGTTCAAGCAATTCTCCTGCCTCAGCCTCCCAAGTAGCTAAGGCTATAGGTACCTGCCACCACACCCAGTTAATTTTTGTATTTTTAGTAGAGATGGAGGTTTCACCATGGTGGCCAGGCTGGTCTTGAACTCCTGACATCAGGTGATCCACCAGCCTTGGCCTCCCAAAGTGCTGGGATTATAGACCTGAGCCACTATGTCTGGCCCTTTCTTTTTTTTTTTTCTAATTAAAATAAACACTTGTTGAGTACTTTCTGTCTGCCATGCTTCTCTTATTAAAAAAAAACATGCTTTATAGTAAACCTACTTTTACTACTGGAAACCTCCTAAAATTTTTATTAAAATTGTTATTGTACTTTTAATTTGACTGAAAGATATGTTTATTTAAAATTTAACATTAGCATCTTCAGCTTTTTAAAAGAAATTTGTCATGACTCTTGAAAATTTGTCATGTACAGAAAAAATTAAAACAGTAGTCAAATATAACTGAAAACCATCAGTCTTAGTTTTCATATTTGCAAAATGAAAGGCTGGACAAAAATTGTTTGTAATGCCTTTCCCATGCAGCACTAACCTGTAAAATCTGGCTTTTTTTTTTTTTTTTGGAAATGGAGTTTTGCTCTTGTTGCCCAGGCTGGAGTGCTTTGGTGCAATTTCAGCTCACTGCAACCTCTGCCTCCCAGGTACAGGCATGCGCCACCAGGCCTTACTAAATTTTGCATTTTTAGTAGAGACGGAGTTTCACCCTGATGGCCTGGCTGTTCTGGAACTTCTGACCTTAGGTAATCCACCAGCCTTGGTCTCCCAAAGTGCTGAGATCACAGGCATAAGCCACTGTGCCTGGACTGATCTGCCTTTTTAACAGATTTTCTTGGGAATCACATATCTACCAATGGTCATCTGCTTTCCACTTTTATCAGAAACACACATTTTCATCACATTTAGTTTGGAATTACGGAGAGAGTCTGGGAAACAGGAATAGCAACATTTAATACTGCAGTGCTCAGCTCTAATGTCAACATACTCTTGTGTCAGACTTAGTCATTAGTCACAGTTATTAGTTACAAGTCACAAGTCATTAGTCACAAGTCACATAAATTCACAAGTCATTAGTTAAAATATTAGCTTGAGAAAGATTTACTTTTTGTAAATTGCAGTGGCTCAAGATGATCCCTGTAAACGTGCACTCTGACATTTTCTTCATTGCAAGGGAAAAGGAGGGAAGCGTATCTAAAGTTCTGAGAACTGAGTATAAGTCAAGACTATGTCCAAGGATTCTTGTGAGGATTAAATGAGCTGCTACATATGAAGTACTTAGCATGGTACCTGGCATACAGAAAATATGCTGTTAATGTTTGTTAATAGTATTACCATACCACAGCCAACCAACAACACCCCCACACCACCAAAATAACCAATTTTTTTTATTATTAGGCATACTACCAATTATGTGTGTAATGGCAGAAGGGAAAGCAATTTTGAAAACGTATGGCTCTATAATCTGACCCGTGACCTTAGATTGGATTTCCCAGATGGACTCCCACTGTTCCTTCCCTCCTAAAGCAGACTTGCCAGTTTTGTCCTAGCACTCCTTCACCACTGGCCTGACAATGAACTTTGTTTTTTTTAATTTTTAATTTTTGTGAGTGCATCATAGAAATTTAGATTTATAGGGTACATGAGCTATTTTGATACAAGTATACAGTGTATAACAATCACATCAAGGTAAATGGTGTATTCATCACCTCTAGAATTTGTCCTGTCTTTGTGTTACAATCTAAGTATACTCTTTTAGTCATTTAAAAATTTACAATTAAATTATTATTGGCTATAGTAACCCTCTTGTCTTATCAAATACTATACCTTATTCCTTCTGACTATATTTTTGGACACATTAACCATCTCCACTTCCCTGACCCCTCTACCCGCTCCAGTCTCTAGAAACCAGGTCGTTCTACTCTCTATCTCCATGAGCTCAATTTTTTAAAATTTTTAACTCCCAAACATTAGGGAGAACATGTGAGAAAAGTTTGTCTTCCTATTCCTGGCTTATTTCACTTAACATAATGAGCTCCAGTTCCATCCATGTTGTTCCAAATGAAAGGATGTCATTCTTTTTAAAGGCTGAACAGTACTCCATTGTGTACCACATTTTCTTCATTCAACTGCTGATGGCCACTTAGGCTTCTTCCAGTTCTTGGCTATTGTGAACAGTGCTGCACTAAACATGGGGGTGTAGATATCTCTTTATTATACTGATTTACTTTCCTTGGGATGTATACCTACCAATCGGATTGATGGATCATATGGTAGCTTTATTTTTAGTTTTTTGAGGGACCTCCAAACTGTTCTCCACAGTAGTTGGACTAATTTACATTCCCACAATAGCGTATGAAGGTTCCTTTTGCTCCAGATTCCCAGCAGCATTTGTTAATGCCTGTCATTTGGATCAAAGTCATTTTAAGCAGTGAAATGTTATATCATTGTAGTTCGATTTGTGTTTCTCTGATGATCAAATTGTTGAGCACCTTTTCATGTATTTGTTTGCCATTTGGATGTCTATTTTTGGGAAATGCCTATTCAGAGTTTTTTGCCTGTATTTTAATTGGAGTATTAGATTTTTCTTTATTGAGTTATTTCAGATCCTTATATACTCTTGGTATTAATCCCTTGTCAGATGGATAGTTTGCAAATATTTTCCCCCATTCTGTGGGTTATCTCTTCACTTTGTTGATTGTATCCTTTGCTGTCCAGAAGCCTTTTAACTTGATGTGATCTCATTTGTCCATTGCTGTTTCAGTTTCCTGTCCTTGTGGGGTAGTACTCAAGAATTCTTTGCCAAGTCCAATGTCCTACAGAGTTTCCCCAATAATTCTTTCAGTAATTTCATAGTTTGAGGTCTTAGACTTAAATCCTTAATCCATTAATCCATTTTGATTTGATTTGTATATGGTGAGAAATAAGGATCAAGTTTCATTCTTTTGTATGTGGATATCAAGTTTTCCCAGAATGATTTATTAAAGAAGATGTCCTTTCCCCATTGTATGTTCCTGACACCTTTGTCAAAAATGAGCTCACTGTTGATGTATGGATTTATTTATGGGTTCTTTATTCTGTTACAGTGGTCTATATGTTTTTATGCCAGTACTATGCTGTTTTAGTTACAGTAGCTTTGTGGTATAATTTGCAGTCAGGTAATGTGATTCTTCTAGTTTTTTTTCTTTGTCCTCAGGATAGCTTTGGCTATTCTGGGTTCTTTGTGGTTCTATATAAATTTTGGAGTTGTTTTTTATGTTTCTCTGAAGCATGTCATTGATATTTTGATGGAGATTATATTAAATCTATAGATTGCTTTGGGTAGTATGGATGTTTTAGCAATTTTGATTCTTCCATTCCATGAACATAGATATCATTCCTTTTTTAAATGTCATATTCCATCAGTCTTTTATAGTTTTTATTGTAGAAATCCTTCACTTTTTTGCATAAGTTAATTCATAGCTATTCTATTTTATTTATAAGTATTGTAAATAGACTTAATTTCTTGATTTCTTTTTCTGATTTTTCACTATTGTCATACAGAAACACTACTGATTTTTGTGTGTTAATTTTGTATCCTGAAACTTTGCTGAATTTGTTATTAGTTCTAGTAGATTTTGGTGGAGTCTTTGTTTCTTTAAGCATAAGAACATATCATCTACAAACAAGGATACTTGGACTTTTTCCATTCCAATTTGGATACCCCTTATTTCTTTCTATTTTCTGATGGCACTAGCTAGGACTTCTGGAACTTTGAAATTCTTTACAACATAGCATTATTTTTTTACCACAAAAATTTGGCCAAAGTTAGAATGGGAGCTGATACCTATCCCTCATCACAACATTATATTTAATAGCCATTGAATTGCCTTCTAATTAGTATAAAAGGAAGGGAATCTTACTTTCTGTCCATCTCTTTTTAATCAAAGAATAAAAACACTAAGAGCAAAAGCAATAGTGGCTTATTATTTCTACAGTATGTGGTACAAGGAATCTTTTGTAACCCCACAAAAGTCACATACATTATTTTGCTAGTTCATTCACCAATGTCTCTAAATTTAAAAACAAAAATAACTAAAATATCATTTAAAATTTAATTACATATGAGGTGAAAAAGAGACTAGGCAAAACTCAATTTTTTCTTCAGTGTTTCTGCATATAGTGATATAATGTAGTCTATTTAGAAAAATGAATTTAAGTAAAGTGACTCAACCAACAAACATTGCAATCCTATTTACTTTCTCCTTTTTTTTTTGTAACAGTCTTGCTCTCTTTCCTTCATCATATTGCTATTCTACATCCTTGCTCACCCCAACCTACTTTCCCTTTTCTCCCAGAATGGATAAATAATGTGCCCTATGAATTGAACAGACTTTTCACAATGTGAGAATGTCCCTCCAATTCACTAACAACTCCATATATATTGAACTAATAACCCAAACACAGCAAGAGAACAACCCCTTTCTCAGGTTGATAAAACATATCAGGCATTGGAAATTTCCTTTTCATGCAGAGACCCAGTAGAAGATCCTCTCAGAAATGAATATCTCTTGGCAGACCAAGCGTACGTTCTGTTTGTTTTGTGCTCAGTTCATATTGTTCCTAGAAAGTGATAACATAAAGCAGTCAACTATAAACAAGACCAGTGGTATTTATAGTTAGCTGGTAGGCATGAGACAAAGTGGTAAACTTCCTTTAAAGAACCAAGCCGAGCTTACCTACATTGAAATTCATGGACTCATTTCTCACTGAACTTCAGTGTATAGCACTTGCTCATAAATGCAAAATATCTCTACTGAATTACAAAATCAGTTCCTTCTTTTCCATTGAGTGTTTTGTGAAAGACTTTAGGGAGCATAATGGAAAGATGCTGTTAGATAAAGAAGCATAAGATAATAAGGGAAAAAATGAAAACAAGCTTCCCGGGATGATTTCAAGGAGGCTGACATAATGACCAGAAAATCCCAAAGATAGGTGTAGCATGTGAATTATGTGAGTTATATAAACTATATTCACTT
The DNA here is from genome assembly GCF_001604975.1 of Cebus imitator. Lineage (NCBI taxonomy): Eukaryota > Metazoa > Chordata > Mammalia > Primates > Cebidae > Cebus > Cebus imitator. The sequence continues at coordinate 3,818,581 of NW_016107492.1, read as the reverse complement.
CCCAAGGAGTCTGATAACTAATGCTAGGTATAGTTATCACCATATGACTGGCTCTATTTTATTGGTCATACTATAGTAATTAGCAAAATGTTAGGGTTGACTTTGTAATGATGATCTAAAAGATAATATAAAAGGTGCTTTGGTCTGATTTATTGTTAAGAACTGACTCTGCTCCAATCCCCAGCTCCTCTCTGCATGCCAGTGCCTAGGATGTACGTAGCTACTTTCATCAGAGAGCTGGTGGCATGTTCCTTAAAAGGAAATATTATTTTGCACATGAAAACAACTTTTTTTTTTTAACCTATCTAGTGTCATCATTGGTGACCGAGCAAAGCTTTTGGTATAAACAGAAAGGCATATGACAAGTAGAAACCAAATAATGCTTGGAAATGTGCTTTGAAGGAAACAGCGATGCTGTTTTATGAGTCCAGTTTTATCTCAAGGATTTCTACATACTTTGCTGTCTTTTGTGCTTTCAAGAATGCAGCCAGAATTGTGCCAGCACTGAAGGTCAAACATGAAGTAGAGAGTGGGCAGCCAAAGAGATCAACAGTCAAGGTCTGAACTTTATAATATAGCTGTTGTTCAAAGACAACTCATGCGGCATTTCCCGGTTTTTGCTTTGTCTTCCATGAAAAGTGTTGTTGTTCCAGTGATGTTTGTATAAGTGCTGGATGAGGTAAGAAAAGAAAAAAGAGATGGAGCCTTCTCAGGGTTTCAAGGAATTCTTTTCTGGTTTAGCTTGAGATGCCAGTGGTTATGAGAAGGCGGTTAAAATCCTGTATGTATTTTCTTTCCATAATCTTAGTTGTCTCCCAGTTTTAAGATCAGCTTTTCTGAAACACAAGATGACAAATCCAAGGGACTGAAATCCTGTATATTCTGATGAAATACAAATAGACTAATATTTATATATAAAACAATTCGACGTAATATAAATAATTTGCCCAGGTGTTCTAAAAAAAGAAGCTATTGCATCATTTAGAAACAAGATATTTTTTACTAAACAATCAGGAGTATGGAATCCAATTGCAAGTTTACCATTACTGTTTTTCAACAGTATTCAAAATGCCCATATCTTGTTTCATTCTTTAACTAGATTTCATTCTTTAACCATAGTATTTTAAGTCCAAATATCTTTTTAAAGGAAATTACTTTAAAAATATATAAATTCATCATTTGTAAACAAAAAGAATATATCCACATTAAAGGAACAGTGATGAACAGATTCATGCAGTGTACTCAGCCTGTCACTGAAAAATGCTGTTTCTTTAAAAGCAAAGATTTTGCTTTTCATTATTATCCTTAGTTTTTCAACATATATTTTTGGTAGATATGTGTTACTTTCATGGATAAATTACATGTTAGAAATCAAGCTTAGAAAGTATTGTTTAACCAGTCCTAAGACATAAGGTTTTATTGGTATGACTTGGTTGTCAAGAACATAAAAGGTAAATTTATGGATTTTGCTTTCTCCATTTATAGGAAATTAAATTCTCCTCCTTTCCATCAAATGTCACCCACACCTTTCCACGGAACCTGAAGACTGACAAGTAAATGCTTATTTAGAGTTATGCACTTACTCGAGAAAACCGGGTACTTATTGGAGAAGAGCAAAGTGACGCCTAGAGGGAGGGATGCGGAAGGAGGGTGAGATTTGCTGAAAAGGAGAGCAGTAAGGTGCAAAAAAGAACATTACCTATCCCCCAAGTCTGTTTGTGTATGGGACCTTTGTCCTCACTCATGTGGCTACTGAAAAGATCTTAGAATCTATTTTGCATAGAATCTCTTTGAAAATATAGCATTTATGGTCCTTTAGGGCGGCAACTATGTTTTTCTGCTGATAGACACTGGTGTTTGGGAGACGTTAAATAAACATTTGCTCAATGAGAATGTTACATATTTAAAGAGGTGATAATTTTATTATAACCATTATTGTAAATACTTTGATAATTTCCATTTGGAATGGTGGCCTCAACAGGTTGAAAAGTGGAGAATCTTAAAGAGTATGTGAAATTAACTTTCAGAATATTTTTTCCATTGAGCCTAGAGTAAGTCAGATGTAACAGATGAAATTAAATGAGCAAATTTCCCAGTTAAAATGTCAGTAAAGATATCTGAAGACTTGCAAATCTGTAATTACAACATGGAATAGTACTGTTACAATTCAGATGACACTTTGGACATTATCAAATGTACCTTTCATCCTTCACTTTAACTTGGAGAATTATTTCAAACTATCCTAAGGGATGGATGTGTTAAAGTTTAATATATCACAAGAAGTCTTATTATTCATTATGCAACCACACTATAAAGTAAAAAATATAGAAATATCATGACTTCAAAAGATGAACTTGATATCAGTTCTTTTTAACTTTAGAAACTCATTTAATTCTTTTTAAAAGAAGTAAAATTTTAGCTGTCTTCCATTTAATTAATAAATAGATACAAAGTCTAGAGATATCAAAAGAGTCCAAATAGTCCAAATATGTTGCTATTCTCATATTTTATAGTTATATCCCATTCTAATACTCATTATATTTAGATATACCAGATTTATGGTGATTAATTTACATTTCTTTTAACACTCTCTCTTTTATTTTATTTATGAAAACAAAGGCTCAAATGGATAAATTTATCTTCCCAAATCACAATAATGTTTTGCGGCAGAGCTGAAAGTATGTGTGTGTTTGTGAACTTTCTGGCCAAACTATAATTTACGCTTTCTTCGTAGCTGATAATTTTGCTAATGTATGATGATTCCTTGGGAATTCTGGATCTCAAAATTATTATTTGAAAATAAGATGAATAAGTAGGATTAATAAAGAAATTGAATAATGGTGTTGGATTTCATATAGCATTAATGATGACCCAAAATAATAATCCTATTTGGCTATGTGATCCTAGACCTATTAGGAACTTGGATATTAATATTTGAAGAAATTTTAGAAATCACTGTCTTCTGTTTTACAATATCCCCCAGGTCAAATAAATAATTGCAGACTAAAAAAACTATCTAACTCAGGTTGCCTAATAGAAATAGAGTGTAGGTCATAAATTTGAGCCCTATTTTAAATTTTTCAGGAGCCTAATTAAGAATAAAATAAATAAGATTCATTCATATATTTTACTTAATGGAATATATCTCAAATGTTAATTTTAATATTTTGTGAATATAAAACTATTAATAAGATATGTTACATTGACTTTTTGTACTGACTTCAAAATCTATGTGTATTTTACACTTAAAACACATTTGAATTCAACAAGCAATATTTCAAGTGCTCAATAGCCACTTGTGGCTAGTGGCTACCTCTGAACAATACAGGATCTAAGTGGTTTACTCTGCTCCAGCAGTGAGAGAGAGGAGGGTTTAGAGGGAGTTGATTAGCAGATTACTGTGGAGAGATGTTTCAACTAAGGAGCTGGAATAGGGCATTAAAACATGTGAAAGGCTGACACTTCATTTCGTAAATGAGGGCAGTGGAGTGCAGAGGTATTGAGCAGCCTGCCTAAGAGGCCAGAACTGTAGAAGTAGCCGAGCTGGAAACAGAGCTTGGTTCATCTTGTAATTTTAGTCCTTTTTCCATTATACTGTACATCTTCTCTGGGATAATAGAAATCAGTAAATAATGGTAGGAAAATCATCCTTCTACGTAAAGGCTCCATATAGCAGAAGCCTCCTTCCTTATGGAAATATCCATGATTATTGGAAGAAAAACCTCTATTTGATTTGTTTACCCAGGTGACTTCCTTTTAATGGATGTGTTATATTAATAACCACACTTTGGTTTTGGTGTAACAGCATGGCACCTCATGATTTTATTAAAAGAAAGCATTTCCCCTGAGAAATATGTGTGAATTGCTATTGATTTGTTATATTTTTGTTTTGTATTATATGTAACACAACTTCTAAATATAAAAATTTAAGTATAAGTGAAAATGGCTCTACTATATATATTTAGTATTTTATAATATCTCCTTAATAAATTTTATAATTGCAGAAATTATAGATGTTTTGCATATTGTGGCCTGCAAAGGTAACTGTTTTTTTTTAAACAAAATAAATGTATTTTGTTCATTTGTTCAGATAATCTGTACTAAACCCTAAATGTATGTCAAATAACTTGTTTGATTATTGGAGTAAAATTAGGATAAGGTAGCATGGTTTCAGCCTCCTAGAGCTAACACTTTATTTTGGAAAACCAATAATAAATAACTAAAAATAAATATACAGCTATACACCATGTTAAGTGTTGTAAAGAGAAATGAAATCATGTGCTGAAATAGACAGTTAAAGGATGAGTTGGCAAATTTCCTCTAGGTAGAGAGATCCAGAGTGAGAGAAGGGAACAGTAGGTGCAAAGGTGCTGGGGTAGCAAAGAGCTTGGTGGGTTATGGGCACTGAAAGGAGGTCAGTTTGGCTAAAGCAGATTCAGCCATGAGAGGGGTTAGAGAAGAGTCTGCAGCTAGAGGCAGTGGCCAAGTGATTCAGACTCTTGTTAAGGATATTTTTTTTTTGCCCCAGCATGTAATGGAAAAATCTACTGAAGAGTTTTAAGAAGGGGAGTGACATGATCTGATTTATGTTTAAATAATTCACTGTGCACATTGTGTAGAGAATGGATTTCAGTAGAGCATGAAAGGAGCAGGGGTACTAGTTATGAAAGCCATTGTGTTCTCCAGGTGGGGAGAGGAAGATGAGCATTCACCTTTCAAAGAAAAAGATCTAGAAGACACAGCACATTCCATTTTTTCTACAGAATAAATTTTGTATTTACGTGCCTTAGAGAAATCATGTATCTTCCTTTGGAAGACTAAAAGCCCACAGAGTATTTTATATCACACATGGCAAAGTATTTCATAGTACAGGAATTTCTGTGCTAAACTACTCACTTGAAGAATTTTTGCTGCTTCTCCTTCATGATGTGGTTTTCATAAATATGCTTTTCATGCAAGGAATATGTTATATGCTACACTTATTCAATTCTTTTAGCAACTCCCACGAAGACAAAACAAAACAAAAAATTCCCAGGGCAATGTATTCAAATTGATGCATGCCTTAAAAAATGTTTTTAATTTTGCATTTTGGTCATTTTTACTAAAAGAATGTAAAAAATGGATTTTCAAATCAGGCTTTCTTTTCCAGAAAGCTTGTTGGCAAGTGATGGCTAAAATGGATGAATATGATCTTAGAGTGGCTTTTACAGCACAAAAGGATATACTCATTTTTGTCAAAACACTGCAGTATTTTGATGACTTGTTACATATTTTTACTTTATTTATTTTTGATTAATTCTTCTTAAGATTCTAAAGAGTTTTTTATTTCATCCTTTTATTTCATTCACCAGTCTATATTTTTAGTTTATTGTATTGCTTTCTATTTCTCAACTGAAATGTAACTACCATGAAAGTGAAATTACAATTGTTCTGTGCAAAGTTGTAATCTTAGGAACTTAGAGTTCTTTCTGTATAATAGGTGCTCAATAAATATTTGTTTAATAAGTGAATGAATGAATGAACACTTGGAAATAACTATCGTGTTTCTAATACATCAAAAGCCATTTAGTATAGAACTATTTTCCTGGTACTATATGCAGCAACTTCTTCTTCTTCCGTTTAACTCATTTTATATAAAAATAGGGTTTTTCAACTCAGCATTATTGAAATTAGAGGCTGGACAATTATTTGTTGTGGGTGTGTCCTGTGCATTGTAGGGTGTTTTAGGCTGGACAATCATTTGTTGTGGGTGTGTTCTGTGCATTGTAGGGTGTTTGGCAGCATCCCTGTCTTCTACACACTAAATGCTTGGCAAACCCCCAGTGTAACAACCAAAAATCCCTTCAGACATTGCCAAATCTCCCAGTTGAGAACCACTGTATTAAATAATTATTTTCACAGTGTACAACTAGTGACGTTAAAAATACGTAGATTCTGAGCTATCGTGCACTGAATTTTGGCATTTTCTATATGGAATATTCCATTCAAATATTTTAAATTAATTAAAATATAATATATTTTACCAAATAGTAAACATAAATGAAAATAACTTTTCCCTGTGATGATTTTTCCATTTGAAAAAGCTATTTCGAGGGTTCACAGGTCCTCCAAAGCTATTTTCAATAAGACTCTCCTTTGCTAGACACAAAATATTAGCATATGAATCCAATTTCCCACAATAGGAGCCTAGAAATTTCCTAAGAGGCAAAACTGGTTCAACTGCAGTCATTATGCAGAACCATTACTTGCCGAGGAAGAAGGACAGAGTGCAGAGTTTAGTAAACAGCTCACAAAGGCTCAGTGTTTTTCTAAGACTTTGGGAAGATAGCCAGAGACTTTCTGCATGATAGAGTTTTTAGGGAGATGTTTACATTGCTATTTCCAGAAATTTATCTTTTTTTATTGAGCAAAAGAAACCATAATACATAGATAAAGCTGCATGGAACATGAAAAATAAAGCAGTATTTGAAGGGAAAAATTGGTCATATCTCACATAGCTTCCCAAGCTAGATATGATCATCAAAGTTAATGACCACCCAGATTGCGATTAATCTCAGCATCCTGATTAAAACATAGAAATTTCAGGGCAGATTTGGGTGGCAATTGAGAGAAGGTGATTTCAAAGTTCATAGAATATTCATTCCTCCACCAACTATTTTGTTTTACTCAGACAAGTGTGCTGATTGGATACATCAATAAAGCATAATTCTGTTTTCGGGAGGAAGCTGTAGAGATATCATTGGTGCTCCACAGACTCATTTTCACAACAATGTAATGATTTTGATATTCCATCCTCTCCGCCTATTGCAATACCATCTTTTAAACTCAGGTAATTCATATATTAGTCAATATTCGAATTATTTTGTTAATCTGATTCCAAATTAAGAGGCTAAGAATCAAAGCAAAAAGAACAGTAATGGACACATAAGCCCAGAATTATGTAATGTATTGTTTTATACTTAATTCTCAGTGGTTTTAATTCAACTGAGTTTGAGAATCAAACAATGGCCTGTCTCTGCTTGCCATGGCAATTTCTGAATGTTTTTCTCTTGGTGTCCTATTCTAAATTCCTCATTCTTGACGAAAAGCATTTTCAGTTTGGATTTTAGAGAAAAACCTTGCAATGTGCATTTTAAGATGACACTGAGAAAATTATCTTTGATTAATCATTATCACCTCACTGCATTAACTTGCTCTATTTTAATGTATAACATGTTAGGGATTATTTTGTATTTCAAGCTAATAAAAATCCACACTCAGTAACATGAGCAAAATGCTGGTTTTTAAAATGTACCAGCCAATTAATTTAGTTCCACCTCTTTGTACTGTGAGAAAATAAACTGCTTAATCATAGTAAGCAAATTAATGTTTCATTTTTAGAAGAAACTAAGGTTAGATTTTTATGTAATTAACATAGCCTTTTGTCCTCTATTAATTTGGGGGATAAGAAAATCACATAATAAATTGCCTTTGGTAAAGGTTATTTATTTGAAGTGCTGACTACTTAGGAGCATACGGAGGTGGTTGACCACCTTGAAAATTCACCTGTAGTGAGACTGTTCTTCTTTTGGGATCCTATCTGCTGCTGACAATTACAGCGTAGCTATGACTCATTTATCATCCTTGATACCTTCCTCGGTATAATAGCTTACTAACTTTATTAATGACATAGATATAAAAATGTTTCTTAGGTTTTTCAAAGTATCCTTGTAAAGATAATTTAAATACTGAGTATCTTTATTTTTAATACATAGATACTAGGTGTGTTTTTGAATAAGAAAAAGGAAACTAGCTAAGGCCTTTAAGGGCATCAGAATGCTGCTAGGCATCTCACTTCTCAGCAGATGGTCAAACTGAAACCAAAATAGTCATCAGTAGTACAATGTGGGTGACATATATTAGAAAACTTGATGTAAATAGAGCAGAAGATTCATTCATTCATTCATTCATTCACTCATTTCATATTTCAGTTTCTCACGTGTTTCTGGTACTATGCTAAGTGCTAGTGATACATTTATGAGATTGCACTAATGGTTCATTACTATGTCTGCACAAAGTCAGGTAATTAGGTTACTGGAGGATGATACACTAGGTTCTCTGAACAATTAAACATTAATTTTTTTTTTATCTTCAAAGTCTAAGTTTTTATTAGTATAGCAGCATATCTTATTATTTGACCACGTTGCTGCCTGGTAGTGAGCAAAAAGAATACTCATTCATCTTCCCTAGTATTTTTAGAATTCCTAAAAATGTGGTGTGCATGTTTGCAAGTTCCGGAAAGGCAGGCCAGTAATTATCATGCCCTTTGGGCAGAATACAGTCTGTAGAGCAAGATATCGTCCTAGATCACGAAAACTGATGACGTCAAAGCTGGACTGGAATTTGAGATTTTCTTTCTTTCAGTGACAGGCTTAGGTAACTCATTAGGCTCAAATGAGATGCTTTGAACTGTGGTGACTCGCAGTGATGTTCCCCTCTGCATGTTGATGTGAGAAGTGCCTCTTCAGCCTATTGCTGATCTTGCCTGCTGTAGAAATTTCCAGTTGTCCAATATTTGGAAGAAAACTATGACTATATCTTTAACAAAATCTAAATGAGACAAATCACTAAAGAATTACCCATGCTTGATAAACATATGAAAAATCCCCTTATTAAATAGTAAATAAACTTGGAATTACATGATTGAAATTAGCCTTGGTAATCAGCCCTAGGGGACTTGGCATGATAAATTGTATTTGTATATTGGAACACTGAGCAACCATTAAAATGTTCTTGTACATGAATAACTAATAAGGAAAAATATTCATATTTCTGGTTAAAAAATATATGTATCATTTCATTTATAATTTTTTTTTTCGAGATAGAGTCTCACTCTGTCACCCAGGCTGGAATGCAGTGGCACTATCTCCGCTCACTGCAACTGCCATCTCCTGGGTTCAAGCAATTCTTCTGCCTCAGCCTACCAAGTAGCTGGGATTACAGGCACATACCACCTCACTGGCTTATTTTTTTTTTATTTTTTTTTTAGTGGAAACAGGTTTTTACCATGTTGGTCAGGCTGGCCTTGAGCTCCTAACCTGCCCACCTTGACCTCCGAAAGTGCTGGGATTACAGGCATGAACCACAGTGCCAGGCCTCACTTTAGAATTTTAATTGTATTTAGATGTATGGCTATGAACATTTACATATAAACACGAAGAACCAAAGCTTTAGAGAGAATGTATTCACTCTAGAGTGTTAGCAGTGCTTAATTATGTGTGTTAGAATATAAGTGATTTTTTATTTTGTCTTTTTTGTGTCTAGATTTTTTATTGTTTTTTGTAATTAACACATTATTTTTATCATAAAACAAAGCTATAGAAAATGAGAGATGACTTTTATCTTTCAAATTGGAAAATATATTTTTAATCATAATATATTGACATAGCTTTAGGGAAATGTATGGAGTTAGAGTTTCATCTAATATACTCTTTCCAGAAAGAAGGCCCTCAGTGTACCTCAAAACCCGAGTGTCTGTTCTCTTTGACCTAGTAATTCCACAAAAGGGGATTTGTTCTAAGGAAATAATCAGAGAAGTATACAAATATGTTCTTACACGATGTTATCATGGTTTTGTCTATAAGTAAATAGGAATAAAAACATATCTTCAAATATGGTAATGGTTAAATAGATTATCTTACATTCATACCACAAGAACTATTATACAGTCCTTTAAATTCATGTAAGAATGCTCAATGAAATGGAAAATGTTTACGGGTCATTGTTAAATTTTTTAAAAGCAAGTACTATACAATGTATACACTAAACTTTCACCTATTTAAAATATAAACATGTGTATTGTGGAAATTAAAAGATATACAGGGGCATGTTTATAGATTTTTTTTCTGTTAGTGATATTATATATAGGAGATTTGAGTTTTCCTCTGTGTGTTTTTCTGTGCATTTCTAAATTTCTACACAGAATATGTGTTGTTTAGCAACAACAAAAATAGATCTCAGTCTGAAAAGGTTGCAGGGAAGAATGAGGTTGGAGGTGTGTGCAGTAATCAGTGTTTATGGAGATTGCAGTGAACTCCTGTAAGAATTATACTTATTTATAGTAGCTGACCTTTTCTGATTCTCCTCGGAACCCCCTCAGGAACCGTCTTCATCTCCCTTCCTCCTACCGGAGTTATTTCAAAGACTTTCAGCAAGTGGAAAATTACAACATTTATGTGGTGGTGGTATTCCCAATTATTCAGATTCAGATGCAAAAAAATGTTTTGAGTACCTACTATGTGCCAAACACCTTATGAAATATATTCAGTCTTTGGGGCATCAGACTTCAAAGGGCACTTAGGATTTCCATAGAAAAGAATAAGATAAATATTTTTAAGATCAAAGAATAGCCTAGAATCTACTACCAATTAGCTTTGTAATTGGAACAAGTTCTATTCTTCTGAGCCCCTATATTCACTCATTTATTCAACATTTATTCATTCAGCAAATATTGGCTAAGTATGAACTAACTAACAGGCTCTATTCCAAGCCCTAGGGATAGAGCAGTGAACAACACAAAGCCACTCTTCTCACTGTAGTCAAGTGAGACTGAAGTTAAATAAATACATAAATATATAATATTCTAGACAGAGTTAAGTGCTATGGTGAAAACTTAAACCAGCAAGAGAATAAGGCAGGCTAGAGGGCAGGGAATTAAATAATTGCTACTTTATAAAGAATTGCCAGAGAAAGACTGATCAGATGACATTTAAGAAAAGATTTGAGGAATATGAGAGACAATAATAACACAGACCTCATTTCCTTCATGGATTGCTAGAACTTTATGAAAGGGCTTTGCAAATGTGGAAGGGATTCTGAAGCTCTCTAAAATTTGATTTGCCTTTGGTGAGAGAGGACCTGAGGTTACTTCCCTCCATCTAAGGACATTCTCCCTTTGGATATGGAATAGGTATTATCAATAGAAATACATGGATGAGAATAATAGAGTCTGTTTCAAGGCCAGAATGGTCAGATGATTTACATTCTGCATAAAATGAATTAATGAGATATAGAGATCAAAATTCACTATAGAGAGCTGTGTATTCTGCACCAAATGTCCTTTAAGTTCCTTTTATTTCAGCCACAAAGATTCTCCAAAACACTAAGAATTGGCAAAAAAGAAAGAAAGAAAAGCATAACCCTATACTTCATTAGTATCAGGTCACCAGTTGTTACTAAAAAATGCCTTGCAGGGATCATCTCTATACCCATTCCCTAATATCATTAATACATTTCATTCGTTTGAATCTGTCCCAGATATTTCTCTGTGCATTTGGCTGTATTCACACATATCACAGCCACTCTGGGATGAATTTTAAATCATAAGGAAATGTTTCTGAAAACTGTCAAGCATTATTTTTGATACTTCCTCATTATCCCAGGTGTTGAAGCTAAGCTATGCCAAGTTTCTCACGGTTTAGTACCTCGGCCATAGGCTTTCCCTCAGGTGTTGATGGGGCTCAAGTGAGACGGAATATGAAAGTGCATGATGCCTGGTGCTGGCTGCAGACCAACCAAAATCTCTGGCCTTGGTGTTTATACAGGTGTGCCTCTTACTGTCCGTGGGTCTGCAGTTATAAAATGGAAGCTACAAAGTGTGCCAGAGGTAGGGAAAAGCTAAGGAGGAAATGAGAATTTCTAAACAATTTAAAGATTTCTTCTATTTAAGACCCGTCTTTGTCTTTAACATAAATTCTTATACGTTGTTTATAATGAATGAGCAGGAAGTGTCTTGTTCAAGTGTATGCTCAAAAATATGAATTGAAATGAAAAGGGAAGGCAGAAAGGAAAGAAAAGAGGAAAAGAATAAAACAGGGAGAGAAGAGGCTCTTATATAAGACTTTCAGACATAAGTTATGCTAAAATGGAATTTTTTAAGAATGCTGATTACCTGATGCATCTCTACTTTTGTCAATAAAGGCAACAAACTGAGTGTTAACCGTTAGGGCAACCAGCCAGCCAAACAGTTTACATGCTGACCGCTACTTCCCTGTGGTCCACTGACATTATAAATATAGCCTAGACTTTGGGAGACTTTATTGTATTTATTATTTACATATAAACATATAAACAATAGTGTTAATCTCTGGCCCTTTGCTTCATATAGTACCTGGTTGGTAGTACTCAATTTTTTTTTTTTTTTTGAGATGGAGTCTTCTTCTGTTGCCCAGGCTGGAGTACAGGGGCATGGTCTTGGCTCACTATAACCTCTACCTCCCTGGTTCAAGCAATTCCCCTGCCTGAGCCTTCTGAGTAGCTGAAATTACAGGCACATGCCACCATACCCAGCCAATTTTTTTGTATTTTTAATAGAGACAAGGTTTCACCATATTGGCCAAACTGGTCTTGAACTCCTGACCTCAGGTAATCCACTTGCCACAGCCTCCCAAAGTGCTGGGATTACAGGTGTGAGCCACCCCACCCAGCCAGTACTCAATGTATTTAAATATGAATTTATTAATATATTTAAACCTGAGGACTTTCTTTAGTTAAGAGAGATAGCACAGGCTGCTTAGGTTTGAATACTGGCCCTCTACCTACTACCTATGTGACCTTCAACTCCTTTCTTGACCTTTTTGTGACTCTGATTCCCCATCTGTAAAACAAGAGTAAGAATATTTCCTACAGCAAAAGATGGTTGTGATGATTCAATATATTATGTTTCTAAAATGCTTAGCATTTTAGAAGTAAGTGCTAGGATAAATTTGCTATTATTTAAATACGATTGAATACATTCACTCTGAAATGGGAGCTCTATACAATTATCTATTTTGCTAAATGGAAACTAAACAGTAGAAATAGAATATATTGGGCATTGCCATCAACTGAATTTTCTCTTTATTGAGAAATTAGTGAACATCATTAGCCAGGGGAGCAATAGTATTATTTCTGCTTTAGTCTGGAGGGTATGCCTCCATTACACTGTCCTCATCCAATTGATCCTCTTTCATGTGCCTCCAGAATATTCTGAGATAGGAGTGTTACTTTGTTTCAGAACTGAGTTTTTATCATTGCTTTCGAAAATGTTTCAACTTTACGATCACTTGAGTATTTACTGATTTTTAAGACAATTTTATTTTCCGTTAATATGTTTTACAAATACATATAACATTTTTTTACTATCCTTTAAGTTCTGGGGTACATGTGCAGAACTTGCAGGATTGTTGCATAGGTACACACATGCCACAGTGGTTTTCTGCCTCCATCTCCCTGTTTCCTACATCAGGCATTTCTCCCAATGTTATTCCTCCTCAATCTCCCCACCCGCTGCTATCCCTCTTTTAGCCATCCACCCCTTTTGTTAATTAATCTGTAATGACTTCAGTTCTTTACTAACATGAGGGCTTCTTTGTTTTTTGTACCTTCTCTGCTCTTCCTATTATCACAATTGGGAAGGCGACTCCATGCATTCCCTTCATGACTAAGTTGGATTTTTTTTCTTTTTTAGTTTTAGATCATTTTTAATTAACAGATAATAATTGTGCAAATTAATGGGACACAGTGTGATGTAATCCAGATATACATTGTATAATGATCAAATCAGCAGGGTATCTTGCATATCCATCACCTCAAGCAGTTATCATTTCTTTGTGGTAAAAATATTCAAAAATCATCTCTCATAGGTACTTTGAAATATGCAATGAAATATTTTGATGACCTGAAGAAGAGATCCTCTATGTCTTAGCATCATGGTACTTTCTGTTTAAATGCTATTCAACTGCACCTCATTAGCTTACCCTATTTTTAATTATTGTACAACTGACTTTTCTAGATTATGCAATGATTGGTCATAAGACAATTTAATGAACTTGTTTATTTGTGTGAGGACCCTGAGGGTGTAGACTAAGTCTGAGTCAACTTCTTATTGCTGGGGTCTAGCAGAGTGTTTGGCATTGGTATATTGAATTGAATTGAACAGGTAATGTAGAATAACATGGTATGAAGCACCTATTCCTTAGAAAGCACCCTTATTGAGCCAGATGAATACATTTTAATGGATTTGACTCAGAATCACCAACAAAAGTAGACCAGATGCAAAAAGTCTGACATGGGTGAAGCTGAGTAGAAACTGTATAAGAAATCATTCTCTCAAGGTGGTTTCTAGCCTCCTGGGGAAAAAGTGTCATACTTATTCTTGACTTGTGGTAATTTTTGCTACCATGGTGAACAAGTGTTCCGAGTTTCCAAGGTCTTGTGTTTGCCAGTAACTCACAAAGTTTCCATTCACATTCACCAAGAGCCTTTTATTGTGTCTTGTCTTTCCAAGCTTCTTACAGTAGTACCTTAATGGTGTTTTTGCTTGAAGAGTTAGGCTGTTTTATGGTTAAAAGCATGAATCTTGAAGTAAGTTGGTCCTGCATTTCTCCAGGCTCTTGGTGTGGTTTTCTATGGATGTGAAAGAAGTAAAGAAAAACTACCTCTTGGTATCAGTTTATTCATCTAAAAATCATAATAATAATAGAAGAGAGGATGTTTATTATTAAAGAAAACTGGAAATAGAAAAACCTGAACCAATTTTGGAAGAGAACCTGATTTCATGGTAAATAATAAAAATATGTTTTATTAGGATTTTATCTTAAAAATACAGTTATACAAATAACGAAAAAGACACATACACATGTATGTTTATTGCAGAACTGTTTACAATGGCAAAGACTTGGAACCCACCCAACTGTCCATCAATGATAGACTGGATAAAGAAAATGTGGCACATATACACTGTGGAATACTATGCAGTCATAAAAAATGGATGAGTTCATGTCTTTTGTAGGGACACGGATGACTCTGGAAACCATCATTCTCAGCAAACTGACACAAGAACAGAAAACCAAACACTGCATGTTCTCACTTATAAGTGGATGTTGAACACCTGGACACTGGGAGGGGAACATCATACACTGGGGCCTGTCAGGGGGTAGGGGCAATAGGGAAGGGATAATAGGGAGTGTGGGGGGATTGGGGAGGGATAATATTAGGAGAAATATCTAATGTAGGTGACAGGGATATGGATGCAGCAAACCACCATGGCATGTGTATACCTATGTAATAAACCTGCATGATCTGCACGTGTACCCCAGAACTTAAAGTATAATAATAAAAAACTATTTAATCTAATATAAAACAAATTATAATCGCAACTATGCACTACTGCTATATGTGAACCTGGGAGAATCTTGGAAAGGGGCCTAATGTTATAGTTTAGTGGATAAGTGAATGTTTTGTATTATAAAAGCCTTTGCTTCCCAATGTGACCTTGTAAATGCAGGGAGTTGGACAATAACTTTCCAAATAAATAGACCAACCTAAAGTTATTGTCTGGATAAACTAATATGCATAGAACACCTTTGTCATAGTGTTGGATAAATGACAGATACTGCATAATTTTAAAGCATATGTCTCCACTGGATCCCATGACAATTATCCACTTAAGAAAAATGACAGCTTTAAAAAGTGTCTGAATCTTTTTTCAGGCTTTAGAAATTGTGTTTAGCACTTTCTCTTTTAAAAAATTTTCAGTGTATGGAAAACTTTGGATTTATTAATCAATACTACAAAAATCACCAACTGATTACCTGTATTGTCTAATACTAGTCCCTATCCCCACCACTTCTCCCTCCGTCCATGACCCTGATCCCAACCTTTCACAAGGCAAATAATTCAGGTACATAAGCCTTTGTTAGAAAATATAGAGAAAGACTGGAAATTAAGATGATCCTTTGAGTCTATGGCACATATCTGATGAGAATATGTACTGCTTACTTGTTGAAACTTGATGGACTAGGCAAGAAAAATGTGAGTACATCTTGCTTGTTTTCAAACTCTCACCTTTCTGTTGCAGACACCTTGTTTCCTTCTTCATTCAGATATTTAATTATAGTCCCCTACTTGGCCTGTACTTTTATCCAGGTTCTGGATAGTACCAGTGGGTATGTTGTAATTGATTGCATGCACTGGCAAAGAACCCTTTAAAAGTAACTGGTGCAAATAATTAGGGTAATATTCCTTCTTTGGTGGCTAGTCAGGCAAATATGTGGATAAATTGTGTGCGTGCACACACTCACACACACACACATTTAAGACCAGTGTATAACAAAAACATCCAAGTAGCAAAATTCATAATTTCACATTTAAATATTATTTTATTCTTCATAATAAGCAGTCCATGAATAACCAGTCTGAAGCTGGATTCTAAAAGGAATGCTTTGTTTCTATTTAATATTATTTTTAGTTTTAATTATGAAATGTTTCAAAAACTGAGAATAAACCAATTTAGAAGGTATTTAGAGGATACCCACCCACCCACTAGCTACATTTAATGAATTAACATTTTGCCATATTTTTTCATACAGTATTTTTGTAAAGAAATAAAATGTCACACAGATAACAGCTAAAGTTCTATCCTTTCCATTCTCCTTTTTTTTTTTTTTTTTTGAGACAGAGTCTTGCTCTGTCACCCAGACTGGAGGGCAGTGGCTCCATCTCAGCTCGCTACAATTTTGAATTTCTTTCTTCTCTCTATTCTCTTTTGCCTCACATATCTGATGCTTTGCTGTAGGCACATACACTAACTGAAGATTTTCGTATCTTTTTTTTGTTTTTTGAGACAATCTCACTGTGTCACCCAGGCTGCTGGTGCAGTGCCACAATCATGGCTCACTGCAGCCACAGCCTCCAGACTCAAGCAATTCATCCTCCTCAGCCTCCTGGGACCATAGGTGCACTACCACTCCGAGCTAATTTTTGTATTTTTTGTAGAGGCAGGGTTTCTCCATGTTGCCCAGTCTGGTCTTGAACTCCAGGGCTCAATCTGCCCACCTCAGCCTCCCAAAGTGCTTGGATTACATGTATGAGCCATGGGCACCCAGCCTCCCTTCCTTTTTAAGTTACAGTTTGCTGTCCTGAAGTTGGTGTTTGCAAATGTATGCCTTTGCACAGCTTTACATATATGTATATCCATAAACAACATGAATCTTATGTTTTAAAAATTTAATAAATATCACAGTTTAAGATTTTTTTATACTTTACTTTCAGCACTCAGCATTATATTTTTGAATTTTATCCATGTTGATCAATTTAGGATGTAGTTCCTTCATTTTAACTGTTTCATTGCATGTAATCTGTCCTGTTATGAAGGAAGACCTTAAATTTATTAAATGCCTCCTAGGTGTCAGATGTTATAATATATATACATATGTACATCACATATATGTTTTGAATTTTGCCAGAAGGTTGTCCATTAATTTGATATTTTGCTGACTGGCAAGGCTAAGAATGAGAAGCAATTTTATTTTCCTGCCCAGCAAAGCCCAACATTTCTGGGATCGCCATATGTCTTCTTAAGTCTGTTTGCAAACCAGTCAGTTATTTGCTAGGTTTGTCCATTTCTTGGGGAGTCTTACCAAACACCTAGCAGGAACCTACACACATTTTTAATATTCTAGCTGGAAACCTGCTTGCTTTAATTTACAAGTTTATTAAGTATATTTTCTATCTCCAAATTATCACAGGCAGCATTTTTTTAACCAAACATATTCCTAATACATAAAATGGATCTTCATTTTTCTAGTCTCCTAGAAAGGCATTTCATAGTCACCACCTCATCCCAAAGCCAGTGATACATATATTAGGTTTTTGGCACAGTAGTACCTCCCATCTCAGTACCAATTCTCAGAACTAGTTATCCTCACTGCTTTTCTTGTGAGAAATTGAGGAGATAAACATCATTATATATAAGGAGTAAAAGGGAATGAAGACAGAAAAGACAAATGGGCCAAGCTTAGAATAAGAAGTCTGAATTTTTGTTTTCTTTTTATTGTGTTTTTAAGCACGCAATCCTTTTCTTTAGAAAACTTTATTGGAAAACTATAATGATCGAATTGTCACAAATTAGTAGATGAAGAACTCTGTCATCGCTGTTCATAAAACAGTCTCCAAGAAGGAAATAAAAATTAATCTTATGCCCCCAAATGTCTTCTTTGCTCCACTGAAATAGAGTGATAGAAGCTATGGAGATGGCATTTCATCGCTACTGTTTACTAGTTGTATGACATTGGGTATCTGTGTAATTTCTCTGGGCTCAGTTTCTTTATCTGTACAATATATATAAACATTTATTGCAATTTAATTCTTACAACTACTTCAGGAAGTAGGGGAAAGCATATCTACTTTCTGAAGTTCTTGTGAGAATTAAATTGTAATGTATGTTTATAAGTATTTAGTGCTTAGTTGGTAAAAAAAGTCAGAGATCACATCTAGAGGAATTGCCCTGGGTATCTACATGTACCTCCCATACAGAAAAGAACATAATTTCCTACATATTGTAATAGCTACTTTGAGCTTTACATTTAAAAGTTTCTGTGAATATTTTTGTTCGAATTTAGAGTCTGAAAGAAAGCTATTAAAAAATATTTTAATTATTGACCATATTTCCTATCATTGATTAGGTTGGATCTAAATGGCTCTGGTGGACCCAGCCTAATGATTTTAGCCATCTTAATTAGTAATCAGTTGGAATTAATAAATGATTTATATAATGGCCCAAGGTGAATTTTCAATGCCTTAAAATACTTAAATATCACATTAATTCTTTTTGATAATATCATATATTAAAATATTAATCATTCTACATAACCCTACCATTATTAAAATCTATTAAAATTGCTCATAGATCCTGTGATTAAACTAGGCCATCAGAGTCACATAGATATTTATTCATAAATTGTCCTCCTTCCTCATCATTACATTGTTTTTACTGAAATGTAATTTGGCTTGGTTTCATTTGCCTATATCAAGAAACATTATAAGAATAAGGCTGTGAAAACTAACTTGTCGCTGTATTTAATGTAAAGATATTGTCTGTGACATTACAGTTTTTCTCAAGATGACCACAGAAAAAATTTCTCTTCAATTTCATTTTAAAAGGATGTGTTTCTCCTTTACATCTGGTGTACATTTGCAATATAAATACCATATAATTTCCAACCATTTATCTATTGATTTGGGTTGAACACACAAGATTTTGAGGTGTGCAATTTGTATATTAACCTCCTTTCATCTTTATTTTTGTTTTTCTACCCTGTTTTTGTTTCACCTAAGATTTATTACACATATTGTATTTATTTTACTTTGCTATGTTCTTTATCTGTTAAGTCATGTCTTAGCTTAAACCCTTCTGAAAACAACAAAAGATAAAATTAATTAATTTTATGAGTAATTAAAGTCACTGAGAGACTTCACTGATATTCAGCTATAATAAATGTAATTTAATATTCAGCTTACCTGAGCAGAAGTAAATAAGTCTCACCAGGGTACAATTTGGTAAGTGTTGCCTCTCACCTGGCTTATACATCCTGAGTGCCAGAATCTTTTCCACAATTCTCAGTTGACTTGAAACATGTGTGGCAGCTCATATATGTCTTTAAAATTACTGGATGTTATTTTTGGTAAGAAAAATTTTAATTGAGAATATATAACCTTATGTTGTATCATTAATTATGTTGTAATCATGAAAT
Organism: Cebus imitator; assembly: GCF_001604975.1. Taxonomy (NCBI): domain Eukaryota; kingdom Metazoa; phylum Chordata; class Mammalia; order Primates; family Cebidae; genus Cebus; species Cebus imitator. The sequence goes on along the minus strand of NW_016107492.1, from coordinate 3,799,031 downwards.
TATTAAGCAAATATAAGCCCACAGAACAGACCAGTGATTATAAAGATTGTAGTATGAATTGCGAATCCTTCCCACAAGGGACAAGTGAAAATCTTAGTTTAAGAAACCTAGCTTATCAATCAGTAAACATTTTTAACTCATGTAAACATTGGGAAAATGGGTGTAAACTCTGCAAAAACATGTGGTCACTAGGTTATTGTTTATATTATTTATCCTGAAAAAATAATTTGTATTGTTTCTATACCAAGACAGCATCTTTGGCTGGTTTTGAATAAAGGCCAGCTTGTTTGTGTATTTATATTTCTCTGATGCTGGAAAGGGGCATATTTTAATTATATGCCTCAAAGCAGATCAGCTACTGGAGAACTCAGAGTTTTAATAAGCACAAGCTGCTCCTTTATGGGAAGACAAACCTTTATGCCTTTTCCACATCATTGGTTTCTTCATTTCATTTTCAAACCTGAAAACGTAAGGCATGAAACTATATTAATCCAACAGCTGAGAGGCATATTTTAAATAAATGATTTGAAGTTATCTGAGCAATAGCTTTCCTGGAATTTCCAAGTAGTTAATATTGTGATCAGAATGACTGACAAGCAGTTAAGTAAAGCCTACAAAGAATTTGTCAATTCTAGCTTTACTAAAATTATTTTTTTTGCAATGTCTGACGTTTGAAAGAAAATAATTTTAATAATTTATGTTGATCTTATGACTATTATGTATAATAGTTTAGACACTTCTAATATTTAAAGCCTTTCAATATTCTAATATTATCTTGTTCACCTTCATTTTGTGTAAATTATAGCGCCTAGAAAAATAGAAGTTACTAAGGGAATTATTTGTGTTTGTGTGTGCGTGTGTATTTTTATTTCTTATTTCTAGTTTTACAAAGTCTCTCTCCTTTGCCTATGTGTATTTTTGCTTCTTTTTATTTTATTGAGGTGGAGTCTCACTCTGTCACCTAGGCTGAAGTACAGGGGTATGATCTCCACTCACTGGAACCTCCACCTCCCAGGTTCAAGTGATTCTTATGCCTCAGCCTCCCAAGTAGCTGGGATTACAGGGATGTGCCACCACACCTGGCTAATTTTTTTATTTTTAGTAGAGATGGGGGTTTCACCATGTTGGTCAGTCTGGGCTTGAATTCCTGACCTTGTGTGATCCACCCACCTCTGTCTCTCAAAGTGCTGGGATTACAGATGGGAGCCACCATCCCTGGCTGCTTCTTTTTAGAAATTAAGTTTTTTTCTCTAAAGCTCGGATTATAAAAAATAAACCTTGCATTTATTTATGTAACCAAAGAGTAGTGGGAAAGCATAACAGTTTTTGTGTATCTATATATTTATATATAGATGTATATATTTAAATATATTTTGTGTTTCTATATATTTATATATATTTAAATATAATATACATATATTGAAATATATATGTTAACCCCTTATCAGATATACAATTTACAAATATTTTCTCCCATTCTGTAAATTGTCTTGTTGATTGTTTCCTTTGCAGTATAGAGGCATTTTAATTTGATGTAATCACATTTGTCTATTTTTGCTTTCCTTGCCTGTGCTTTTGGGGTCATATCTAAAAAATTTTTGCCAAACCAATGTCATGGAGCTTTTCCTCCATGTTTTCTTCTAGTAATTTTACAGTTCAGGTCTTCCACTGAAACCTTTAATTCATTTTGAGTTAATTTTTATATAAGCTGTAAGATGAGGGTATAATTAAATTCTTCTGCTTTTGGATATTCACTTTTCCCAACACCAATTATTTAAGAGACTGTCCCATTTTGTGTGCTTGGCATCTTTGTGAAATACCAATTGGCTATAAATGCATCCATTTATTTATGGGCTCCCTCTTTTGTTCCATTGGTCTATATGTCTGTTTTTATGCTGCTACCATGCTGTTTTGATTGCTCTATATTTATAGTATATTTTGTGATTAGATAGTATGCTGCCTCTAGCTTGGTTCTTTCTGCTCAAGATTAGTTTGGCTATTTGGGGTCTTTTATTATTCCTTATAAATTTTAGGATTCTCTATTTCTTTAAAAAAATATCATTGAAGTTTTGATAGGAATTGCTTTGGCTTTATAGATTGCTTTGGTAGTATGGACACCTAATTCTGCCAGTCCGCAAACACAGAATATCTTTCCATTTATTCATGTCATCTTCAACTTATTTCATCAGTGTTTTACAGTTTCCAGGGTATAGATATTTCACCTCCTTAGTTACAATTATTCTTGAGTATTTTTTATGCAATTATAAATGGGATTGTTTCTTTCATTTATTTTTTCAAGTAGTTTATTGGTAGCTTATAGAAACACTATTGATTTTTGTATGTTGATTTTGTATCTTGCAACTTACTAATTTATTAGTTGTAATACCTAATTTGTAGAGAATTTTTATTATCATGAGGCAATGTTGTTTTCAGGTGTCATCTCTGCATCTATTGAAGTGATCATATTTAATTTTAATCCTTCATTCTGTTAATGTGCGTATTACATTTATTGTTTTGCAAATTTCAGTCCATCCTTGCATGCCAGGTAGAAATCCCACTTGAACATGATGTATGATTTTTTAATGTACTATTGAATTTCACTTAATAGTATTTTGTTAAGAATTTTCACCTATGTTCATCAGGAATATTGGGTTTTTATTCTTTATGTGTATCCTTTTCTGGCTTTGGTATCAGGGTAATACTGGGCTCATGAGTTTGGAAGTACTCTCTCCTCTTACTTTTTTGAAATAGTTTCAGGATTGCTATTATTTTTTCTTTAAATGTTTGGTAGGATTTTGCAGTGAAGGCATCAGGTCCTGGAATTTTCTTTAATGGAATACTTTATTACTGATCAATCTCTTTACTCATTATTGATCTGTTCAGATTTTCTATTTCTTCATTATTCAGTCTCAGTAGGTTGTATATTTCTGGCAATTAATTCATTTCTTCTAGGTTATTTGTTTTTTGGTGTATAATTGTTCATAGCTGTCTTCTTTTAAATTTATTTTATTGGATTTTAGGTTTTAGGGTACATGTGAAGAACATGCAAGATTGTTGCATAGGTATACACATGGCAGTGTGATTTGCTGCCTTCCTCCCCATCACCTATATCTGGCATTTCTCCCCATGCTACCTCCCCCCAACTCGCCACCCCTCGCTGTCCCTCCTCTATTTCCCCCAGACAGACCCCAGTGTGTGATGCTCCCCTCCTTATGTCCATGTGTTCTTGTTGTTCAACATCCACCTATGAGAGAGAATATGTGGTGTTTGATTTTCTGCTCTTGTGTCTTTTATGGTCCTTTGTAGTTCTGTGGTTTCAAATGTAATATATTTTCTTTTATTTATACCATTAAGTATTTGGCCTTTTTTTCTTAATTGAATCTTTCTAGCTAAAGATTTGTCATTTTGCTGATTTTTCAGAAAGACAACTGTCAGTTTCATTAGTTTTTTCAACTTTTATCTTTATTTCATGCTCTGATCATTAATATTCCCTGTCTTCTACTAACTTTGGGCTTAAGTTGTTTTTCTTTTTCTAGTTCATTAAGGTATAATCTTAGGTTACTTATTTGAGATGTTTCTTCTTCATTTTTATTTTTAAGTTTTAGATTCAAGAAGTACATATGCAAGTTTGTTACATGGGTGTATTGTATAATGCTAGCATTTGACTTCTATTGAACCTATTACCCAGATGATGAGCGTAGTACCCAATTGGTTGTTTTCCAACCATTTTCCTGAATCCTTTCTTTCTCCTTTAGGAGTCTCTAGTATCTATTGTTTTCATCTTTATGTCTGTGTGTACCCAATATTTGGCTCCCACTTGTAAGTGAGAACATGCATATTTGGCTTTCTGTTTCTACATTAATTCACTTAAGACAATGGTTTCTACATCTGTGTTATTGCCGAGGACCTGATTTCATTCTTTTTTATGGTTGTGTGATATTCCATGTTGTCTATATACCACATATTCTTCATCCAACCCACTGCTGAAGGACACCTAGGTTGATTCCATGACTCTGCTATTGTGAATAGTTCTGTGATAAACATATCAGTACAAGTGTTTTTGGGGGAATGATTTATTTTCCTCTGAGTAGATACCCAATAATGGAATTGCTGGGTCAAAGAGTATATCTATTTTTAGTTCCTTGAGGAATTTCTAAACTGCTTTCCACAATCACTGATATAATTTACATTCTGACAAATAGTGTATAAATGTTCTTTTTTCTTCACCTCTTTGCCAACATTTGTTATTTTTTGACTTTTTAATAACAGCCATTTTGACTGATGGCGATAGTATTTCATTGTAGTTTTAATAGCATTTTT
>NW_016107492.1:3740704-3794655 GCF_001604975.1 Cebus imitator | reverse complement strand
TCTACTTTTTAATGGAGTTTTTTTTTCTTGTTGATTTATTTAAGTTTCTTATAGATTATGAATATTAGCCCTTTATCAGATGTATAGTTTGGAAATATTTTCTCCTATTCTGTAGCTTATCTTTCTACTCTGTTGACAGTTTATACTGCTGTGCAGAAGCTCTTTAGTTTAATTAACTTCTAATTGTCAATTTTCATTTTTGTTGCATTTGCTTTTCAGGACTTAGTCATAAATTCTTTGCCTATGCCAATGTTCAAAAGAGTTTTTCCTGGCTTTTCTTTAATGATTTTTATAGTTTGTGGTCTTACATTTTAGTCATTAATCAGTCTTGAGTTAATTTTTGTATATGGTGAGAGATAGTTCAGTTTCATTTTTCAGTGTTTATTGCTACAAACTCCCCACTTAGAACTTCTTTTGCTGCATCCCACAAATTTTGGTATGTTCTTTCTCCTTTGTTTGTCTTAAGATATTTTTAAATTTCCATTTTAATTTTTTCTTTGACTATTGATTGTTCAGGAGCCATCAATTGACTATTGATTGTTCAGGAGCATGTTGTTTAGTTTTTCTGTATCTGAGTTTTCTGAAATTCCTCTGTCCCGTTATTGATTTCCTATTTCATATTATTGCAGTTGGAAAACAGACTTGATATGATTTCAGTCTTCTTAAATTTGTTGTCTCAGTTTGTGGCCTAAAGTATTCTACTGTGAATCATATTCCATGCATGCCTGAAGAGAATGTGTTGGTGTTGGATGGAAAGAATACGGCTAATGTTGGATGGAATATTCTATATCCATTTAATAGGTTCATTTTATCTGTAGTGTTGTTCACATCCAATGTTTCCTCACTGATTTTATGTCTGGATAATCTGCCCATTATTGATAGTGGGGTACTGAAATCCTCTGTTATTATTATATTGCTACTTATCTCTTCAGTTTTCTTACCATTTGCTTTACTTATTTAGGTGCTCTGATGTTGGCTTTTCGTATATTTACAATTACTATGTCTTCTTTGTGAATTGACCCTTTAATGACCTTTCTTGTCACTTATGAGAATTTTTGACTTACATTCTATTTTATTTAATGTAAGTATAGACACTTCTGCTCTCTTTTAATACATTTGCATGAAATATCTTTTTCCTTCTTTCATTTTAATCTGTGTCTTTAAAGCAAAAGTGAGTTTCTTATAGACAGAGTATACTTGAATGTTGTTATTTATCAATTCAGCTATTCTATGTATTTTGACTGTAGAATTTAATCCATTTATATTTGAATTTATTATTAATAGGTAATTTTTAATTTTTTTCTGCATTATAATTTTTTTGTTTCTTTCTCTCTTGTTGACTTCTTTTATGATGTGATGATTCTTTTTGTAGTGATACATTTTGATTCCTTTGTCTTTACCTTTTGTGAATACACTGCAGTTTTTTTCTCTGTGGTTACCACAAGGCTCACAAAGAAACTCTTATAGTTATAACAGTCTATTGTTAGCTCATAACAAGGTAACTTCAACCACATATAAAAATCTCTATACTTTAACTTCTCTTCCTCTCATGTAGCATCTTATTGGTATCACAGTTTATATCTTTAGTATATTGTGTATCCATTAGCAAATTCCTGTCACTATACTTAATACTTTTGACTTTTAACATTTGCACTAAAATCAAGAGGTTTACATATTATTCTTACAATAATAGAGTCTTCTGAATTTGACTATGTTCATAAATTCATAGTGAGTTTTATACTTACATATGTTTTCACATTGTTTGTTAGCATCATTTTGTTTCAACTCCCTTTAGCATTTCTTGTGAGACTGGTCTAGTAAAAATTAACTCCCATAGTTTTTGTTTGTGTGGAAAATTATCTCTTTCCTTTGTTTCTGATGGACAGCCTTGCCAGGTATCTTATAATAGAAAAAGGAATAAAATATTTTAAATGATTCTTGCACCAGATTACCAAAAATCAAAAAGTTTGATAGTGTGCAATGTTAGATAGGGTATTTAAAAAAAGATACTCATATGGTTGGCACCCATGAACTTAGCTATCTGGTTGGCTCCTGTGGACATAGTCTCTAGGCATCCCTCTGCAGACCTAGGCTCCATGCCAGCCCATTTGAAGACTCCAGCTGCAAGCCTGTCACAGACCCTAACAGTTGGCCTGCTCAGTATCTCTGAATGAACTAACTCGTAGAGGTTTATCCTGCCAAAGCCAATCTGTAAAGACTGGAAGAGGTACTACTTCTTCAAATGTGCACACACCAATGAACAGCCACAATGATCATGAATAATCATAGAAATGTGACACCATCAAAGAAACAAAATGAAGTAACAGTCACCAACCCTAAAGAAATGGAAATCTACAAATTGTCTGATAAAGAATTCAAAACATAGTTTTAAAGAAGCTCAGTGAGCTATAGGAGAACAAATAGACAACAAAATGATACCAGGAAAACAACACATGAACAAAATGAGAACCTCAACAAAGAACAGAAGTAATAAAGAAGGACCAAAGAGATATTCTATAGCTGAAAACCCCAATGCCTGAACTGAAGAATTCTATAGAAAGATTCAGCAGCAGACTTGGTCAAAAAGAACAAATAATTAGCAAGCTCAAGGACAGGTCATTTAAAATTAGTCAGAGGGGAAAAAAACAAGAATATTAGCCCTTAATTTTGATTTATAGGAGCTTTCTACGTATTAGTATTTGTCTGTGATATATATTGCTAATATTTTCCCGAGTTTGTTGTTCTTCTTTAACAGTGCTTATACTAGTCACTGCTGTACATACATATGTATATACACACACAAACATGTTATATACACACACACACTCTCTCACACTCACACACACACACACACACACACACACACAGAGTATATATAAGGTACAGTTTATACAGTTGAAATTTTCTGGGTTTTGCATCATACTTTAAAAGGTCTTCCATACTTTGAGATCATTAAAACAACTTGCTCTTAGTTTCATTTAGTACATTTGTTTTCTATTTTCACTTTTAATTATTTGATCCATCTTGCGTTTATTTTGGTGAAAAACATGAAATATGGATCCTTGTTACATTTGTATGTTGATTTTTCTGATTAATGTTTAGAATTAGCTTGTCTAGGTGGAAAAAATCTATTATATTTTTTACTGGAAATAAATTAAAATCCTAGATTAATTTAGTAGAAATTAATATCTTCATAACTTAGGTATTCCAATCAAGAAATGATATATCTCAGGCCCTTTTGGAATCTGCAAGTAATGCTTTAAATTTTTTTTTCAAATAGATCTTCACTTTATTTTAAATTTACTGAGGGCATTTGTCAGTTTTGTTGCAATTTCATGGGGAAAGATCTTTTTCTCTTAATCATAAGTTCAAAATATTTGCTAATTCCTTGTTTTTTCCTCCAGTAATGACTATAAGCAAGCTATCTAATTCTTTAGAGAAATTTTTGCCAACACCTACACAGTGCTGTTGATTGTTTATGTATATATAAACGCTATTAATTTTTTAATTAATTTTGTACCCAGCTGCCTTAATATAGTCTCTTTTCATGTTTTACAAATTTTCAGTTGGTCCCCTTGAATATTACCAGTAATCAATCATATCTGCTCATAATTTTGCCTTTCTAATGTAGTTAGTACTAGTTAACTGCTGAAATATAAGCCAAATCTCAGTGGCTTTAAAAAAAACCAAGTTTTACTTTACAATATAGTTCAATACAATATGATAGGATGAGAGGCCTCTTCTCAAGGAAAAATTCAGAGATATAGGCTTCCTTTGTCTCCTGTTTTCATCTTCTTGGGACAGACACTGTTGAACTTTTTTCTGTATAGGACAAGATACTGAATATTTTTAAGCTTTGCCAACCATAGTCTTTACTGCAACTGCTGAGCCATTGTGACTTGAAAGCAATCATAATACACCAGTGAATAAGCATAGCTATTAATATGGTTTGGCTGTGTCGACATCCAGATCTCATCTTTAGTTGTATCTCCCATAATTCCTATTGTTGTGGGAGGGATTTGGTGGGAGAAAGTTGAATCATGGTGGCAGTTTCCCCCATACTGTTCTCATGGTAGTGAATGGGTCTCACAAGATCTGATGGTTTTATGGAAAGAAATCCCTTTCACTTGGCTTTCACTCTTTCTTTGCCTGCCACCATCCATGTAAGATATGACTTGCTCATATCTTTGGCCTCTGCATATTAGATGCTATTAGCACTAACCCTATAATGCACACAACAGTCCCCTCTCAACCAAGAATTATGTGACCCAAAAGAAAGAGGTTTAATTGGACTTAAAGTTCCACATGGCTGAGGAAGCCTCACAATCATGGTGAAAATCAAGGAAGAAAAAAGTAAAAAAAAAAAAAAAAAAAAAAAAAAAAAAAAAAAAAAAAAAAAAAAAAAAAAAAAAAAAAAAAAAAAAAAAAAAAAAAAAAAAAGAATAAAAAATTTAAAAAATAAAAAATAAATAAAATTTAAAAAAAGAAAATCAAGGAGGAGCAAGTCATATCTTTGGCCTCTGCATATTGGATGCTATTAGCACTCTCCCACACAGCACACAGTTGCTACAATAAAAAACATCTCCAGACATTGACAAATGTACCCTGATGGACAACATCTCCACTTGTTGAGAACTACTGTTCTAGAAATTTGTTTGAAATACAAATTTATGACCAAATCCCAGATCTATGAATCATAATTTCTGGAACTGTGATTATTAGTCTGTATCTTAAGCTCTTTAGGTGTTTCTTATTTACACTAAAGTTTGAAAAACACTACTCCAGAATAGCATCAAAGACATTGGAATCATCTGCTCTTTGAAGGCTTAGTAGAATTCCCTGTATAACCACAAGGTACTCTGTCTAGGGTAGAATTCGAAAAGCATTCTTTTTGTTTTTATAAATTGAGTGGTTTAGATTTGCTATCTTTTCTGGTGATATTTAATAAATTATGTTATCTAGAGTATTAGTTACTTAATTTAGATATAAAATGCATTTTTATAAAGAGAGCTAAATGATTTCTTGTGAATCTTTTCATTTTGACTTTAGCTAATGCTTTATTATTTTATTGCTATTTTAATAGTGATTTCTAATAGTTTTGTTTTTTCAGTGTTTTAAAATTTATTTATTCCATCTTATATTTTTATTAATTCCTCAGTTTGGCTTTCCTTGGGTTCTTGTGTTGTTCTTTTTAAAATTTTCATATGTATTTGTTAATTTAATTTAGTGGACTTAATGTAATTATTTAAGGTATTATTATCCTTCTAGTCTCTGTTCAGCATCTCCTATGAGTTATGCTTAGTAATAATTTTAATGCTGATATTTTTCTACATGTTCTAAAATTTTAAGTTTTCATTTCATCCTTGAAACATGAATTTTTGAAAAACAAAAAATAATTGGGAAGCTGAAAATGTTCTGAAAGCATAGAGTAGCATGTTCAATATTGACGGTATTGTTTATGCTGGGATTTGTACAGGGAGTAAGATTCAGCCAGGTATAAGGCTGAATTATATTGAGAGAGATTAGATATTTATAGAATTATAAGACAATTTTATGTTGAAATGAGCTATTGATTGATGACTAAATAATTTTTTTGTATATTAAACAAACACAAACAAAAATCATGAATTTTTGAAGAGAAAGTTTATTTATTTGATTTTTACCTTCCTATTTTTGACTTTTTAACTCATTTTCTTGTAAATTTCTAGTTTTATTACATTTTTATCAGAAAATATTGTCCCTGCTGATTCTACTCTTTTGAAATATATTTAGGTTTCATGTAGCTGATTTTTGAGGGTTTAAGCCTATACCTATTTTGAGATCAGAATATAACTGAGTTAACATTTATTTTTCTAATTTGTTAGTTTAAAAAATACTTACTATTTTAGCCCATTTATAATATATTGATATGATTGATGTGAGAAATATGTCATGTTCTTTTACATTTTGCTTTAAGTTTATATAGAACACTTCCTTTCAAAGTTTTGCTCTTTGCACTTGTGTTTCTTTTAGTTTTTGTGTACTTTTTCTGATAAGATAAAAAAAAGTTTCACGAGTAGATATCTTTAAGCTAGAAAATTATATATAAATTCTTAATTCTCTATATTTTATAATATGTTTACTGTTTAAAAGAGGCGATTATTATGTTAACATTTATCTCACTACCCTTCCTTTTCTGCACTTAATGTAATTGATAATGTTAGGTTTCTTAATATATACATCTATGTTGTTAAATAAATGGAAACTTCTCCAATTAGTCTTTGGATGATATCATTTTTACAACTAGCTGTAAGATAAAAGTAACTTCACATTTTAAAAATTTTCCAGTCTTTTCTTTTTGTTTCACTGTCATTTTGCTAGCATTTTCAGAATGCATAATATTTATAAAAAGTTATACAACCTTAATCCCCACATGTTTTAGTTAAATAGATCCAATGTTCACTTCTAATCATTTTGCTATAGATTTCCTATTCCTTCCAATGTGACAAAATTACTACTCAATTTACTTTTTCAAGTTGAGATCGAAGCAATATTTCTTGGTTTTGCTTGTTCAAACAAATTTATCTATTGAATAACAGTTTAGGTGAGTGAAAAAATTTTGTGTCATAGTTTATGTCTGAGGTCTTTGTCACCATGTTTTCTACTATCGTCTAATGTTGAATATTGTGTTAGAGAAAACTGAGGTCAAACTGATTTTTAGCCCCTTAAAAATGATTTGATCTTTTTACCTAGCTATTCAAAGAATTTTTTCTTTATAAATACTCTAATGTAACTAGGATACACCTACATATTAAATAGTCCTGAGTGTGTCTTTTGTATCCATAGACCCAATTCTTCTTTTATTTGTGGAAAGTTTTCTTGAACTTATATTTTAATATCTTGTTTGTTCCTTTGATTTCCATATCCGTCATTTTATAGACCATTTTACTGTTTCTAATTTGTTTTCTCTGGTGTGTTCATTTTTTTCTTCTACTCTTTCTCTGAACTTCATTAGCTCATGATTCATCTATTTTTGTTTTCTTGCCTTCTGTTCTCTGATCTCTATATAGCCTCAGACCTATATAAAAACTTGGCTTATATTACTATTTAAAAGAATGAAAAATATATGTTGATAGGCAACTAGCAGCTTCTGCCACATGTAAAGCCCGACCTTCTTGAGAGAAAATTTTTCTCATCTTAAGCTATGTGTCACATAACTGGAGAATTGCAACATGTGTTGCTCCAACCTTTCTTTTCTTTTATTGGTAAAAGAATAAACAGAGATGCTTGGGGCTGTAGGCATAGGCATTTTTATTTTGGATTTTATTGGGACAAGTCTTCAGAACCCCGTTTCATTGGATTTTATATAATAACAAGAACCTAAGGTAGGTTATACATACTTGTTAAAGGTAATTTAAAAGAAAAACTTCCCTATGGCCTCACTGTGTTTATATATACAGTGGTTAATTAGAATTTGATTATCAGTTAAGAAGCATGCAGTCTAACTGCCAATTCTGCATTAATAGCAAATTAATATCTAATAGCAGTATCCAGTAAAATGCTTGCCTCTCCAAGCTCCATTTCGCTTTGCAATTACAATTACCTTACGCTATATCTTTCTTCACACGTAAGGGTGTCATTTATACATTTATGTATAAATGTTTTAAAACATCAAAGATAAATTAGATTTTGTTTTCCCTAATGAGATAACAGATATTCTAGGATGCTAATTACCCCAGGAACAGTATTCTTTATTTAGAATATATTAGGCTCATTGATTTTTTTTTTTCTTTTTGGGTTTTGTTCCATTTGATATCTTTTTTTTTTTTTTTATATGTATGCTTGGCTCAAGGAAAACATAATAATGAGGACATTGTTGTTTCGCACCTACTGTTTTTAGCTCTTAGTGAAACCTGGCTGTTAAAATGCTTAGTGTATATATACTTATAGTGTTACCAGGCTGCCCATATGAAAACCTTGGCACCTCACTTATTAACAGTTCATCTGATGGCTATGTTTCCCTTTGCTTTTCTTACTAGCTGGCATTTCTTTGATTGTCTTTCAGAATTTCTTGCCCTCTTGATGTGTATCTTATGAGTTATCTGTCAATCTGAGTGTAAATTACACATGGGTATGGCATGTGCTTTGTATAGCATTTTGCTTTCTTGAATTGTTTCAGAATGTTTAGAAAGTTACCCAGTACAAATGATTTTTGAAAAATTAGCATATAGTCTGCTCTTTTCTCACCAAGTATTTATGTGGTAACTTCCATTAGTATAGATCTGTGCTGCCATGTATTTAAATTGGGCAATTTCTTTTAACTCTAGGCATCTGCAAGGTCCTAAAATTTCAATGAAGATTACTCATTGGACTGACCTCTCAATTTATTTTGCTATATATAAAATACACAATTTCTTGTCAAGAAAGTTCTTCTAGCAGAGTGATATTTACAATCTTTAAATATCTTACCTTTTTACCTTACACCCAGAAGGTGGGTGAGAAGCACTCACCAAGATCAAGGAAAATTAGAATTCATTTTGAGATTAAGACTTTAGCTTTTATTTACTTTTAGTTAACTATTGTAAATTAACAGTTCAAAAGATATACCTTTAGGATAGTTAAAGCTGTTATGTGCCTCCTAAAATATTTCAGGTGCCTGATTTCTCCTCTCTAACGTCAAGCTCTGGATTTTGCAGATTGGCCCTGCAACTAGATTCTTCTGGGTATGCAACCCTGTGAATCATATTCTTTTCTTTTCCCAAGTAAATTTTTCTTTGATTTTTGTCATTGATAAGTCCTCGGTTGTGTCCATAGCCACATTCTACAGGAACACTCCCCCTTCAGAAGATATTGATTTACAATTCCTTCTATGTAAATGACTTGACATTATACTTGCAATTATGCAACTGACGTTCTGCATGTAGTAATTAGCAGTCTCATTCAACTAAAGGATAAAAAAAATCTCACAAATTATTTAGTCCCCTTTCAATCAATGAAAATTATATGTTGATGTACATAATATGTAATAGGGAAATAAAAAGATAACTTGTCTCAGTATTAAAAGTTTTGCTTCCAGAATTTATGACCTCTATATAATTGATATTCCATAGAGTTACTCAATTCAGTAAATTTATTCTGCGTTCAGTTATAACTAACATTCGTTAATTACTCCATTTTTAATTTCAGCCTGGAGGCAAATTAAGATCATGATAATAACAAACGTAGGAGTCCTCTGGCTCAGCTTTCTCTCAGCTTTCAGGAACTTACACGTTTTCAAATATGTCCAAATCCTGGTGGCCATTTTCAGAAGATGTCTACGGTGTATTCAATGCGTTACTCTCTTTTGCTCCCAAATAGTACCTGTCAGTTTCTTCCACTCTTGCATTCCTCTTTGCTTCATCTGCTACATTTTATTCTTTCAGGTGCACAAAATAAACCCATTGTTCATTCTTGCTTAAGCAAAAATATCACTTCTGATATCCAGCAGTGTTGGATTGGACCTCTCTTCCTAAGATACTGCCATCTTCTGTGAAACTACCACTGATGCCAGTTCCTTTAAGTTTTATTCTTTTCCATTGCTGCCTTTGCCCTATGTCTCAGACTTCAATGCATGGACCAAAAGACCTTTCCAGTAATAAACTCTTGAGATGTTTAGAATTATTACCACCCTTTGATGCTTGTCTACTTTCCTTAGAAAGAATATTCTCTTTTTCTATGATTAATTACTTCTCATTTCTCATTTTTTCCTTATCCATTAAATAAACATACTCACACCTTATTCATCCTCAAGTCCTAGCCAGAGATTCCTGAATCCTTAGATCTATACATCTTCAGATCAGGTGGAGAACCCCATCTGTGCTTAGTTTTAAAGGAGCACTTCAAGTCATCACTGATTTTCAGTTATTTATTTCTGCTACCAAGAGTAATATATGATTTTTCTTTTATAAGGATTTTTCATAGTGAGTATAAAAACTACTTTTTAATAACTACTTTTTAATTAATGTCCTTTTAAATCACCAGCTCTTCTTCCATTTCTGCTTTCTGGGTTCAAAACTTTGTTACGGAAAATGGAGAAACATGAAGACTTTACCTGTCAAAAAAGCATGGTGCCAAAGCATTGATGTGTACCTGCCATAGTTACCCACTTCTTTCTTAATCAGAGAAGACTTTACTAACACATTCATACCCAACCTCTCCAACATCAGGTGATCTAGTCTGTGAATGAAGATGTTCGAGGGATTTTTTTTTTTTTTTTTTTTTTAGCTTTTGTTACAGGTCTCTCCTTTGTTGCACCATACCAAAATTTTCAGACCAATGGCTTATTCTCATTGTCTCTTTTATTTATAGCTTACTTTCTCATTTCCCTGAGAAGTGCCTTCAAATTTTGTTGAATTCTCTGAAATTCTATGAAATCTATATGGTTTTCTTAACTTATTCCCCTGATATTTTTGCATCTTAAGGAAGCCAAAGTACTTAGTTAACTGCTAGACTACGAGGTGAAGTGGTCTTCATTACATGTCCCACAAAGAATCCAAAGCAGGCAGTTTGATTGTACAAAGGATTTTAATTTTGCTTTAAATCTAATTTCTTTTTTTATTAAAAAAAAAATCTTACCAGCGGAGTTTCTAAGACAATATTTAACTTGTATCTTTTCATAGGCACTAATAATATAGCTTTTTAAAAACAAGAGCTCTCTAACAATTTTGTTTTAAACATAGCCAATTATTTACTCTGTAAGTGAAGTAATGCACATTATCAAAATTTCCCTACACATTTTCTTCTAAGTAGATTCCACAGGTTTATCTTGCCTTATTCTCCTTGATTTCCTGCATCATTTGATATGATTGGCCTTCATTCTTCCTTCCTTAGATTCCATAACATTGCACTTTTCTTGTTTTTTTAATATGTCATTTCTCTTTATTGTCTTCTCAGATTTCTTTCATAAATTTGAGTATTTCCCAGAGTATTGGATTCACAATTTTTCTCTTCGGATGCTTTCTTACAGTGAATTAATAATATAAGCTTCATTCACAAGATAATATCTGCAGTCTCAACCTTATGGGTGTTTTAGCTCAGAGTCCCCTGACACTTGAACATCTACAGTTGCTTTAAATTCAAAGTACGCAACCCCAAGTCATCATGTGTCTTCTTGCTCTGTAGACATTAGTTATTTAAGCTCTCTGTATTTCAGCTTCCTCATCTGTAAAATGAAGACATTAATAGTAGCTATCTCATAGACTTCTTGGGAATATCATACACACACACACACACATACTCCATGTTAGCCATCACTATTATCCCTTGACACTCAATTGCTAATTATATTAGGCTGTACTTACCCTCACCCTCTGAAAATGCAGTGGAAATACCACAATTTGGAATTATTAACCCAAATCCATCAGCCTTGTGACCCATTGCAAGTCTAAATATCTCCATGAAATCTCTCCTGACAAATTCAAGGCCAATTAATTTATCTTTTTTAATGCCAGTTTTTGCACTAATAAGATACAGTAATTTGATATGTATCTTTCTCCAAACCAAACTGTAGGCTCTTATTGGCATGAATCTGCACTCCTGCTATCTTACCCTCAGTGTTTTGCTATCTATAGACATGATAAGCACTTAGTAGATAATTTTTCAAAGGGAATGAGCATATATTCTTAGAATGTCCCCGAAAATGTTACATTAATGGATATGTAATAATTTTTCTGCATTGCTACATGTGTAAGCAGTATTAAATCCAGAGCCAAGTGCAACTGAAAAACTTAATTAAACACATGTGTGGCATAGATATCCAGTGTTACCTAGAAGTGCATGCATTTTTCATTTATGCTTAAGGGTATAATTGTGAATTGATGCATACTCATAAGGTGTCTGAAACTGGGACAGGTTGCCCAGGACCATCCCCCTGGGCAGCATAGCTATGACTAAAATTATAGTTCAGATCTACTAAAAAAAAGCTGATAGGAGCCAAAGTTGTTAACAGTCCAAAGATCTTTCACATCAAATTTTTGGTCTGTGTAATCCCAAATTTTGACCACAAATAAAAGGTGTAATGGAGATCATGAAAAATAGATATCTTAGGTTAATTGATATATGTTTAGGTATTCATTCAACTACATTGTTTCTTGAATATATATTTACCTTCTAAGTATTCCTCAATAACAGGTTGCAGCATCTAAATGTATGTTGTCAATAGCCACATATTGTAACCACTAGCCACATGGGCTAAATGAGCACTTGAAATGTGTCCGAATTGAGACATGCTATATATTGGTAAAAGGTACTTGATTTCAAAAACTTTATACAAAATAAGAATTTAAAATATATCATTAATATTTTCAACACATAATGATGTTGAAATAAAAATATTTTGGATCTATTAGATTAAATAAAATAATTATTAAAATTAATTTCATTTTTTTTACTCATTGATGCAGCTACTAGATAATTTTAAAATACATATTTGGCTCACATCAATATTCCTGTTATACAGGCTAAATTAGATCAAGGAGATATTTGAGGTTGTTCTTTTTAAAAGGAGCATGTATTAACACAGGAGATAATTGCTCAGAACTAGGACTGTGGTTTGCATTCCTATTCCTAGGCTTTATTCAAAATCTACATTCTCTTTGCCTTGTCTCTTGAGCAGAAGCTTCTGCTATGCCACAAACCATCTCAGTCACACCACATTCTCGTCCCAGTCTGTATCCTTAGCAATCAGCACCAGGGCAGGCCAGGAATGCGGCAAAGCCCTGTAACAACTTGTCTCATCTCCACCTCCATCTTAACTATCATGACGGGCTTGTATGTTCATGACTGTAGCTCTGCTTGATTTAAGAACTGCTGTGGTGATTTAGCTAGATAAATAATTTTGTGCTAATCTTCTAATACTTTATTTAGATCCAAATACCACATTAAATGATACTTATTAGACTTGTACGTGTTATATGATACAACTTCTTCTGAGTAAGATTCTGCCTGACTTCGTGGTTTTAGTTCAGCTGTTCCAATGAATTTAGAGAAAAGCCTTTTGTAATTTAATATTCTTCTTGCTTAACACCTTTGGTATCACTTGAAAAACAAAAGGGATGCATTCTTCAACTGACATGTGACTTCTCCAAAACTGTCCAGTGGTTATAGGAAGAGAGATTCTATGACGGATAGCCGCTTATTCTAAACCTAAAGAAAACTCTATTACTGTCCATTGTAATAACAAAGGACTGTATATTCTTGCTTTATTTCCTTTCCTCTCTAATAGTGACATCATCTTTGATTTTGTGTGTGCCCACAATATGTGGGGCACCTTATCAGGCTGGATCAGTGAGAACCAAGAGTCTCCAGAAGCTTGTCTCAGTTTACACTTAATTAGCAGAACGTACTGTCACGGGTAGATATGGGATTTCTGGGATTTCTCTGCCCATTTACTCTTTACTACTGAACAACCTCTTCTTCAAATAAAACTAAGTAAATAATTATCTTAAGGAGAGACTAGTGAGCAAAGCATACTGGTGAATTAAAGATAAGAACCTACTGCTCTTGCTTTACTTCTCTAGGTATTGAGCTGGTCACTGACATAATCTCATGGTCCTCACTTTCAGAATCTTATTACCACTGTTTGTAGAGGCCTTCTGTTATTTTACATGGACATGGACCTGACGAATGGAGGTAGAATATATTTTAGATAGTTGTTGCTAATATTTATCTAAAGAAATGAGCATCTCTTTTATGATTCAGTATTGTGCATTTCTGTTCTTGTTGCTTGTTCCCCAAATTGTCCTATGATTGTCCCAAAAGAAGGAGAATGTAGCCCATGGAATTAAGAATCAGATATGACCACTGTTATCTTTAATCATGCTCTTAGATATAACTTATTTCTCACTCAGCAGCTTTGATACAGATTGGCCACTGATAATTCAGTTTTATTATCTATTTCAGCACAATTTTTTGTATTATTATTTATCAGTAAATTTTAGAGTCTCAGTGCATTTTTTTTAGCCTATGATCATGTAGAAAGTATCATCCTGAGTATTATATTTATAAAAAAAAATCCAGGGCAAAGTTACCCAATCTAAATCTCAGACAAAGGAAAGAAGGAGAATAGGATTTGTATCTTTTTGTACCGTGTCCAGTGTTTGGTAAACCTAAATAGATAACACATTCTCAAAGTTGGCTCCAAGACGTTTCCATTTAGGAAAAAGTAATTTCAGAACGTCCTTTGAAACAATGAAGAATCAATAACATTAAAAATATTGTGATTTCTTTTTGTTTTACATTTTTGCACAAAATAGTTCTTCATTTAAAAACAAGTCATATTAAATATGTGTATCTATTTACTGGAGGAAATAATTGGTAAAAAAAAAATGAAAGTTTACCTTTTTTCATTAAGTACTCCTAAAATTATGAAATATTTTCTAAGATTCAGCTTGTAGTACAGTTTTGCAACAGCTTCAAGGCAAGAGGTAAGACTAGGCTAATATGCCATGATGAGAGGTTGAAAGAGGTAAGAAATATTGTTCAGTTCTTTAATAAATAACACAATATCAGAATTATCAAATTCTGATAATCCATTTCAGAGCCCACACCATCAACAACTTCCTTTATCAGATGCTTACAGTATGAGGCCATTAGCAACCTGCCTTATCACACCAGGGCCAGGTACCAGATAACTATTAATCAGAGAGCCCCAATGTCCCATAACCCACTGAAAGTATCCAAACTAACCAATTCTAAACCTACTTACTCTGTCCCTCCCATTTCTTCCTGTGGAAATCATAATAAAGACATTCAACCACATTTACACCTGCTCTCTCCATCCCACTCCCTCTGCCTCCTGACCAACCCTGGCCTTCCCTGTGTGCCCCCTTGTGGCATGGCATGCCCCCATTCTGGGATCTGTGCCATAACAAACTGTCTTTCCAATGGCAGTCATCCTCTAATCTGTTGGCCTTGCCATACCTAAATAATACCTACATTTTAAAACATCCTACCTTAAGATTTTAAGGATTTTCATGACCCTTTAGAGTTGATTAAGCAAACGTCTTATTGAAACTCTACCAGGTCAAAGACTACCCTAGGTTTCATATTGCTTTTCACAATCCATAGGTCATAGTCTTTGCCCTCAAAGGATTTAAATCTGTGACCCTTTCTTAACCGAATAAAAGGGTAACGCTTATTTAATATGTAATTATCCCCTGTTTTTATACTCACTGCCTCTTTAAATGCATTTGTGTTTTTGCATTTGCATAAATATAGTCAGGATTTGATTATTTTTGTCACAAACAAAGGTCATAGAACAACATATTAATTGAAGGATAACTCAAAAAGTATTTATACTGATAAAATTATAAAACAATTTTTGGCTCCTATTCTTGGATACAAGATAAATCAGGAATGTGGCACACAAGCAAATAGAGAATTCATTTCACAAATCCAAACTCAAAGATATTTAATTATTAGCTAAAATAACTAAAAGAAATTTACTTGTTATTAAGGAAATAACTAAAATAGCTAAAGAAATTTTTTAAGTTGTTAAAAAAATTAATAACTTCCTGATTTACTTTCCATGCTCTGGAGAAATCTTCTTTTTTTCTTTTAATAGAGACAGCATCTCACTCTATCACTCAGGCTAGAGTGCAGTAGAACAATCACAGTTCACTGTAGCCTCAAACTCCTGGTATCAAATGATTCTTCTGGCTTAGCCTTGTGTGTAGTGGGGACTCAGGTGTGCAACACAATTCTTGTCCTGAATCTTCCCTTTTTTGTATGTTATTCTTTTGCATATGAATGGAAAAGATGGGCCATGGTTTTCTAAAGCTGCCATAACAAAGTACCATAGACAAAGTAGTTTAAACAGCAGAAATTAATTGCCTCACAGTTCTGGAGGTGAGAAGTCTCAGATCAAGGTATTGTGAGGATTGATTCCTTTTGAGAGCTGTGAGGGAAAATCTGCTGTACACTTCTTTCCTTGTGTTGTACATGGCCATCTTCTCTCTGGGTCTTCATATTGTTTTCCCTCTGAGTCTGTTTCCAGATTTCCTCTAGAATCACCCTGGATTAGGGCCTACCCTAATGACCTTGTAATACCTTAATCCATTGGTTTCGAGCTGGGGTTCCCACAAATCTCTCTTTGGATTTGATTAATTTGCTAAAGCAGCTAGCAGAACTCAGGGAAACACGTTTACTGGTTTATTAGAAAGGATATTAGAAAGGACACAGATACAGACATACATAGGGTGAGGTATGGAGGAAGGCACACCCCACCCTCCAGGAGCCTCCATGTGTTCAGCTATCCAGAAGCTCTAAGAACCTTGTCCTTTGGGCCTTTTATGGAAACTTCATTAGACCGGCATGATTGATAACCATGTAGAAATTTGAATGGAAAAAAAGGATATGATCCAATACTAATGGACTGGTGAAACCCAGCAAGGCCTGTTCATTCAGATTCTTCTTGACCTCTCTGTGCAGCATTCCTTCATCATGGGTGTGGGGCAAGATCCCTTCTGAAATGAGAGCCTTGTGACCTACAATCAGACAAGGCAGGCAGTAAAATTTATTTATAGCCAGCTCCCAAGACAGAAAAACAGAGGAAGACTCTAGCCTTGGAAAGAAAAAGAGCAGGTTAAAGGAGGACAGGAGAAGCTTAGAAAGAAAGAGAGAGATTCTGTTTCCCAAGGTCTGCTTTTAAAGCCTAAAATGCCTCAACATCATAACAAGGGCTGTAGAATAATGGATGAAAATCAGTAGGTAGATACATAAATATAAATATTATAATCTCACAAGCCTGAATATAAATTTCCAGTCCATCCCTTTCTCCTAGACTTCCAGACTTATTCAATGAGTTTCAACAGTCTACTAAGGCACAAATAGATGTCTCAAATTCAGCATGCTCCAAAGTTCCTCTCACCCCAAACCTGTTTCATCCATAGCCTTCCTCACCTTTTTAAACGCAGTTTTGTCTTTCTTAGTCTATTCAGACCAAACACTTAGGAGTCACGCTTGACTCTTCTTTCTTTCACATCTCACAATAGCTCACATTTATTTTATTAAAATAAAAACCTTGCAGGAACACTTTCAAAATATATCCAAAATATTAACACTTCTTACACTTCTACTGTTACCACCCTTGAGAGTGTCTGAGCCACGATCATTTCTTACATAGATGACTTCAAAATCCTTCTCTCATCTCCCTGCTTCTGCTCTTGTCTCACAAAAGTCAGGTAGCAGAGAGAGTGATTCTTGCAAAACTTAAGTCAGATCACGTCACTGCTTTGCTGAGAACCCTGCAGTATTCCCGTCATTCTCAGAACAGAAGCTGAAGAGTCCCTGCAGTGACCTTCAAGGCACTGCACTTTCTTCACTATCCCTCTGGCTACGGCTCCTGTGTCTCCCTCTTTTGATCACTCTACTCAGGCGTGTATCAAAACCCCAGTCATAATCCTACCTGCAGACTTTGCAGTAGTCCTCTTCTTCCTCAAATGCCTTCTCTCCAGATGGCTCCAAGGTTAACTCTTTCTTTTTCCTTCATTTCATCTTTATCAGGATCTCATCACTAAAGTTGCAAATTGGACTCTCCTCCATCTGCAAAGACCCTTTAACCTGGTTTTACTTTTATATTTTATTTTTTGTTTATTTTTCTGTGTTTTGTTTGTAGTGTTTATCACCTTCTAACATACTAGAAAATTCACTTTTATTATGCTTATTATTTACTATTTCTTCAATGGGGGAATAAAATAAAACACTTCGGATGTGTGTTTGGTTTTTTTTTTCCCCCACTCAGGGGAGTACAAGCATAGAAGAGCAGAGATCTTTGTTTTATTCTCCAAAAGAGTATCTGTTTGATATCTGGTTTTCAGCAAATATTTGCTAAAAGAATAGACAAGTGAATGAATCAACAGTGGGAACTCTCATTGTTATTTGTAGGGGTATATGCAAAGTATCCTTGATGGCTGTGTATTTGAGTCTCCCAAGTAAGTCCAGGAAAGATTAGCCTGAAGGCTGATTTAATGATCTTTAATTGTGTTATTATTAAGTATCTTAGACTCGAGGACAGTCTAAGTAAAAGATAATGTCTTTGACTTCATTTTTGGTGAAGAGTTCAGTCTTTAAAAAGTACATGCAATAATATCGTATGATTTCGAGCAAGGGCTATGGAGCCATTGTTCTTTGGTCAAAAAGAGATAAATTTCTTAGCAGTTATGTGAAGGGCAAGTGATATAAACTTTGCTGTTTCAGTTTTCTCATCTACAAAACGGTGAAACTAAGAGTACTTACCCAACATATTATTGTGAAGAAGAAATGAGCAAAGAGCTTAGAACAGAGCTTGGCCCATAAGAACTGCTTGATAATGATCAGATATTACCATCCTTATTACCTTGGAGGGAGGTATCTTTGTTTCATGAAAAGAACATATCATTGGTTTTAAGACTGAGATCTAAGCCTGCTTTCATTACTAATTAGTTGCATAGAATTTAATGACTCTGCTTTTATTCGAAAGCAAAAGAGTAATACCATATTACATCTAAGATCTCTTCTTGTTATAAAAGCCTATAATCCTCTTATAATGATGATGATTGCATATTTCTTTAAAGGGCCATTTATCAAATGAAGATAAAATTTCTATAGAAAATTTATTATTTAGATAAGATAAAGATAACTAAGCCAATGGAATGTATCATGTTAATCTTTATTTGATATTTAAATAATTGTTGAGATTGTAAGGATAAGAGGGATCATCAAAAAATACTAATTAATGATAATGACATATATGTATGGCATCTCATAGACAAACAGTGTAACCTTTTAAATAATATATACAGATACTTCTTCTTGCCATTTTGTAGTTAGCTTTTCTGAACTGTTTCAAGAAATAGTGTATTCCTGTGTGTAGTATTCATTTTAGTTATATGACAATTATATATGGATGTTGCAAGATCTCGTAAAATCTCATTAAATTGTCATGGTTCAGTCAGACAGATATGTGCTTCTAAACTATAGATGATGGCAAAAGAAATGAATAACTCTTTTTCTACTCTTTTTGTAAAGACTGGGCTTCATGATTATCATCATGAAAGTGCTCTGGTCAACTTTAAAAAATTGACCATTAGAAGTAAAAGAGTAGCCTAGACAATAAGATTCCATTTCAACATTTTCTCTTGGATAAATTCTGGTTATAATCAGTGGACAGCTGTTCATTTTTAAACTTTAGTGTTTGTTTACTTTGAGTTTGTAGCTTAAGATAAAAATTTCATACAGTTTAATAACAAAGAGTAAGTTTGTCATTTAAAACAAATGCCTTAATCAAAATTTCCATATAACAAAATTGTTTTCATGCTCTGAAATGGCACATTTAATTAAATGGCACATTAAATTCAAACACTATTTCATAGAGTAAATTTTCGAGATGAGTTGGAATTAATCATGGTGGTTTGGTAATAAAATTTGATCCTAGATCCCTTTTCTTTTCTTTAAGCTCTGATTGTTTAAAAATCTTGATTGGATGCGTTACTTATATTATTGCTTTATAACTAAAAATGAGAGAATCTGCATGATAATCAAGAGGAACAGCAGAGAACAGCTTTTGGTTAGAAAGAAACTGTACCATAGATAGAAAAACATGAAAATATATCTTATGATAGTACTAGGTCATTCTCTTTGAGCATGAATATAGTACTTGTGTACGGTAAAACTGATTTTTTAAAATGATGTGCATATGCTGCATGACACTGGGAAATGGACATCAAACCTGCATGTCCGTCTTGTGCTGAATGTCCTTGCTTAGCAAATTTCATCTTAACTGTGAAAAAGAAGCACATATCGGATGGAAGATTGGCTTCCAATAAGCGTTTCTCATAAAAATGTTTTTCTATGCTGCCTATTTAGAGACCTACAAGAAAAGACTGATAATCCAGCTGAGAGCTTATGAAGAATCTATATATGATAGCTTTTAAATGGTTTTGAAATTATCAGCCTAATTCTATGGTGATTTCAAAATATACCATGAATCAATATTACAGAATAATGTCTTAATGTTTGATTGTTAATATGATATGTATCAAATCATAGATGTTAGTTCTATCTCATTATAAAAATATTTTGAAAGACTTCTATTTAGTTTATGCAAAGTCATTAAGTGTGAAAAATGACGTACTGCAATTATCTAACTTTTGTTGAAAATTTAACTACAAAAGAGAAGAGTAAATCTTTTAAAAGCTTACAGTGTTTGTCTGTGTGATGCTGTACATATATGTCATTATCATTATTAGTATTTCTTGAAGCTCCATATCATGCTCATAGCCTGAACAATTATTTAACATCAAATAAAGATTCAGAATAAATTACATTAATTTAGTCATCTCTAATTTACCTAGAGAATGCATTTCCTATATAAATTATATAGGCATTTGATAAATGACCTGTTAAAGAAATATACCATCATCATCATAATAAAAGAATTACAGGCTTTTAAAGCAAAAACAAGTTTTAAATATAACATGGTATTATGCTTTTGGTTTCAAATAAAATCAATTAATTAAATGACTTTCTCAACCCTATTGCAACTAATTAGTTCAATTTCTCATTCTTTTTGATAATATAAATTTGGAAGAAGTCTATATTATTATTTTCTACATTAGTTCAATTGAGAGTCACAATCTATATTTCTCTTCAGTTCAAAAGTTATTTTTCAAAGATGCACTATTTTAGGGTTAGTATTCATAGACCTTCATGGTATAAATTATATTCAATTAACTACATTTATTTAACTAGTTTATTATTTTTTAATATCATGAGGTTTTTGTAATCTCTAATTTATTTGTCTTCTACATGTACTAGGTTAGTTTCTGCAAAAATGTGAGGGAACCGAGTATTGTGATCTGGCCATAGGGCTATTTAGAGCCTGGTTGGGAAATTGAGGGTGTTTGCTATATTTTTGAAAGTGTACTCCCTTATATGTGATTTGATTTGAATTCAACCAAGATTTGTTCAGAATATAGTAAAGACTTGTATTCACATGTACATAGCATACAATCATGAAAAAGACATTCACTCTGCTGTGTCAGTATTCATAACTTAGAAGAGGAGATATACATGAAATCCTGATAAGTTGAGCAACAGAGTTGAGAGTATAAGGATAGGAGAGATTAATTCTAACTGGAATTGAGGAATTGGGAAGAAATTATGTGATAGTAGGATAAATGCTAAGAGCTTAAATTTGAATGACATTTTCTAGTAGCTGAAATGGGGAGTCACGCAATATAGTTAGACCCAAAGGCCCAGGGTTGGCTTGTAGGGTAAGAAATTGGATTTGATTATAATCATTAATAGTAGTCATAATGGTAGTCTTATTTTATGAAGGGTGTTTACTTCACATAATTCCATAATTAGTTATTGAGATGCATTTTGTGCAAACAAAGAGAATTCAATCATAGCAAAATAGCAAATTGGGAAAAATTAACATTCCTCTGCGTTTCCTTTTGTTGTCCTTTGTCTTGGTTTGGTGTCCTGAGACATTCGCCTGTGGTGATCTACCCCCATGGTCACCATGGTGTAGTAATAAGTGTGCAAGTTTGAAAGTCAGAGGACCTGGCCTGGAGTCCTAACTCTACCCCTCACAAATGAGTGACGTTCAACAAGTTACTTAAACACTTACTTGTTACCTCATTATTTTCACATATAAAATCAATAGAAAATTATACTCACCTCAAAGAATAAAGTACAATAATGAATGCAGAATTGAGTTTTCATCTTAACAGCTCTGAAGTAGTTGATCAGGAGGACGCTGTCCCCTATGGCAGTGGTGCTGGCATGGTAATGACGCACTGAGTACTCAAACGTCAAGTATCAGTGGTCTTTCCTGGAACATCATCTTGGTAGTGAACATTGTAAGACCAGCCTTTTACAAATTGGAACCATCTCCCTGTAACCATACAATGTGCCCATTTTTTGCTTTATTTCTATCCATGGAACTTATTGCCATCTGTTGCACTAAACATTTTAGTTTTCGTTTTGTGTCTGTTTTCCCCAACTAGAATGTAAGATTTGTGTGGGAAAGTTTTTTTTTTTTTCTAGAGTCATTACTGTATCACCAATCCTTAGAAAAGTGTTGCCATTGTTTGAAAAATTTTTTATTGAAGAAGTGCATAAATGCATCTAAGTAAGTCAGCTAATAAAGTCAGATAAATACAGTTCATTCACTTATTCACACCTGTTGTAGGAAATATGTATGCACTTATAGATTATCCCCAGAACCAAAACCTTGACTCAGTTATTTAAAGGTAGAAACTCCTTATCCTATGGCATGTTGGAGTGGGGGCTAGGTAATTTTCATCAGTTGTATTTTACAGAAGTCCTTCCAAGATGTCCTAAGATGAGGTATCTTTTTTTCTTTGCTGCCCTGACATCTTACTGAATAATGCATATTATTCTTAGTACTCAATTATAGCTATAACAATTAATTTAGTATATTTTCACTGAGTTTGAGGTGCACAGGGACATCAGTTACTTAAAACTAGTTTGAAAACAAATCAAAAGATTCACAGAGATAAAAAGAATTGTGGCGCATGTTCATCGAGAATACAGTTGACATGGATATTTAAATATATATATTATAAACTGGAGTTTTGAAAATAGATGCATGAGCTTCACACCACACAACACCCAAGACAGAACAGACAACTCTAAAGCTATCAAGCCAAAGATGTAATATTTCCATATATTATCATAAATCATAAACCAGATATGTCATACAAGTGGAAACTTATTTCCTCTGAGTTTTTAATAGGAAGATTTCAGTTAGGAGATAGCTTGTGATTTATGTTGAATAAAATAAAAAATGTCTCCATTTGTAAAATTTCTGCTGGTCTATTATATTTTAATTGTTTCAAAAACTAGCTTTATTTTTCTTTCTGAAAATGTGGTCACACTCCCTTGCCTACTGGAACTTAATTATTATGTCCTTGGGGGGCTTCCCAATGACTGCCATTCAATTTCCCTGTATAAAGCACAGTACTCTTAGTTAAATATCCTAAAATAGAACCTTTAAAAACTTTGCATTTAACAAAACTGCTAAACAGAAATTAACCTTCCTAAAAGGAGTTTAGAACTATGCCACATATGTGCATTCAGAACTTTGGGTTAAATTGCATTTATAAATGTGTGTGTGTGTGTTTTATATTCTGTTTCTTAGAGCAAAATGCTACAAATGGCTTCAAATGAACTAAGTGTTTGGTTGATATCTTGGAAAGGCCTTTCTGTGTGATGCACTTTAATTCCACGGTATTTACAAAGCATTTAATCTGTGACTGGCACTCTGCATACAGAGCAATTCCCTGGCCACAGAATGGCTTCAGTTCAGTAGCAATTCTCTCTTCTTGACTGTCTCATTTCTCATGTCTTAATCAGCATATTAAACCAGCCATTGTGGTTTTAAAGACATGATTCTATTTAATATTTGTAACAGTCCTGTGGGTATTTTTATATCCATCTTAGTGCTGAGGAAACGATGTCAGGGGTGTTTAACATTTAAATGAAATTCTCAGCTATAAATGGCACAACCAGAACTCAAAGCCAGGCATTCTTACTTATTCCCCTACACCACAGCCCCCTTCAGTAATGATTCTTCTTTGCATTTAATGTATTATAAAGTATTTGTTTGCCACTGGATAAACAGGTTGATTTAATTCACCATTAGAAAGTCCTTGACTCATTTAATGGTCTCTCAGCATTTCAGACCCATAGAGCTGGCTGTTGAGACTTAGTCTCAAAATTTGACGTCTTCTAACTGTGAAACTAGACCAGTCCAATAAAACCAAAACAAATTTCATGATGGAGTCTTCATCTTTCTTCATTCATTTATCATTCACTGGAGAAGCAATAAAGTAACTGTGAACTATATCCTGGCACTGCGTGATGCCCTACATATATTCAGTAGCTGAAAAATTGCGATTGACTAATGTTCTTGTATTTTTTGATATGCATTAGGCTTCATAATGCCTTTAATTGTTAGGCATTATTTTCCTCTTTTTACAGGTAAGAAACTTATTGAGGCTTAGAGATATCAAGGTAGTCATAAGGTCATTTGGGTTACAATGGAGAAATAAGGACAAAAACCCAGACTTTCTGCATCCAAATCCTGAATTCTTTGCACTACAGCAACTCCCCTGTTTCTGACTTAAATGAAGTACATTATACTTTCCCAATATACAATGTAAATTTAAGAAGTATATGGTCATTCCATAAATGCTATCCAGCAGTGATTCAAGAAATATCTACCATGTGTTACTTTCAAAGGTTGGGCCATGATAGATGTGACTACCAATGAAGCAAAAGTTATCCTAGATTTTAGAAGTGAGAAGCCAGGTCTTAGGCAAAGCTTTAGAAAAATCAGTACAACAATTTTTACACAAAATTATCCAAAGACGAGATTATTGCCTGAAATGAGTTATTATCAGCTATTTCATTCTTTCAATATCGAATGTGTATGTTACATTGATCTAAATGGAAGACTGCTTGGGTTTGAGCCCTGGGTTCATCACTAGCCTAATAATCTTGGCCAACAATCTCTCTGAATTTCCAGTTTTTTTTCATCTGTAAATGAGGTTAGTGGCAATACCTATCTTATTGTCAATGTGTCTAACCATCATATCACTTAATGAGTTACTATACGTCAAATACTTAGAACAGTTCCTGGTTCCTGTAGTAAGCCCTATATAAGCACTTGCTGTTATTATAGTTGAATAATATAATTATTATTGATATTATGTAAAATGCATTATGCAAATATAACAATGAATAGGCAGTAGTCCCTATACTCTATATATTTATAGGTGAGCTAAGGAGGTAAGCTGTGTGTCAGAGAAGACTGCAAGAAAGATATAGGATTCTAACTGAAGATGAGTATTGAGAACAATAAGGGAACCTGTGAAAGTATTGATCCTAAAGAAGGTCATTTCTGCTAACAGGCACACATATGCCTGGGTAAGTCTTAATGAAGTGCAAATTGGGTATTAGCAATTAGCCTTGAAACAATGAATTGCCTTAGAAAATCTGCATAAGTATAAGATCCTGGGATAATCTAGTTCTCTGGACTGAGTTCAGATTGGGTGGCTATGGACAACCTGAAGTATAAGCAGAAGTTGGCCTTGCAGAAGGGTCTGCATGGGAAAATGTTCCAGGTGGAAGCAACAGCGTATACAAAGGCCTGAGGTAAAAAAAGGTTCAGGGAAGTTGGAGCTTGTGAACAAGATGGGGAGTGGCAGGCAAGGAGAACAGAGGCAGGCCTGAGATCCTGTAGGGGCTTGTATGTCTCTGGAAGAAGTTTGGGTATGCTCTAAATGTAATAAAAAGATATGAAAAAATTTTTAAAAATCTATGTTTTGTAGCATAGATTTGGGTGTGGTGTAGGGCAAAGATCAATAAGGAGACTAATTCATCAGTCCAGGGCTTAAAAAATGTGAATTTATGAATTATTTTTGTAGTAGGAATGGCAGGACCTACTGATGGTTTGGACTGGAGATGAGACGTGAAGGACACACAAGGATTAGAGAAACTCCCAGATTTTCCCAAGTTTTTTCTTTGCTGTATCACCTAAATGGAAAATTCATTCCATTTGAAATTCAGTTTACTTTTTAATAATTATAAAAATATTTAACAATTTTAAAAGTAATTTTTAAAATTCCTCATGTTTTATTATTAACATTCACTTCCTTTCTTTATCCAAACTGTGAACATAGTAAGACTTTGAGATTTTCCTGTTTTTTTGTAATAATAGCTTGTAAGCGCTCTTACATTATTTGCATCTGTATAATTTTATTGTTGACTGCCTGCCTATATATTCCTTCAAGGCCATGTATTTGATTGAACTCATGGTTTTCTGTTATTAGATATATCATTAAGATTAATGAAAAATTATCATTTACTAAAGTGGGTTTTGATCTTTCAAAATTAGATACAATAATAACAGATGGGCTTAAAAGTATAAAAATTATTCAAAAATTTTCGACAGTGAACAATTTAATGTCTTTCTCAGAAAATTTATTTCTTAGCACAGCTTATATTTTGATAATTTTAAAATAATAATGAAAATTGTCTATTGTTTGCCTACTTCAACACACCTATTTTAGTATTATAGCAAAGCATGACTTTATGCTGAATGCTTACAATAAAAAACATTGATGCTAAATGTTCATATTAGAGATTTTTAAAGTTCCCTACATTTATTTCACACTGAACAATAAGATAATGGGTGATTAGATGATTTTGACTTCTTTATTTTATGATACCATTAGTGAAATATCACTTCAGCAAAAGTGATAGTAATTTTCATAATGAATATGTTAATGATTAGAATATTTCTACTGTCTTATTGTCCCACAATATGCCTTTATTGACTTGGCCTATGAAATGCAGTATTATTCTCTTTGTTAACAAAATTTCATGAGAAGTCAATCCATCATTAGAATATGAGTTAGGCTTTCACTATCATTAAGATTAGCATTGCCAGTTTATGTGTGAGTTGTACCTAGAGTTTTGACCAAGACAAACACTTTTAAAAGGTTAGCAAATTTGACTTGTTCTCATATCTGCAGCATTGAATAATGATGGAAATGGAGAAATATTAAGTTTCGTAGTAAGAAGTGCCTGAATCATTCTAGAGCCAATCCTTGTAGACATGAGAGATACTTTTTCTTTCCTCTAATCAATGATATAATACAAGTAGAAGAGAGGTGTAGAAATCAGATGCACACATTTTTGAGAGATGCAGGAGCTGTGGATTTGGGGGTGACAAGTTGGGGTGGTATGTGGTGTGACATGACAGAGGCAGTTGTTACATTCGCAGCCAGTCTGTCTAGGCTGGTTGGGTAATGAGAAACTCGTAAAAATCCAAATATTTATGTGATTATTGTAACAAAAGATTTTCTGGGGTTTTTGCTTGTTTCAGAGTTGAGCATAATGGTTTTCTTTCTTGCTACTTTTTGTTTCAGTGTGGACTTCCCTTGAATTTGTATTTTTCTTCAACAGCTCTTGTGGCACATTGATATGTATTAATCAATATATGTTAATAAAATGCTTTTTTTTCTAAAACATATTCATATTGATGAACCTAGGATTTCAAGACATGGCTAAATTATGTCCAAAACGAGGAACAGTCAGAAAAAATTTTCAACCATAAATGATAATATGCAATGAAAAATTACTATGATTTGGGGGATCTTCTATCACACAAAAACTGAACAAAAGAAGAATATATCGTTGTTCTAGCTGGAGAGGTTATTTTATATTTTCTGAGTATGAATAATGTTAGAGTCATTGGAAAAGTTTCTACACTAATTACTGGTAATTTGGCAAAAGGACTAAAGAAGTCTTTATTGTATTATACAGTAGAGAAAAAGCTACCCATGATGAAAATAGCATAAGGAAATTGTAGATGCTCTAGATTTGTACTGTCCAGTATAGTAATTTACAAAATGTGATTATTTTAATGTAAATTTATTTATTTATTTATTTTAAGAAGGAGATTCACTTTGTCGCCCAGGCTGAAGTGTAGTGGCATAATCTCAGTTCACTGCAACCTCCACCTCTCCGGTTCAAGTGATTCTCCTGTCTCAGTCTCCTGAGTAGCTGAGATTACAGGTGCTGGCCACTATGCCCAGTTAATTTT
The DNA here is from genome assembly GCF_001604975.1 of Cebus imitator. NCBI lineage: Eukaryota > Metazoa > Chordata > Mammalia > Primates > Cebidae > Cebus > Cebus imitator. The sequence goes on along the minus strand of NW_016107492.1, from coordinate 3,767,018 downwards.
TGTATTTTTTTTAGCAGAAAGAGGGTTTCACCATGTTGTTCTGAATTCCTTACCTCAAGTGACCCACTCACCTCAGCCTCCCAAAGTGTTGGAATTACAATTGTAAAAAAATTTAAATTAAATTAAGAATTCACTTCTCCAGTTATACTAGCCATGTTTCAGATGCTCAATATGCTGAATAGCCTTATGTGCCTAGTGGCTAATATATTGGGCAGCACAAATTATAGAATATTTTCATCATCAAAGAATGTTTTGTTGGACTCTGATGCTTTAAATACACCATATATGTGGCCTCTCATTCCTTATTTTATTAATAATTATCATTATAATAGAAGTAGACCTAGCATTTTTGGCACTACAGTATGTATCAGAAAGATATACTAGTCATTTAAACACACTGTATTAGTCTGCTATAACTGCCATTACAAAATACTACAGACTGGGTGGCTTGAGCAACAGAAATTTATTTCACATAGTTCCGGATGCTGGAAGTTGAAAATCAAGGTGCTGGCAGGGTTTGGGTTTCCCTGAGGCCCCTCTCCTTGGCTTGAAGATAGCTGCTTTCTCGCTGTGTTCTCACATGGCCTTTCCTCTGTGTGTACAGCCTGGTGTCTCTTCTTCTAAGGGCACAGTTCACTTGGATTAGGGCCCTACCCTTATGACCCTATGTAACCTTAAATACTTCCTTAAAGGTTCTATCTCCAAATACAGTCTCATTGGGAGGAGTTAAGGTTTCAACATATGAATTTGGGGGGCAAAATTCAGTTCATAACACATACATTTTTATAAGTAGGTAGAAGAAGCCTACAATGTAGGTTTTATATCCTATTTTACATGGGAGAAAGCCATGATCCCAGTGAAAAGGTCAGTAGTTGTTAGAGATAGGGATTCAAACCCAGGCCTCTCATGCATATCATGACCTTTCTTGTACACATACTTCTAATATACATGGACTAATAAATAAAAACAAATATTTAAATCTACATTTTGTAATAGAAAATCCGAGACTATTTATATAACTGATAGAAGTCTGTATCCTATAGAATGGGAGTGGGAAGATCGGGAAGCAATTGGCTACAGCTCCTTATCCTAGCTATTAACATTTTAAAAGTGAATATTGTTATATAATCATATTTATAACTTCATATTATATAACATGGTATAAATGTGTACATGTGTGTGTACTTTGCTCCTTAGAAATAGTAACAGGATTGGCAGACACAAGTTTTGGATATTAGAAAATTTACGTACACTGTAACTCATACAAAGTAAATAGTGATTAAATTGAATATATACAGAATTAGCTATAGTTTTATAAGACATTCTGTTTTTAATTGTTTTCCTCCCTTTTATTGCATAAAAGAGTTTGTAAGTTAAATTTCCTTTTCTTAGAATATTTTCTATATTTTAGATGTTTTTCACTAATGATGAAATACAGCTTAGCAGCTCTTTTTAGGCTTATTTAGGTATCTAATTTTTTTTTTGCTACAGCACAGTATTCCAATTGGATTACTTAGTCATATTGCAAGACCTATCTGCATTTGGGAGCGTAGGGTGATAAATGCCCTCACAATTACATAACTGTTTTCCATGATATTTATCAGATACTCTGGTATCTGATAAACATTTAATTAGATGTATTATGCAATCATTAATTTAGTACTATTATTGAATAATGTTCTTTAGGGGCTTGCTACTGAAAAATAATTTTACACAAAAAGAGGAGAACAGGAATTTAATTCTTATTCAGTTAATATTTGCTTTAATTACTGCCAGATAAAATATTTATGCATAATTCTCAATCATGGACATCAAAACTTTATAATGGAAGTTTGGGGCCAAGCATGGTGGCTCATGCCTGTAGCTCCAGCACTTTGGGAAGCCAAGGCAGGTGGATCAGTTGAGGCCACGAGTTCAAGACCAGAGTGGCCAACATGGTGAAACTCCATCTCTACCATAAATACAAAAATTAGCTGGTGTGATGGCACACGCCTGCTGCTCAGAGGCTGAGGTGGGAGAATGGCTTGAACCCTGGATACAGAGTTTGCAGTGAGCCAAGGTTGTGCCACTGCACTCCAGCCTGGGCAACAGAACGAGACTTGGTATAAAAAGAAAGGAAGTTTGGTTAGACTGTGCTTTGAAAGATTAAGTATACTGTACACTTAAATAAAGTATGTAAACTTTTTTATGAGAATAAAATAAAGCCGTTTTATTCAGCAACTGATAAGTCACCTTTTATTGGGTTGCTTCCAATAGAATTAATATGCTGTTTTCTTAACTGGCAAATAACTTAAAGTTGCAAATTGCAATTTTAAAATTTGCCTACAATTACTGCATGGCCACTTATAATCCTATTGTCTTAGGTCAAAGTATATTTTGTAAATTATTTACTTGTAAGATAATGTGATAACCATAAACGCAGAACTACTTAATTTTCATTAGAGACAATTCTGAAATGTATTTAAAAACACCATCTTTTATAAAGTAAAAACCAAACAATTTGTGGAACCACTGAATTTGAAATTAAAATTTGACAATGTAAATGACATTTTATGAAAGTGCGATTCATATTTTGCCAACATTAAGCTAAAATGTTTTAGCTTAAAAGTATTTTGACCCATGTAAGAGCAGAAAGATAAAGTAATATAACTGTATTTCTAATATGATAGACAGACTTGAGAATCAATTAGTTTATCTTATATGAGTTATTTAATAAAGCTTAGTTTTAAGTAATCAGCTTTAAAAAAAAATGCAAGCATGATAATAGTGATTTGTTGCCATATTTAACCATGGCATCGATGAGTCACACTGTAGTGGCTTCACTAACAGTGTTGTTTAACAAACCTGCTCCTTTCAGAGTTCCTTGGCACTATTCATGGCTGGAATGTAAGTTGTTTTTTAAAAAAAATTTACAGCAACTTATGTAGAATAGTGAAAAATAGAACTAAAATTAAAAAAGAAATAAATTATAAAAATGTAATATTGCAATGGTGTTTTGGAAGGATTTTCTATTGACTAAAACAAGGAAATAATTTTTGTTGTATTTTTATTTTATTCTCATTGTTTTCAGACATAAGAATTACTGGGCCTGGTTTTTCCTTGGCCTTATTATTTTGTTTTTTTCTGGGCTATACATTTCTTCATCTCCCCAAGCCTCAACTTTTGTGGCTATAGAATTGGGAGAAGAATTTCTTGGAACTTACTCAGAATTGTGTTTTAATAATATGCTATCTGAAAAGTGCACTGAAACCTTGGGATGAAAGGTAATGTGTTCTAAATGGTCAACTTTGTTCTTCCTTTTTAGTTTCATAAGGTTTAAGAGGATTTTTTTCAAGAAAAAGAGAAAAACTTTCTTCCTCTTTTAACCCTTCTCAGAACTTGTGAGCTGAAATTAACAGAAAATCGTTAATACCTAGTCAGCAATGACACTTTTCTCTGTCTCTAAAGGAATAGAAAGGGAAAATGGACAAAACCGAGTAGTTTCTAGAAAACTTCGTGTCAGCTTGCTCTCCCATGGAGACAAGGTATTAGGTAAATTAATAACTTTATCCTCCAGGCACTTTTGCAAGGGAGTAAAATTTTCATTTTGTTGGCAAAATGCAAACATTGCCGGGGTAGATGATAACTACAAAGCAGAAATCTTATGAAATGCCACAATTCCAATTATTATGATTATTATGATTTTGAGACAGAGTTTTGCTTTGTCATAGGATAGAGTGCAGTGGTCCGATCTCAGCTCACTGCAACCTTCATCTCCTGGGTTCAAGCGATTCTTCCACTTCAGCCTCCCAAGTATCTGGGACCACAGGTGCAGGACCACTATGCCTAGCTAATTTTTGTATTTTTTAGTGGAGATGAGGTTTTGCCATGTTGTCCAGACTAGTCTCAAACTCCTGGACTCAAGTGGATCTGCCCATCTCATTTTCCTAAAGTGCTGAGATAAAAGGCGTGAGCCACTGTGCCCAACTTCGTTATTCAATTATTTTTCATTTACAGTTGCATTCTCATTTGTCAATTTGTTAAGATTTTTTTTCAGTCTGACAAAAGAAGGAACAACTATTTTTCTCTCCATTAATCTTATGTAAAGTATCTATAAACTACATTTTCAATAATTACAAGAACGAGTATTATCACAGTTGGGTCCCTGGGATCTGCCTCCCCACTTCCTTTTTTCTCTGTAATCAGTGCAAAATTATTCAATTTAAAGGAACATGTAGCTGATCATTTTTGGAAATTTATTACTTAAGACCCTGAGACAATCTTCTTTTTCATAGAAACCAATTAAAAGAGCTTCACATAATTTTTTTTAACTTTTTGCTAAAAGACTACTCTAGGAAAACGTTATTTTTAACCTGTTGTTTGTGGGACAAAGTAGAAATATTTTCATAAGTATTATTTGATTTCCAACTTATTATACTGAAATTCTGCTCTGACTATAGAATTAAGTACACAGTAATCACTCAATAAATACATGCTTTGCATTGATCATCTGAATGTGAAAGTATCTCTTATGTGCGACTGAATTAGGTCTACCACTGCAACTTTTAGTCTAATTTGCCACTACTATCTTCATTGTAATTAATATTAACATGTATAGTCATAGTACACACAGTCTATAGTCATAAATATGGACCATGGGGAATCACTCAAACCATGTTTTCTCTCTTCTAGAGAAGTTTATATGTTAGTATGTCTGGCTGGTGCTCTGGGAATATGATGTACGTGGCCAAAGGTAGAAGCAAGGAGACAGGCTAGGGGTCCTTGAAGTAATCCAGGATTTGGGTGATGGACAGTTTGGGTCAAGGTGGGAACAGCAGAGGTATAAGAAGTGCTTGTATTTTCAGTGTGTTCTGGATCAGAGGTGATAGGATTTGCTGAGAGATTTATGTGGGATGTGAGAGAGAGCCAAGTCAGTTGTAACTCTGAGGCAGTGCCTCTTAAATGGAGGTGATTTTTCTCTCTCAGGAATATTTGACAATGTCTGGAGACAGTGTTTGGCTTGTCACAGTTGGGGAAGATACCACAGATATCTCGTGGGTAGAGGTTGGGATGCTGTTAAATATCATATGATGCACACGGTACAGTTCTATACAACAAAGAATTGTCTGAAGTTGCTGAAGTTAAGAAACTCTGGACCAAGGTATTTGGCCTGAACAGAAGAAAGAATGATGCTACCAGTAACAGAATGAGGATGCTGCTGGTGCAGTATAGTTTGCAAAAAGGAAATCAAGAGTTCTGTCTTTTTGAAGTGCCTATCAGATTTTCAAGGCAAATGTCAAATATTACAATATCATAAAGTAAAAATAATATTAAAGTTTATCTGTTCTTAATGTTTAAATAATTTCCTTAGAAATTAAATTTCTATAAAATGAAAATTGTGTCTCAAAATACTTCTGTGTTATCTGCAAGATCTAACACAAGTTCTGGTATTTCAACTTATAAAAAATATGAATATAGTGGCTATATTAATTTCCTCCTCCCTAGTTCTATTACACCATATCATTAAAGTACACATAAGTTTCCTAATATATTACAGTTCTTTTATCTCCTCATTCAGTCTGATTTTTATGAAAAGGACATTTTCAGGGTAGAAGAATGACTCAGTAATCTGAAAAAGGGGAGATCATGTTAAGAGTCTTCCTCTTTTCATTCCTCCCCTACTTTGGATCCAGGAGTATTACCACACACTTCCCCAAGCAGCATTTTTGATAACTTAGAATATCTTTATGAAGCCGTCTCTAAAAATAATAGATTTCTTTCCTTTAGTTCTCTGAAACAGCTTCCTTTAAGTCTAGAATACTTGCAGCTGAACAAGCAGCTACCAGGGCAATAAGACTTGTTGCTAGGGGGAATTGCCCTTACTACTTACCATCCAAGCTCGGTGGGTTATGTGGAAAAAACAGAATGTGCTTAACTTCAGATTTTAGTCTTTTAAATTTGCAGCTGAGTGCCTTCGATTGAATTTATTAATTAACTTTTAAGTTATTGCTGTCTCTTATAGCTTCATTGCATGCATTCAAGGAGCCAATCAGTAAATACCTAAGCCCAGCCTGCCAGCCATGAAGCAAGGAAAATGTACTTGCTAATGATTGAATTAATTCTCACAGTTTAGCTAACACTGGCCAATATTTCTTGGATTTTATTTCCAAAATGACTTCTTTTTCTCTTGAAATGTTGTTTTAAAGGTGGCTTTAAAAGGTGTCTTCCATGTAAGTGTAACAAAACAATCAGAGTAACATATTTACAGCTATTTGTTTCAATGACGCAGATGTTTAGGGCTGCAGTATTCAAATAGACTCAGGAAAGGCAGAGGACTTGGCTGAATTAATTTAAAAGAAAATCTGTTGATGGTGACTCTTTAAAGAGCTGTTGGTACATATAACCTTTTGTTATTTTTAGCATTTCAATTTGTAGTTCATTTGGCATTTTTAGAATTTCAGTTCATTTTCACTTACACCACTTTTTTTAAAACTTCAGAACCAGAAATAGCTGTAGACGAACATTACGAAACACATGGCTTCCTTTTCTTATTTCTTACTAAGATATCTAAATTCAGACATCTGATCAGAAACATTGCAAAGATGATTGATATGTGTTACAAACCTGGAAAAGTCGTTAGGAACATACTCAGATTTTGCCGTAAACATGTTTTGTTATAACATTGACATGTGGGTGATTTTCCTTCTGCAATTGAATGCAGTGAATGATTGCTATCAGAAATACAAAATACAGATTGTGACTGGTTAATAATCAGCCAAGCAAAAAAGTGGCTCAGTTAACTGAAATTACGTAATTGGGGAATGAATCTAAGAAATGATGGAAGGAGCAGGCAATCCAATTTCCAGCATTCTTTTGGTTTATCTTTTCCTCTGGGTGTTGTAAACAAAATACCTTGTAGACTCAAATCTATTACAGCTTGCTAATTGTCAAGTCATCATTTGATTCTCCACTATTTTGTTATTCCGGAGTCACAAATTTTTAAAAACTATAAGGTACATGAAAGTTTGATTTAAGTTATCAAAATGTGTAGGTTCTGCCCAACTTTTTTGTTTATCCTCTGTTCTTCCCATAATGTTCATAAGTTATTTTACTGAACAGTAAGCTAAATGAATATTTGTGTTTTTCTTTATCCAGTATCATAAAGAATTAAAGGTTTCCATGTCAGCCAAATAAAAATCTATTGGATAGGAGACTTTCTTAAATTACCCATTGACTTGTCTGAATCTCTTGAGGTTTACAATTGTTTAATTCCTATTTTTTTCTCATTGATGTCAAGAAACAAGTAAAAAGAAATATAATTAAATTGAGGGTAAAGAGTCTAGTGACACCTAAAAATTATTTATGGAAAAGGTAAATAAACAAATATGATGTTTTGCTTAAGTAGTTGAGTAATGTAAATCCTAAAAGTCTTATAAATATAAAAAAGCTAGACGTCTCAAGGCTTATTTAAATGCTGTTTCAGATTATCTCTTGAGATCTCCTTCAGTTTAGTGGCACTCTTTGATAGCCTGATAAACAAGAAACAGAAGAAGTCTGAGTATAATAAGTTTCTTATTAAACTATACTTGCCCTAACTTCCATTCAGTGTTTTAGTTGGTTTACTCTAACACTATGTTCATAAACTTTCAGGGGACTTATAATTTGTATAATCCTCTGTCATCAGGTTAAAGACCATTAAGCAAAACAGAAAATACTAAACAGGTTTATTTCATTCATTCATCTATCCATTCAACAACTAGAAATTGAGAATTTACTGTATGCAGGCACTTAGCTAGCTACAGGGGCTACTAGAAGAATAAAACAAATTCTATCCACAAGGACCTCGTGGTAAAAATGAAAGAGAGCAAAGGGTGCTGATACACAATTAGAGCACATTTTCAAAGTGTTGTATAAATACTGACAACCACAGGTTGCTACAGTAGCGTAGAGAACAGGCTAGTGGCATCTTAGTAGAAGTAACCTTTAATCTGGGATCAAAAGATGAGAGGGAGTTAGGCAGAGAGAGAAGAGATGACTGTCCTTGCAAAGAGCCTAGGGTTTTTAACATCTTACTGTGTCTGAGTTAGAGAGGCGAAACTTGGAAGGGGGGTTCTTTATGATGGGCCTCATGATCCAATCCACACTAAGAGTTGGAACTTGACCCAGAGAACCATGAGGGATCACAGAGGAGTTTTAAGCTGTAAACGAAAATGTTGGATATGCACTTTAGAGGGATTGCTCTGGCTCTAGCTTTGGAGAAAAGAAAGGAGATGGAAAGATAAAAGTAAAGAAGGTCAGTTACAAACCTGGTGAAGTAACAAGGAGAGGGGAGTCTGAACTAAGATAAACGTTGAAAGTGGGTACATTTAGATCCTAGGTTTAATGGTAGAATTTCTAATATTCTCATTTTGTGTCTTTGTGTGTGTATGTGATTCTCTGAGCCGCCATCTCTTCACTAAGTAATAAGAATTGCTCTAGTATCTTTGAGGTCACAGCTTTTAGCATAGTGACCACGCTATTCATTGTTGGGTAGACAAAACTCAGGAGTGCTGAGCTCTCAAAATCCACCTTTTATACTGGTGCCCATGCAGAAATTGCCTCAAAATTCAATCTTCACTTCTGAGGCAAGTTGTCTAAAGAAACAACATGATGTTATATAACTGAGGAAGTTTGATACTTATTTGACTTTGCGTTACCTTACAAGCCTGATTTAGGCTTCAGGGTCATCCTTTCAACACACTGTGGCAACATACCGAGGTAAAAATTCATAGCACACGTTATTTAATGAATGGTGAATAGCAGCAGATGAATAGGCCCATTCTAATATCTCTGGGTGCAGTCACAATTTACATTATTCGAGACATCACATAAGGAAGAGGAAGTCTGGAAGAAAAGTACAGATAGTGTTTGGTGGCAGGAAGTGCTGTTAAAAAAAATGACCCATAAAAAAAGTACATATGTGTGTATGTAGGTATGCACACATACTTATGTACACACACAAATATGCTTACATATATATTAAAAACCTGAATTAAAAGGTAAAAGGGTGGACTGCATTGGCCTTGTACTTTCATATGTATATGTAATATAGATATAGATATATCACAGACTTCTATGCGAAGTATGAGAAGTTTCAATCTAATCATATATTTTAGTGGAATGAACTCTTCCATAGATGATAATGATAGGAAAATAACTTAGTGAATCTACTTCTCCACACATGGATGTTATAAGGAAAAGCACAATAAAAGATATAGGTATTTGGAGCAATTCAGAAACATAAACCCAGCATATTGATGACTAAATTCTCCACTTGGGTAGGAACATGTGTCAACACCTCTATTGGGGCTTTAGTGCAGGCCCCCAGAGCACTGAGCCTCAGATGGAAACTAGAAAAGTGGGAGGAGAGAAGGGGTGTGAACTATGGAAAGGAATTTTTGTGTCAGTTGGGATGGGGTGGCTGCAAACTTTATTCTTACCTCAATAATAATTTTTCTTACTTCAATAATATTTAACTCAGCCATTTTTTCTGTCCAATAAACTGCCAAGCTTGTTTGTCTGCATAAATAAGCTGAAGATGGACCAGTGTTCCTGATGGTGCCAGTAAAGAGAAGAAAGGAGATTAGGATGTGAGGAAAATTCTCTTAGGTTGCCTACTTCACATGCTCCCAACCTTCAGGGTAGGACAGAGTGATTCTATTTGCCATTTATTTGACATACGTTAGAATTACAGCTTGCCCATAGTTTTTGGAACTGTGAAATCTTAATAAGTGCTATGTTAGCCAATTCAAATAAAACCACTCTTGAATCCCCAATACTGCAAACAGAGGAGAAAGCTCTAGGGCATATTAAATTAATACATTCTCAATCTCCTACATAATTTATATTCTGAATCCAATCAACTGAACAGTTGAGAAATTGAACTCATTTTTTTCTGTCCTCTCTCTTCTCTTTGTGTCTCTTTTCTTGGAAAATGGTATCACCACAGCAGAAAGGAGGAAAGAGGTATACTTTTGGTGCATTAATTCTTTGTGACTTAATTACTATTATTTCTTTCAAACTCTCTTGCCTACCACTTATCATCCTTTAACTTAGGACTACATTTGTTCTGGAACCTTTGCATTGCCTTTAAACCACTCCCTGTATTTTGATCTTTTGCAAAATTTTCTTCACATTGCCCACCAAAGAAGAAGAACTAATAGTCAAGTTGACCATGACTTCCCATGTTTAGAGTACTTCAGTGGTTCCTATGAGCCCCAGGCAGTTCTCAAACATGGACCTGTATCATGAATGTTTAAGAAAATGTATGTAAAAGTCTCTACCCAAGACCTACAAAGTTGGAATCTCTTGGGTTGTGGTACAAGTGTGTGTCTGAGAAAAAGAGTCAGAAGTCATTCTAATCGTCACACTCAATTGAGCACAAAAGTCCTTTCAAGATAAAATCTAAATTACTTTGTATGACATATAGAGCCCTATGTTATTGGGCCCCTTTCTTGAATATTCTTGGATGACAATTCGTATTTTCACTTCATCAATACTGAACTCAGTTTAGTTTGAAAAAACAATTTTTTAATGCCTCAGTGCCTTTGCACTAAATGCTACCTCTAATTAGTCTTCCTTTCCCTTGATTCATCCACCTGGAAAAAGCCTGCCTATCTTTCTAGCTTTGCTTTCTCTAAGCCTTTCTGCTCTTCTCAGCAAGTATTATATGGTATTTTTTTCCCTGTGTTTCCTCTATATTTAACCACAGGTTCATTATAACAATTATCATATATGTGTTGGCATCTTTCCTCCTAAAAATCAAATTAATATTTAGATTTTTATATTCCAGTGACTTGGTTCAAAGCAGGCAGTGAAATAAATATTTGTCAAATGAAAATGCAAGTAAAGTAAAATATGCGTGGATGAACAGAAGTGATTCAACAAAGCTTGTGGATGAGGAAGCCAGGAGGTATATATAAAGAGAAGTTTTGGCTGTAGCCTTTTTTGTTGGAGCTATGAGCACAGTTTTTCCATTTCTGTTAAGAATATGCTTCTTTTTCTTCTGGAATTTCCAAAAATATTTTTTATGTGCCCAGTATATTTATGTGATTGAGAGCAGAGCTTTCTGCAGAACTTTTCTTACACTGACTTCTGAAGCTAGGATATTATAGTTGAAGAGTAGGATTGCCTGTAAAAAAGGATATCTCCTAATAATGACTCTACTAAAAAGAAGAATGTGCTGCAAATATACTATTGGACAAATGTGGAACGATGCCTAAGAATGGGCACTGAGAAACCTCAAAGACCCAGGGTCTGAAATAAGTAGGTGCTTTTTTTTTTTTTTTCTATTTAAGGAGCTGAGTTCACCAACCTTCAATGCATTCCATCCTTTTGGGCCCCAAGCTTTTGAGTGAAATGTTAACCCGCGAAAAAAAAATGACTGAGTTTAATGTGAACACAACACAGTTTTCTGTTCCTAAGGAGGAAACAGTTTCAGAGAACTTTTTGCACACCAAGAGTCATTCTGTTGAGTTTTATGTGTGTAAATGAATCAGAAACCATATGGATTAAATTTCTCTTAAAAATACTTAGCTTTGTACATAAAGAGAAAAAACATCGAGAGAAAATCTGAGTAGAGTTGGAATGAACTAGGATGTTTAATTAAGCCATGCTGTGGCCAGATGAGGTCCTTTCAATTTCTGGCTATAAACCTCTCTTGTTTATGAATTACTTTTAACTTCAGCTTCCTTTTAGTCCAGGCTTCCTTTGAAGTGAGCAAGTGGTTTCTCAACTCTGAGACTTCCTAACTTTGTTTCAGTTAAGGCATAAAATACACACAGAAGTTACAATGAAGACACCGATAAGAATGAGTGTATTTCAGTATCCCCCTCCTACCTATCCCTCCTGTCCCACCTCTGGTTGGAGTTGCACAGGCTGATCTTGGCCGTTGAGTTAAGTTAGAATTTTTCCATTACCAGCATAATTATTACTCTTTATCAGCAGGCAAAGCCTGGCTACTCATCTGTTTTAGTACAAGCCAAAAAGAGAGGTATTCTTGGTTCCAGCTGGGCTCTGATGGTACAGCAAGAAGCTAGTTGCGTGAATTTCTCCATGGCGGGAAAACATTTGATGCTAAGTATCAATCAGGTTGAGGACTGGGAATAAACAAAACAAAACAAACAAACAAACAAAAAACGTTATTTGAAAACACTTGGAAAGGAGAAATGAGAAATGCTGAATTCTTGCATTCTCAAAGGCTTGCTGCCCTTCTTGTAATTAAATATCTCCCCTGCTGAGTGCTTATTTTCTTCATGTCTGTTAATTTGATGTTCTGCAACCATAGTGATGTAATAGCACAGTATCTTTAATAATACATTGAATGTATGCAACTCTTTCTCTGAGGATGCTGGATTTCTTGTAGGTATTCAGTTTAGTTCTTTTCTGTACTTGACAGAGTGTGAGTTTGACCTTTATCAGGCTAGTCAGTGGATGTGGCATGGCTTTGGTAGATAGAGCTGGAGAGAAGGCTTTTCCTTAGCAAGTAAGCATGAACTTGCACAAAGAAAATGTTCTATAGCAGCTGTGCTACCCTTTCTTTCTTGCACAAAGAGAATGTTCATTCTGTACCAGCTGTGCTACCCTCTTGCCCTTCCTTTTGTTCAAGTGCACTTCCCTTTAGTGTCCTGGATTCAAAGATTCTCTATTGCAGCTCTGCATTTGGGCTGTCCTTACTTGGGACAGCTCTTTATCTTCCTTCATAATTGTACAGAAAGCTCTCAAGGCGTCACCACTCACCTACATGCAGGTTTCTTTTAACAGATGAACACAGTTTATTGTATAATAATTAAATTTTGATACTCTTCCAAAGTCACTTGACAGCTTAATTTTAGGGTATCTTTCAACCGCTCTGTGGTTTGGAAAATACAAAATCTCTGTGAACTCTGTTCTTTCTCTGCTTCTTAGTGTTTCTTTCTGTTCTTTCCTTTGTGCCTTCTGTTCTATTCTGTGCATGCAGTTTTCAAGATGTGAGTGAAAGAGAAAGAGAGAAGAAATAAGTCTCAAATCCACACTGGTATTTCACTTTACCAGTGGGGAGATCTAAGCATTGAAAGGACAGCTTTTCTTTGAGTTATTCTGAGAGTTGATAGCTAAATTCTGGCTAGTGTACTTAGTCACTTAAAGTTAGAGTTTTTTTCCTTATAACTACAGGGGCCATATTTTTAGAAGCCACAAATCTGGTTTCTTAGGAAAAGCACTTTTTCTAAAACCTGTGAATTTTCCTACAAAGGTTTATAAAACCCTATTTTGTTGCATAGCTTGTATTTAATGGAAATAATAACATTACAATAAATCTGCACTGGTGGAAAATCTGGAATAATGTGTTGTTGATAATGCACAGACTCTCATGATGTCTTATGCTAGACTGGGCTCTCAGCTTACCCAACAAGCTAAAAGCATCTGGGACTAAACCCCAGTGTACTGGTCCAGGCAGTGGTTGGGTTTGCACTCAAGCATTCATCAGAACTACCTGGAGGACTGATTCAGTAGATCTGGGATGGGACCCAATAATTTTCATTTCCAACAGTTTTCCTGGATGCTGTCGATGCTGCAGGACCAGTGGTCACATTTTAAGAACCACTACCATAGCAGAAATAATGGCGTTTGTTTCTCTACTGCTGGTCTAGTCAAAAGGGATAAAAGTAGGCAAATTCAAGCGGTCTTGCTGAATAGTCCTCTTACCCTAAAACTCAGACTGTTTACCTTCCCTGTCAAAGATGCACTCATCTTTTTAGGGAGATTATATGAATCATTTTATTTTATTATCTACCCAAGAATAATACAAAATCTTTTTGATATATGGTGACAACATCAATCTTTAAATCAATAAATCACCCCTTATATCTTATACTTGCATCAGTGCATGTATAACTTGTCTAAGTCAATTTGCCTTAGCAGTTGCCAAAGTGTGCTTGCAGTCACACAGTAAGCAGAGAGACAGCAGGGATTAGAGCTCAGTCATTATGGCTCTGAGTCCTATGTTCTTTTGATATAAGACTAATTGTGAAAATCAATGAGTTAATGGCACATTTCGTTGTCATGTAAGGATGTGCCAATCTGTGTAATGTTGCTATGCAAGACATACCAGGATTAACCTTGTAAACCTTGAACTAATTATTCACATTCCATGACGCCTGTACCCATCTTGAATTGGCCCTGATGGATCTGCCTGAGGTAAGCTTTTTGTTACTGTTTGTCTGAGACTTCCTTATGGACTATGGGGACAAAAACAAAGCCAAAAATAGCCACAAACAAATGTATGTCTAGCCAATTAGAGTTGCACAGATCTCTTCACAAGCATGGGGCAGCTGTAACAATTTGCAATCAGAGGGTTCTGCTGAAAATTTGACACGGAGCTTATTCTTGAGCAGTATTTTGAAGAAAGATAACTGATCTGGTTTACAATACAGGACGAGTATTTTCTTCTGTTGAGGAAAAAGCAAGCAAGTAAAGGTTGGTAAGCATTGTCCTTTGGCAGGAGTGAAAATCTGAAGGCTGCATGTAGCAGAAAGAGGAGGGCAATTATGTAAGTGAGAAACCAGTTGAAAAAAAAAATAATAAGATGCATGTGTCCCTGAGATACTTAGCTAAGACAATACTGAATATAATCAGAGTTTCCCTCGTGGAAGTCAGGCAAGAGTCCACATAAGAAATGCGCAATGTATCATCTACCCTTTCTAGTCTCCTCTGAATGTTTTCTATAGGAAAGCATGCTTCCAAAGAGATTCAGCATGTATTCTGCAGCTCTGGGAAGTGGCATTAACAGGTCAGCATGAAAAGAAAATAGCTAGCAGAAGGACAGAATGGCTAATGTACATAAAACCCTGGACACTGCAGTGGCAAAAAGAATCTGGAAGGTTCTGTGAGATGCTGGATTGTGGAGTAACAATTTATGGATATCCTTTTAGCAAAGTATTTCCTGTCATATTTAAAGTTGGTAAGACTTGCCTTCTCAAGATGGCGGGCATTGCCAGTAGAAAGTCCCAGCACCTGGAAAAGTGACTACGTTGAGCCTATGGAGCCATTCCAACTATGTAAAGGCTCGGTGGTGACTGAAGTGTGTACTTTGCTTTGCTTGACTTTATGTTGAGCTTCAGTTGGCTTGTGGCTTATCTCATTTGACAAAGCAAAGCTGCCTTATTGTTTGAACATTCCTCTGGCGTTTATATGCTCCTATCCACCCAAAGTCATCAAACAGGATGGGGAGAGCCAATGCTATTCGTGTGTAATTATGTTTACTTTGAAATGCATATCTGACTCCTGCCCTGCACCTCAGCAACTGAAGTGACATCCTGTATACAGTCCCTATTTTGTGACGCTGTCTCCCACTGTTAGGTAAAAGTTGACTGGAAGATACCAAAATTAAAATGGAGAAGAAATGAAAAGAGTTTCTTAAGTTATAAATAATTGATAATGATGATAAAATTGATGATAAGTTTTCATTGCATAATTTGATTGATATGGCGGTTATCATAGCAGCCTTTAACAGAATGCTCTTGTGAACAGATAACTTATCTCACTGAGTCTGTTTCAGCATAAATATTTTAAAATGAAAGGCATAATAAATCTGTCCACAGAATACACACACTGGGCTGCCAAACCTGCCACCTGTTTAAGCTTTTAATGAACAGTTCTGCTTGCAACAAAAAGCCATATCAAATTAATGCTGACATTTTTCTTTGCTGCTGCTGTGCATATTCCAGGGACTCAGAGAGATCATTTTGCAAAATCCTCTAAATGGGGCAAACTCTGATTTTTTTCATTAGAATTTAACAACTGTTAAGCAAGCTCCCTCAGAAATTGTATTTACACCTGCATTAGTATATTAAGTTGGGGCTTGGGGTTTGGGTTTAGGGATGGAGTTAGTAGTGTTGGGTAAGTGGAGGGTCCAAACTACAGTAAAATGGGAAAAGAACACTGGACAAGGAGTTAAGAAACCTAAATGTTCGTCTTGTTTCTCCTATTGTTACTGGTGGTCTTTTTGGCTCCCAAGGGCCTACTGTAGGCATGTACAGTACACATTTTAGGTCTGGAATTGGGAAGAGCAAGGAAGAGTTGTGAAAAAATCAGTGTAGTGCCTGAGGATGCCAAATAGTGCCCATTCATCTTTTGAATGCCTTGTAGAGAAAAGAGAGCAATGTTATCCCATTCCCTAAAATCACTGCACTTTAATTTTTGTCAAAAGAAGTAGCTGTTTTGAAGTACAATAGCATGGTAAGGAAAGGATTCCCATATTTTCTATTCCAGTGTCATTAAAAGAAACAAGTGACAACAGAACGTGAGAAGCAGCAGCACATGAAACAAGCAAGCAGAGCCACTGCCTCCCTGAGGCTACCAAAAGGGAGGCTCCAGCCACACTGGGAAGAACCCAATGTGGGCAGAGCAGAGTACTCACAGCAGGGGAAAACAATGATTTCCTACAGGCTTTTATACAAGAAGAAGCATTGCTCTTGAGCAACATGGATATCTTCTGAATCAAGTAGCTTTCATTAACTAAAGGTCATTAACAACAGACACAAGTGCAAACCATTGCTTTTCCTTCTCTCTGGTCTTCTCTCTTTATCCCCCTCACAACATCTTAAAGAACATTTAATCCTCCATTTATATGTTATCATGTTTATATACAGAAATTTATCTTGCTGTCCTGACCTTAGCAGGCAACCCACATTTTATATACACATTCAGGGGTGGGAAGGATTCAAGTTTGCTACCCAACCTAGTTAGACACACAGCCTGTACCTCCCTGCTGTCCCTTAGAGTGACAGCCAGGGAACAATGGGCTTAATTAACCTATTTCACATTCTGAATGTATTTCCAGATAGCCTTTGGACCTGGCAGTCCGCCAAGGATGTACTCATTCCTCCTGCTGCTGCTGTTAATGATGAAATGAGTTTTTAACCATGAACAGTTATGAGTCCTCTGATAACATTTCAGTGGTAAAATTTCTTTGATCTTTTTATTTATTTTAATAGTGATTCTGTAAAAGGAATAAGGTCCAGGTTTGCTGGCCAAAACCAAGTAATGTCATGTGTACACCTAGTCTTCTTAGATCAGAGATGCACTTAACACCAAATGTCAGAAGAATGAACACAAGCCAACTATTTGTTGGTATTATGTTTTAACTTTCCACTGTGTAGTCTCTTGTTTCTTACCAATATTAATGCACTAATTACTTTACTAGTTTGTCAGTTTTTCAAAGGGCTGCTTCAGCCTGAACAACATAGCAATACCCTGTCTCTATAGAAAATTAGCCAGACATGTGGCCATGTGCCTGTAGTCCCAGTTACTGCGAAAACTGAGGCAAGAGCATCACTTGAACCCAGGAGTTCTAGGTTACGGTGAGCTGTGATTACACTATGGCACTCCAGCCTGAGTGAAAGAGTGAGATTCCATCTCAAAAAAAAAAAAAAGGAAAACATTAAAAAGGGATGTTTCTGGCCTGGCACGATAACTCATGACTGAATTCCAACACTTTGGGAAGCTGAGGCAGGAGGATCACGTTAAGGCCTGGAATTCAGGACCACTCTGGGCACCATAGCGAGACCCCATCTTTACAAAACATAAAAAAATTTGCATTGCATAGTGGTGACCTGCCTGTAGTCCCGGCTACTCAGGAGGCTGAGACAAGAGGACTGCTTGAGCCCAGAGGTTTGAGGCTGCACCGAGCTGTGATTGTGCCACTGCACTCCAGCTTGGGTGGCAGAGCAAGACTCTGTCTCTAAAACAAACAAACAAAAAGGGCTATTTTCTTCTGAAAAGCAATATCAAAGTTCAACACAATCAATAAGAATTCTGCATTCAGTGCCCAAATTTGTTTTCATTTATAGTACTTTCAATACTAATTTAAAGGGAGCACATAATGAAAGACAAGAGTCAAATAATAAAGGCATTTGGAGAAGCACAATTAATCCCAAGAAGTTACTGATTGTTCAGACTGTAATTCTAGACAGTCAGATTGAAAAAATGAAACGTAAAGTCAGTATCAATGTATCAGACTACAAACAGTGCAAAATAAAGTGTAACTACATTTATATATATAGCTCATATTTATCTGAATTTCAGATTTGTATTCTGACCGATAATAAAAACATGATTCAAACAATTCTTAGTCATTTCAGATTTACAGTCAGTTGAGACAGAATCTTTCCTTTGTTGTCTCCAAAATGGGCATTTTGTTATAGGTAGTACAAGGCTATAACATCCTAAGAGGTGTCTGATTCATGTTGGCAATATAGGGGCCAAGGGAATATTTCCCTTTGTCCGCTGAAGGTTTGCTAAAACAAATCCACTGCAAAAGGCAGATTAACATGAGAAAAGGTATTCAAATTTATCGACAAGCACAGGAGTGATACAAAATAGAAGAACGCAAAGAAAGGCAAGATGGTTGAGACTTTTAACTATCCTGAGGTTACAGAAAGAATAGGGAAGCTTAGAGCATGGCAAGACAAGTTATGGGAGAGGAAGAAGAGAAGAAACCAGGCTCGCAAAGGTGGTCTTGTGGTGTAGATGAAACCTTGCAGATAGCAGCCCTCAGAGTGAATAGATGGTGAATATTTCTCTCAGATCTTTAAAGCTTCAGACTCTCCGTTAATCATTCCTAGACCTGGATGAAGGGGGCTTCAGAGAAAGCTTGTTTGCATCTTTTGTTTACTTCACTTTATTTCTATACAGATGCAGATCTCCCCCACAAAAGAGAGCTTTGCAGGGCTTCTTCTGGCTGTGGGCCCTCTGAATAGCCATCCCAAAATGTATCAAAGAAGTGTATTTTGTGGTGAAATATTTTGGTTTCCTTTGGCGTCCGCTGTAATGAAAATCAGTTCTTCAGAGAAGTCACCCCTACATACATGTATCTGTTAAGATGATGTCCCGGGTCTTCCTGGTTTCTAGCCCTCAGTCCACTAATTTTCTATCTTAGGCACCCACACATCACACACTTTCCACTCACAGCTAATTCCAGTGTCCTCCTTGGAGGTGCATGAAGATTTGACTGCTGGTCATCTTCTCTGGAATCCCATGCTATGTAGGAACTACTCCATGTTGGAATGGAGTGGGAAATGCTGCCATTTGCCTTCCTGACATGCTAACCTGAGCAGACTTAGCTCAAGGGTGGTTAGATACAGGCATTTTCTTCTGAGAGTCTCAATAGTGTCTATCTCTTGCTTCTCTCCTTTAATTATCCTCACCCATTCTAGTTCAAAATTATATTCTTTTAAAAAACCAATTGAAAGTGGAAATAAAGGAAATATAAGAGGAAATACATTGGTTCTACCCAACTGGATTTTCTACCATATTTTTAGTCTGAAGATTTTAAAGGTTGCCTTTAATTTGAAATTTTTCCTCTCTGCTTCTACCTCCCTTTGAGGAGATGAGAAGTTACTTTTAGAGCCAAAATGTAGCATGGTCATGAGACAGTGAGGAAGCCCAGGAAAAGCGCATCTTCAACACCACAGTTGATATCATCCAGTCACAGTCATCTCTAATATGAATCTGATAGGCATGAACAGAACCAGGGAATTTCCTGGCCTCTGTAAAAATAGTCCCATTGATAAGAAACTACCAAATTCCAGAGATTTACCTTTATGTCTTCAAACTACTCTTATTTCAAAACAAAAATAAATTTAATTTAGCTGAAACTGCACAGCTATAAGAAAGGTTTTTATCAAGCCCTGCCTACCCAATGCATTATCAACTTTTCATTGAATGCCATCCTGCCAAAGAAAACTACGGATGTGAAAACAACTTGTAAAATTGAAATAACTTAACCTGAGAGCCAAAAAGTATCAAATATCTTCTCTAATTTAAATTTCGATGATATTAAACTGTGAGATCCCAAACCCAGGAGTTGTGGCTTCTTCATTCCAACTTATAGTACCCTATTCCTATTATGTACTCACATAGCACCTGAAGTGTGTGAGATAATGCTGTCTTTACATGTGCCAGAGAGAAATTACTATTTAGAGGACTCAAGTGACTAATCCTGGATCTCATAAGTAATAAGTGGCAGAGACGAAATAAAAAATGAAAATATTCTGAAACCAAGCCCATGTGCATGGATGTCTTTGCATTATTCCCCATTTTAATGGATATAGCACTACATATATCATGAGTTAAGACCTATATTTTGACTGTCACAGGCTTCCTGAACTTAACAGTCTCCTCTAACAAGAATGAAAAATCTCAGTGATGAGCCTTTCTTTTTCATATTTTCCTAATGATTTCCTAGAGATAAAGTGATGAATTTATAGAGAGGGTTCTTAGAGCACATCTTATTTAAAGGACAGTCCTGACATCCAGAAGTATGTCTTGAGGATACACCAGAGCTTTTATACTGTAGAATGTTCTCAAAATTCAACAGAACCTTAAAATATGCAGAAAAACTCCTAGTATAATTTTAAGACTTGAAACTAAAATAGTGTTTTAACTCATCAAGTCTTGCTTTGTGAGCATGTCTTTCCTCAACTTTTTTATGAGACAGTAGGATTAAATAAGAATTGTGTATTGCAGTATGAGAAGCCAGCCAGCCCAGCTGACTCCAGCATGAGCAACTTGACAATCCTATGACTCAAGTCTAATTTGAGGTCCCAAATAAACAGAGATTTCTGGTTTTGTTTCAGATGCCAGTAATTTCTCTCCTTGTTCCTTCATCCAAGAAGCACCACGAGCCTAACCACACAATGAACAGCATTTGATACAATTAAACATGGTGTAAGTTCAAGAAAGCCTTTGCTAACTCATGTGACATTCAGCTCTCCACTTCCCTCTCAGGGATCCTTCCTGTTTGGCACAGTGGAGTCAGTGCTGGCTGATCAATAGGAGACAGCAGCTGCATTGAGTTCTCTGAATGCATCTGGAAATTACAAACTCACTCCAGGAGAGTACCCAGTTTTTCTAGTAAAGAGGCCAAAGCATTTATATGTATGCAACTTTTAACGTAATGATTCAGAAAAATGTATGTATTCAGATCCTGCATACAAAACACAATAGGTAACAGTCCTTACAGGATCTTCATGGAAAAAATTGAGCTGTCTAAGTTGGGGAGAAGTTAGGCCTTTTACTTAGCTCTTCATGTCACTTTCAATTCAAATGCTTTCTTGTCAAGGGTAGGGACAAATAAAATAAATATCACAGGCTGAAATGTATAGAGCACTTAGTATGAGTTGGGTTCTATTCAAAATAATGTACATGGAGCACACATTTAATCCTTAAAATACTCCTAGAATGTAAGTGCCACTATTATCCTCATTTTACAGATGAAGAAACAAGGGCAAAGTTAAGACACTTACCCAAGGTCAGGACCTAGTGTAGAACATAATTTAAATCAGTATGTCTGACTCAAGTCTGGGCTCTTAAACACTGTGTTATATTCTTTGCTAAAAGAGGAAGCATTGACCGAGCTCAGCTGGACAGTGTCCTCTGAGTTAGTATCAGCAATCCATTGTCAAAGCATTAAAAATAAAGATGTATAGAAACCATCATAAGCCACAGAGAGAACAGAATTCTTGATTATTTATATTGTGTGACTTTACAGTTATGCCAACAGAGTGCTCTAATTTGAAAATAGTATGGTAATTTGCTCTATTATTATCAGAAAACACTAATAGTATCATATTTGAATGAGAATAGCCAGTGGTTTGTGTTGTTTCTGACTTGTGCATTTTCACAAAGTAGGAACAGTTAGGCTTCCATGTAGCCCTATAGAATTGCCTAAGGGAAATCAAAAGACAGCCATCCTGGCTCTTCTGGCTCCATGGCCTTCTCATATGGCCACTTGCAGACCAAACAGCACTGTTTTGGGAGCCAGCAGGAAGAGAGATGATATGGAAATGCAGAATTATCAGTTTAGCCTCCAGGGAGATAACTCAAGTAGTGGCCTCCAAGAAATACAAAAGATCATGGTTAGAGGTGAATAATCAAGAACAAAATATTCCTGCCACTTTATGAGGTTCTTTTTGAACCTTGATTGCAAAGCATATTGCAAGCTCCTCCTCTTGACAGACATTCAGAAGCAGACACTATTCCTCATTGATTATCTTATGAATATTAGACTCCGGTAAAGGATATAGTGTAGAGAGAACTTTCTTTTCTTTGGAGAAGTAGAATTATTCCTGTGTCTCACTAAGGTAGCCAATATACCTCATGTGTCTCCATTATATTATGCACTTTCAAAGACACATAATAAGTATTTGTTCATGTATCTCCCATATCAAAAATGATCTTTCTTTGACTTTGAAAAAAAATGAGGGAAAATTATAATTTCCATACCTATAGTGACCCTGTGATTAGGGTTCCAAGCATGAACCGAGCTGAACCTTCTACTCCTCACCTCCTTCAACTCTTACTTCCTTCAGTGTGTTTGTTTGTGTGTGTGTGTGTGTGTGTGCGTGTGCAGGGGCAGGGGGGAGGCAAAAAGGTGGCAGTGAGATTCAATAATAAGTATTGATAATAACAAAAACATGGCAATTCTTATAAATATGAAAGACAGAGTTTGTTGAGGAGAGTGCTAGGAAAAGGGAATGTATTATTTCCATTATCAACCTTTCCATCTGTCAGCACAGGCTTACATAAATTCTCTCACAGGTTGTAATGGTGTAAGATGATCAAATTAAATCCTAGCCCATGAAAGGAAGCACAATGATTGATAAAGAGAAAACCGCTCTTAAACATGGGGTCTATAAAAAGACCATAAATTTTGAATTGTTTGATTGCTCATTAACTCTTAACTCACCTACTTATTTAAAAAAGTATTTGAACTAATTTATGATAAAAACATGGCTTCCATTGAATTAACTGCCCTCGATTGTTTTAACATTTTTTGAAGCTGTAGCACTTTATGATTTTAAAACATGTTAGATCTTTATTATTTATTTTACTGTGATAACAGACACATAACATGAGATCTACCCTCTTAAATTGAAAAATATATAATACATTGTTGTTGTACAGCACATCTCTAGAACTTTCTCATCTTGCATGACCGAAACTTACACTCATTGAATAGCAGCTCCCCATTCCTTCCCCAACCTCCAAACCCCAGCTTCTGGCAACCATCTCTCTACTTTTGCTTCTTTGAGTTTGAATATTTTTGATACCTCCTATAAGTGGAATAATGCAGTATTGTCCTCTGTGGCTGGCTTATTTAATTTAGCATAATGTTCTCCAGGTTGATTCATATGTGGTATATAACAGAATTTCCATTTTTAAGGCTGGATGATATTCTGTTGTATGTCTATACCACATTTTCCCAATTCATCTGTTGATAGGCATTTAGGTTGTTTCTACCTCTTAGTTATTGTGAATAGCGCTGCAATAAACATATTGCTTTAAGAGCCTACTTTCAATTCTTTGAGATAAGTACCCAGAAGTGGGATCATTGGATTATACAGCAGTTCTGTTTTTAATTTTTCAAGGAAGCTACAAACTGTTTTCTATAATGGCTTTCATTTTACATTTCCACCAACAGTGCTTAAGAGTTGCATTTTCTCCACATCTTTGCTAACACTTGTTATTTTCTATTTTTAAAATTACTATTTTTATATTGCTCATCCTAAGCAGTTATGAGGTGATATTTCATTGTGGTTTTGATTTCTATTTCTCTAATGATTTGTGATAAAACATATTACATTTTGATTTTTTTTTAATTTTGATTTCATCCAGAGAAAACATGCTATATGTTATAATATCTATACATTGCTGCTCCTGACTCACTCATTCTTTCCCTCATTCTTTGAAATGAGAAGTGGCCTGTGCTTAAAACTGAATAGTCCCTTCAGCCTGCTTCCTGTATTGTAGAAGGTTGAGAATTATAGGTCTCATTTCATTTTGTCACGGTCTGATTCAATCCAAGCTGATAGAATTTATTTTAAAATTTTGTGGATCTCCAGTGTATCATATTATAAATCTCCTCTATTAAACAAAAACTACACCAATATTTCTTTTAGAGATAGACTTTTCTGTACACTTGATTGAGAGTCAAGGTGCTGTAGAACAATGCCCTTAAGCTTCTTGGAAGCCTTTTTATTTAGCTGACACTGTCGAAAAGGCAAATCCTTCAGATTGTTAGAGCCTCTTTTAACCACGAAACAGGATATGAGAGTCACGTCCTTAAGATTCTCACAAACTCTACTGGGCGTACACTTAAAACTTTCTGAGGCCTCAATAAAGTGTCCTACAGCCACACTCTGTAGATGTTTACTGCTTAACTGGCAGCATTTTGGTTATGCTGTTTGCTCAGAGGCAATTTTGTATTTTGTGATCTTTTGTTTTCTGGAGAAATTAGGAATAAGACAGTGGTTTTATTATTAAACTCAGTAAGTCTTGCCTCCTTTATATTTTCTCTAAATTTTTAAGCTTATCTTTTTCTATCCATACATTCTCATATGCATATAAAAGAAACCATTTGCTGCTTTTTCAATGTTCTGCCTAAAAATCTTAGCAAAATCCACCAGTTCATTAGGTATATTTTTTGACCTTATTACTCCTGCATTGCTGCCAAACACTCTGCCACTAATCATTGAGATTACCTTGCTCCAGCCTCTGATTTCCTTGCTGTCTTTTATGCCCTCAACACAAGTCTACGCAAAGTGCTTCTGGCTTCTGCCTACCTCCTGGTCCCCAAATCGGTGCTATATATTTTAGGTTTTTGTTACAATAGCAGATACTACTTTACGTTTCTGTTATGTATTGCCGAATAGCAAACTATCCCAAAACTCAGAGGCTTAAAACAACCATTTTATTAGGTTTCACAATTTTATGGGTCAGACATTTGTACAAAAGTTTACAGGACAATTTTTCTACTCCAGTAGATCTACAGGAGAATGGGCTGGTCTTGGAGGATCCAAGAGAGCTTCACTCACATGCCTGGCACTTTGGTGCAGGCAGCTGTGCGTGGTCTCAGTTGCTGATTGAAGTATTTACCTGCAGGCTCTCTAGCATGACTGTCTCAGGATAGTCGGTAGTTTTCCCTGAAGGATCAGGTCTCCCAGAGAAGTCCCAAAAGACTGGCCTGGGCACAGATTCAAAGTAATCACAGAGCCTACTTATATTTAAGGGTAGAGTCAAACACCCAATTCTTAATGGAAAGAGTGTCAAATAATTGGCATCCATATTTAATATGTCACATGATAGTATAAGAAAGAATGAGCCAATATGAAAATAAAGGAAATGGAGTAAGTACTTATTAGAGAAAATGGCACCTAGAGCTTGGAATGTAAAAGCTTATTTCCTTTATATACTTAGTGTGTGAAGTGAGTATCCTGTATTACGAAAATTTTCAAGAACTTTATTTGTATTCTTTGCAGGGTAAATCATGACAAAGAGGTATTTAACAAGAAAACTAAGTCCCTGGCGACTTGTATTAATGAAACTTTTAATAAAACCTTCCAAATTAAATTCTGGAGAGGTATAGGATTGAATAGGTTGTTCCAAAAAGCTTGCAATAATATTTATTTCCTACAGGGCTGCATGTGTGTGATAGAGATACTTTCTTTTTGTGAAGAAGGCCTTGCATACATTAAACAAGTCCCTAAGTTCAGTTGCTCATTGCAAAAGAAAAATATAACTTGTGAAATATGAACATATTTATTCCTTAGAATTTTAATCAAAAGGCGTCAGGAGAGGAAAAAAGTACTTTTAAAAAAGCATAAGATCTTTAGCCACAATTAATTATATTGTATTAGTAAATTAGTCTTCTCTGCTTGTAACATTTGGCCAATAGCTATGGTTATTTACAAATATGTTCAGAAAGGCTTTCATTAGAAAATGAATAAAGGAGCTCTTGCCAATGTAGCAATCTTACCATTAACTGCTTTGTAACCCTATCAGGTGTCGCCCCTTGTCAATATTGACATGAGATGGAGGGGAAAGAAAACCATACCTGTATCAACTTCAAGAAAAATTGCCCAACCTCTAATTAGATAATGGTGATGATGATAGATGGATAGATCATTTTAATTAAAATTGTTGTTGAGGGAGAAATTAGAAACTTTGAAGGTGCTTAGTTTGGGAAATAGATTAGACTGAGGTGGTACTTGGTTTATTTATCTGTTTATTTATACAAATACACATACTAAATACCTATCTATTTATTTATACTTGGATATTTTTTGTCTTTTTAAAAATTTTAACTTTCATTTTAGGTACTGGGAGTACACATGCAGGTTTGCTCCATGGGTATATTATGTGATGCTGAGGTTTGAGGCATGGATCCCTTCACCCAGGTAGTAAGCATAGTACACAATAGGTAGTTTTTTAATCCACGACCCCCTCCCCCACTTTAGTAGTTCACACTGTCTGTTGT
>NW_016107492.1:3513688-3740249 GCF_001604975.1 Cebus imitator | reverse complement strand
TTTTAGTAGAGACGGGGTTTCACCATGTTGACCAGGATGGTCTCGATCTCTTGACCTCGTGATCCACCCGCCTCGGCCTCCCAAAGTGCTGGGATTACAGGCTTGAGTGTTTTCTTTTTTCAGTAGAATGATTTCTTTTCCTTCTGGGTCAAATGGTAGTTCTATTTTTGTTTTTTGTTTTCTTGAGATGGAGTCTCACTCTGTCACCTGGGCTGGAGTACAGTGCCATGATCTCGGCTCACTGCAGCTTCCACCCCGCAGGTTCAAGCGATTCTCCTGCCTCAACCTCCTGAATAGCTGGGATTACAGGCACCTGCCACTGCGCCTGGTGAACTTTTTTGTATTTTTAGTAGAAATGGCATTTCACCGTGTTAGCCAGACTGGTTTCAAACTCCTGACCTCAGGTGATCCACCTGCCTCTGCCTCCCAAAGTGCTGAGATTATAGGCGTGAGCCACCACTCCCAGCCAGTAGTTCTATTTTAAGTTCTTTGAGAAATCTCCAAAGTGCTTTCAACAGTAGCTGAAATAATTTACATTTGCACCAACGATGCTTAAGTGTTCTTTCCACAGCCCACAGCCTTGTGAGTATCTGTTATTTTTTGACTCTTTAGTAATAGCCATTCTGACTGGTGTGAGATAACATCTCGTTGTGGTTTTGATTTGCATTTCTCTGATGATTAGCAATGGTGAGCATTTTTTCATGTTTGTTGGCCACTCATATGTCTTTTTTTAAAGAAATTTTATAACTTTATTTGATGTATTTGACAATTGGCTATTAGTTCTCATCCTCATTGACTGTATAGATTTTTGAAAGTAGTAACAAAGTATAACCAAAGTATAGATCTTATTGGGTGAATCTTCATCCTCATTACGTTTTCTGGACAACCACACACGGATTCAATATGAGACATTTCTTCTTCCTTTGGCCCAGGCAGCTTTGTTGAGCCTGGTGTCAATGCGCACATCTGGAGTTCCCATCTCCTTCATGGCAAATTTCTGAAACTCTTTGAGTGCTGTAGGGGCACGTTTCTTGAAGCCCACTCCATGGATGTGCTTGTGGATGTTGATGGTGTATTCTTGGGTCACCACCTCATTGATGGTAGAACGGCCCTTTTTCTCCTCACCACCCTTCTTTGCGGGAGCCACTCTGTGGGGTCCAAGTTGGAAAGGTTTTTTTTTAAGGCAATTTTATAACTTTATTTGATGTATTTGACAATCAGCAATTAGTTCTTCTCCACATTGACTGTAGATTTTTGAAAGTGGTAACAGGAAGGTAGGTAACCAAAGTATATAGCTTATTGTATATGTCTTCTTTTGAGAAGTTGCTTTTCATATCCTTTGCCCATTTTTTTAAGGGATTATTTGTTTTCTGCTTGTTGATTTGTTTAAATTCCTTATAGATTCTGGATATTAGTCCTTTGTCAGATACATAATTTGTGAGTATTTTCTCCCATTTTGTAGAGTGTCTGCTTACTCTGCTGATAGTTTATTTTGGTGTGCAGAAGCTCTTTCATTTAATTAGGTCTTACTTGTCAATTTTTGTTTCTGTTGCCATTGCTTTTGAGAACCTAGTCAAAAATTCTTTGCCAAGGCCAAGGTCAGCATCAAGGAGAGTGTTCCCTAGGTTTTCTTTTAGGATTTTTATAGATTGAGATCGTACATTTAAATCTTTAATCTATTTTGAGTTAATTTTTTATAAAGTGAAAGGAAGGGGTTCAGTTTCAGTCTTCTACATACGGTTAGTCAGTTACTGAACAGTGTGTCCTTTCCCCATTGATTGTTTTTGTTGACCTTGTTGAAGATCATGTTATTGTAGGTGTGCAGCTTTATTTCTGAATTTTCTATGCTGTTCCATTGGTCTGTGTGTCTGTCTGTTTTTGCACGAGAACCCTGCTGTTTTGGTTACTGTAGTCTTACAGTATAGTTTGAAGTTGGGTAGTCTGATGCCTTTGGCTTTGTTATTTTTGCTTAGGATTGCTTTAGCTATTTGGGTTCTTTTTTTGGTTCCATATACATTTTAGAATAGTTTTTTTCTAATTCTGTGAAAAATAGCATTGGTAGTTTGATAGAAAATGTACTGAATCTATAGATCGCTTTGATCAGTGTGGCCATTTTAATGATATTGATTTTTTCAATCCATGAGTATGCTTTTTTGTTTTTTTGTTTTGTTTTAAATTTATTTGTGTCATATGTGATTTCATTTAGCGGTGTTTTGTAGTTCTCCTTGTAGAGATCTTTCACCTCCTTGGTTAGCTATACTACTAGGCATTTCATTTTATTTGTGGCTATTCTTGATTTGAGTCTCAGCTTGGATGTTATTGCTGGATAGAAATGCTACTGATTTTTTTTTTTTTTTAAACAATCTTGCTCTGTCACCCAGGCTGGAGTGCAGTGGTACAATCTCAGCTCACTACGACCTCCACCTCCTGGGTTCAAGTGACTCTTGAGCCTTAACCTTCCAAGCCGCTGGGACTACAGGCGCATACCACCACACCTAGCTAATTTTTTGTATTTTTTAGCAGAAACAAGGTTTTGCCATGTTGCCCAAGCTGGTCTCAAACTCCTGAGCTCAAGTGATCTGCTCTCCTCAGCCAAAGTGCCAGTTATGAGCCACTGTGCCAAGCCACTACTGACTTTAGTACATTGACTTTGTATCCTGAAACTTTACTAAAGTCATTTATTAGTTCTAGCAGCCTTTTGACAGACTCTTTAGAGTTTACAGGTATAGAGTGATGCAGTCCACAAAGAGAGATAGTTTGACTTCATCTTTTCCTATCTGGATAACTCTTTCTTTCTTTCTTTCTTTCTTTCTTTCTTTCTTTCTTTCTTTCTTTCTTTCTTTCTTTCTTTCTTTCTTTTTCTTTTCTTTTCTTTTCTTTTCTTTTTCTTTCTTTCTTTTTTGCCTGATTAGTTTGCTTAGGAATTATAATACTATATTGAATAGGAATAATGAGAGTGGTCATCTTTGTTTTGTTACAATTCTCAGGGGGAATAGTTCCAGCCTTGGCCCATTCAGTACAATGTTGACCATGGATTTGTCATAGATGGCTCTTATTATTTTGAGGTATTTCTTCAGTGCCTAGTTTGTTGAGAGTTTTTATCATGAAGGGATGCTGCATTTCACTGGAACTTTTCTCTGTTTATTTAGATGGTCATGTGGTTTTTAAATTCTGTTTATGTAGTAAATCACATTGATTTGTTTATGTTGAACCAGTCTTGCATCCCAGGAATACAGCCTACTTGATCATGATGAATTAACTTTTTGATGTACTGCAGGATTTGGTTTGCTATTTTGTTGAGGATTTTTGCATTGATATTCATCAGAGATATGGCCTGAAATTTTCTTTTTTCATTGCATCTGCCAAATTTTGGTATTGGGCTCATTCTGGCTAATAGAATGAGTTAGGGAGGAGTCCCTCCTCCTTGATTTTTTTTGAATAGTTTTAGTAGGATTAGTGTTAGTTCTTTTCTGTATGCCTGGTAGAATTCAGCTGTGACTTCAGGGTCCAGGGATTTTTTTGTTTGTGTTTATATATATATATATATATATATATATATATATTTTTTTTTTTTTTTTACTGATTCAATTTCACAGCTTGATATTGGTATATGTAGGGTTTCAAATACATCTTGGTTCAGTCTTGGGAAGTGGTGTGTTTCCAGGAATTTAACCATTTCCTCTAAATTTTTTTTACTGATTCAATTTCAGAACTTGATATTGGGTCTATTTGGGGTTTTCAATTTTACCTCATTCAACTTTGGAAAATTATGTGTTTCCAGGAATTTATGCCTTTCTTCTAGATTGTCTATATGTGCATAGATTTGCCCATAGTAGACTCTGAGGATCTTTTGTATTTCTGTGGGGTTAGTTGTAATGTCATGTTTGCCATTTCTAATTGTACTTGTTTGGATGTTGTCCCTTTTTATCAATCTTGGTTTTTTGTTTTTTTTTGTTTTTTTTCTTTCGCAGAACAAATTCTTGGTTTCATTGATTTTTGTATGGACTTTTACAACTCAATTTTGCTCAGTTCTTCTCTAATTTTAGTTATTTCTTTTCTTATGATAGCTTTGGGATTGGTTTGTTCTTTTGTTGTTATCCTAGTTCCTTTAGGTGCAAGGTAAGGTTGCTAATTTGAGATTTTTCCTATCTTCTTGGTAAAGGTGTTTGATGCTATAAACTGTCCTCTTAACACTGCTTTATTGCATCTCAGAGATTTTGGTAAGTTGCATCTCTATTTTCATTAGCTTCAAATGATTTTTTGTGACTCCTCTGTATGTCCTCACATTTGTGGCTATGCTCTGCAGTGCTGGGGGTAGAGAAGTGACTCCACCTTTCCAAGTCCACTGATGGGTGTTGGTGAGCATCCTCCAATCACTACATCAAGATTTCTTTTATTAGATGTTCTGGGCTGCAAAGCTCCCCTGGGCAGAGGCTGCAGCAAAGAAATAGGCCACATTATTTCCCAACTGGCCCTGTGAAGGGAGTCATGCCCCACTCTTCTGCTAGCCTACAGATCCCCATGTCTCACCACCTTAGTCTCTGAGAGTGTGGGATCCTCCCCTGCTCAAGTGTCAGTCACACATCTCAGTTCAGCAGTCCCAAGCTACATGCTACAGCCCTGGGGCACAGGGACCTTCTGGTGGCTTCATCCTGTGTACCCTGGGGTTGGACTCCAGGTGTGCTGGGAGGTCCAAAGTGCTCCCAGGCCACTAGGAACATACTCAGGTGGAGAAAAACACCAGGCTGGGCAACAACAGCTGCTCTATGCACACACTCTTGTGGGGTAGTCAGGCAGGGGCTGTGGGAGGGGCTGGTGAGCAGGAGGGCCTGCAGAACAGATATGCCATAGTCCCACAGGGAAGCTGGCCCCACTTTCTCCTGGCCTGGCATCTAGCTGGGGCTAGAGATTCTTAGAGGGAGATGGAAAGCCCTGGGGGCATGGATGCCTATAGCCACCAGCTACATCAAGGCTGCTGGCTCCATGCCTACTGAAGCACTGTCTCTGCCTACTCTCCAGGAAGACTCCCCTCCCAGCTCAAATGTGTATGGGTATTTGTGGTCCCCTGTGGCTAGAATCCCAGAGGACCATGGTAAGAGTCATACAGTTCCTTTACCCATTCCTTCACCAGGAGCCTTTCAGAGCTGAGAATACACCCTAGCATTTGAGTACCCCACGGATGGTGGACGGCTTCCTCCCTCTTCAGCCTCAGTGTCTGTATTGCATCTCCATCTACTCCTAGCATTTTCTTTATGAAAATCTATTCAAATTATGTGGGTTTACTCAAAATCTTGGTCTTTCTTGGTGGAAGCAGTGCTTTCTTGTGTGTCTTGTCCACCATCTTGTCCCTCCTCTTCGGCTCTTATTTAAGTTCAGAGAAACTGCAGGATTCCTCAAGTAGGAAATACCCACTGTATGTTAAGGCAGGAAAAACTTGAAATCAACTAGGTGGTGCTGGAAGAACAAGAGATTTGGAATCAGTCTGGCAGTGGCATATATAAAAAACTCACTCATCAGCCCAGTGTAAGCTCGAGTGGAGTAGGACCTTTATCTGTCTTATTCACCGTGGTATGCCAGGCATCTAGAGCAGCACAGTTACTTTTTGAATGAATGGATAAAAGGTTTAGTATTGTTACTAAAAATTATTCGTAGCATTAATTTTTATAATCTGTAAACAACTAGAAAATGTTTCTATCGTTTCCATACATGGCGGAAAAAAGACTTCCCATCCTTGAAGACACTGTCTCTGACTTTCCCTCAGCCCCTCACCCTCATGCGTGTGTGTTTAACATACACATATATACATGCACACATATATTTATTTATATGTAACTGCAATTTTTTCATGTTAGGTCTCAGGCTACAAAGAAAGAGTTTGTTAGGCAAGTGTATGAAAATATTAAAAAATTTACTTTCCTAATTATATAACTGAATCTTCATCTTGATATTGTTCTTCAGTTATGACTCTCTTGTCCTAAATAAAACTCCTCAAATAACAAAGCAGCCCCACATGTCATACCTGAGTTGTCAGTTTTATATAAGCTATTAATGGTAATAACTAAATGCAAGTGTAACAGTTAGCTCAGTTACGACAACAATTAAAGTGGAGGTAAAATGATATGCATAACACTCTAGGTTGTATTTTAGACCAAATCTTTAGGTTGTTATTTGAGATTTTAGTAGAAGAATTCAAATCCCCAGACTTCGTCTCAACTGAAAGATCTTAACATTGTGTATGCATGTTTTAGTTTATCTATTCTGAATTATTTCTGTGAAAAGTAAAGCAAAATAATGTTTCTGTTCCTGCATTTGGCTATCTCTACATAAAAAAATTAAGTGGTGCTGACACACAACAATGTAAGTTCTCTGCCACTTTCTACAGACCGTGGTTCATATTCTCCTAGATCATGGCATGTGCCCAATAAAGACAGAGTTCGCCTTCACCTAACATGTTTGTCTATTACATGGGTATGAGGAAGATTTAACTACCTCCTGGCTCATTTATCTCAGGGAAAGAGGTTAAAAATAAAAACATACTCCATCATAATAAGAATGCTCAATCATGTCATAGATGGAAAAAAAAATCACATTATTGTGTCAGGTGTCATTTTGTAAACTAGCAGCCTTCTATTTTGAGCTGACAGCCCCATTGTCATAGCAAGCGTGATTATCAATGAAGGATTAGTTTTCAATTTGGTTGTCACTGACCCTGAAATATTGAAATTAATATGTTAAAAGTCTGAAGCTAAATAAATCACACCAAAGTCACTTGATGAGTTATAACAGCAGGAAGCCAAATAAATTAGAGATGAATGTTTTCAAATTAACTATTATGAGTTAATATTCATTAGAGTAAATTCATTAAATTTCCTCTTAATCAGCCGGATTTGAATAGAAGCAAATTAATTAGTGTAATATACTATGCAGTGTTTGCTACTTCCTATCTCCCGTCCCCAGTGCACATCGTACCCAACAGCAAACACAATTCCATAGAGGACATGTGCTGATATAGTATAAGTTGAATTTATTTTCCTGAAGGAAATATACTGACAATGTTACAAATAATTTAAGTCAGCCCGGGGTGTGAGCAGATGCTTTTCATCTGTATTTAGCCAGACACAGATAAATGAGAATATAGTATTTTGCAGATAGACTAACTTTTCCAGATTTTAGCATGATTTTAATCTTTCAAAATATACAAGCTAGGTTAGGAGTCCTGGGTCTTATTTAGGATCCAACGGCTTTTTATTTTTATTAGAAGTGAGTTCTAAAATGCCCTATTTTTAAATTCCTAAAAGTAAATACATATTGGATGTATATATTTCTTCCTGCTTCATCATCAGCTTTTATTAGTGTCTAACATGCAGATTGGTAACTTGAATAATGGGAAGAAAATATATTTACACTATATTTTTACCATCAGAATAAAGAAAATTTGGATTTTTATTCAGGAAATATACAAACCTATCTAGAATTCAATAAGCAGAATGATTTACCTGAGTCATTTCAGATTCATGATTGTTTCCTTCCTTTTGTTAGCATATTTCCATTTTCATTTTTAATGCCTGGAACGTATTTGTATTATTTTAAGGTAAGTTGATTGCCCTCTTATACATCATAAGTTTTACATCAAATGGCAATTCAGTTTGCTGAATTTAGTATGTCTCGGGGAACTTAACATTCTTTCAACTTAACTCACAACTGGATTGTGTTTATTGTGAATAAAAGTACCCAACAAATCATGTTCACAGCTAAATCTGGGGCAGCACTTTCAACTGAGTAGAGGGAGAAGATTCCGGAGTCCCTTTCTTGCTTATATAAAATGCACCATGCAGAAACGGTGATATAAATGCAACGTTGATCAACTTGTTGAGGATGGCCCTGTCTTGTCAGTGGAAAAAGAGGCATTGCAAACGATGGGTAATGACAGTTTTTTCCCTAGTAGGATGCATATGGAATGATAGCGGGGTATAATCGAGAACAATAATATCAGGGGATAATGAATGTGCCATAGTTCAAACTATAAGAAAAATCCCCTTTTAGTTGTAGAAAATCATTGAACCAATGATCAGCTAGTGAGGAAAGGGTCTCATACTTTTATGTTGTTTTCCAACTCATTTAGTCAACAAGCATGCATTTATACTGTCAACAAAATTATTTTTATTATTATATATGGAGAGAATTACTTTGCCCTTAGCACTGGACTACATTCTAAAGAAGTTATGAAGAATAGTGTAATGTTGCTTTGATACTCAAGGAGCCTAAATATCTAGTTTTGCACAAAAAAATGTGTGCATAAAACCAGTGAAATACTTAGAAAAATGTAACATACTGCTGGCATTAAGCTCAGCTATGTGGCAGATAGTGAATAGGCTAATACAGTTCTGTTAAATGAAATGGAAGTCAGCTTGGCTGTTTCTGAGGAAAGGGTTGAAGAAGGTAGAGGCTGAACTTTTAGAAAACAGAATGCATTTGGAAGGATATTCCAGGTCAAGCGATGAGCATAAGAAAAGCACAGGAAGTGGGAATGGATGTCACCATGTGGGGTGGAGGGGAGACAGGCAGGAAAGGGAGGCCTGCCTTGACCAGAGGTGGAGGTAGGTATCAGAGAGTCATTAAAATTAGGGGCACCCAATTTGAAAAAAACTACAAAAACTTGATAGAAAAACTGAGTCCATTTTCATTTTATGTTCATTTGTTAATCTTGAAATATTTTCTTAGTCAAACATATACTGTTATTTGTAAAGTAAGATTAAGCAAGAAGTGTGTGAGGGGAGTGTAGGTGAGGAAGGGAAAAGTGGGAAGGAAGACTAGCCAGCGGTATCTCCTTTCCCAAGCACCTGCTACAACTTTGTTATGGCTTCACTCATTGTGACAATTTATGACAAAATTGAATTCATTCAGGTATACAGATATTTCAACATTGGTATCACTTTGGAACTTGGCTTCTTACCAGAGAACCTTCATTTTTAGTCATTTGATGAACTGCTGGACCCATGGAAGGTTGGGAGGGTTTCTGTGACTGTCTGCCTGGGGAGGTAAGAGTGGGAGCTGGGGGCCTAAGTGTGAGTACACTGTACAAGTGTATCTATAGAATATAGAAAGTGGGCAGATCCAGAAATTCTTCAGAGGGATCATTAACACGATTTTCTGGAACTAATTGAATGTTAAATGCCTCAACATTTGCAAGGCGCTATAAATTGTACTTGAACATGGCATTTCTCTATGTAACATCCTTCCTGGCTTCATAGGCTCACATTTATAATGTTTCAATACTTAATGTTGTAGTGGCCTCTTAGTCTGCTCCTGCTGCCTTAACAAAATATCATAAACCAGGTGGTTCAAACAACAGAAGTTTATTTTTCACCGTTCTGGAAGTTAAAAGTCTGAAATCAGGGTACCAACATGGTTGGGTTCTGGCGAGGGCTTCTTCCTGGCCTCCACAAAGCACGTTCATAAGGTGTCCTCCCATGGCAAAGGGGGAAATAACAAGGAAATTCTTTGATATAGTTTGGATATTTGTCCCCACTCAAATCTCATGTTAAATTGTAATCCCCAGTGCTGGATGTAGGGCTGGGTGGGAAGTGTTTGGTTCATGAGGTAGGCCCCTCATGGCTTGGTGCTGTCTTTGTGTTAGTGAGTTCTCTTGTGATCTGGTCATTGAAATATGTGTGGCACTGCCACCCCCTACTTGCTCCTGCATTCATCATGTGACATGCCTGTTCCCCTTTTATCTTCCGCCATGTTTGTAAGCTTCTTGAGGCCTCCCCAGAAGCAGCTGCTGGCATTATGCCCCCTGTACAGCCTGCAGAACCATGAGCCAGTTGAGCCTATTTTCTTATAAATTACCCAGTCTCAGGTATTTCTTTATAGCCCTGCAAGAATGTACTAACAGAGTCTTGATGTCTCTCTTATAAGGACCCTAATCCCATCATGAAGGTCACACACTTATGACCTCATCTAAAACCAATTACCTTCTAAAGACCCCATGTCCAACTACCATTACATCCAGGATTAGGACTTCAACATATGAATTCTAGGGAGACATGAATATTGAACCCATCAGTGGATATTTTTTGATTGCATCCTTGTCCCATTTAGTCTTTGCTTTTTCCCTTTCAAACATGATTCTTTAATGGATATAGAGAAAGATTTGAATCAGAGACTACAGCAGTAAATGCCATTTTATTCTTGGCACCTTCTTGTCAATCCTCTTCCTAGATATGCAGAAGGAAATCAAATTAACAAGTGTCCATTAAAAATTTTACTTTTCAACCTGGGCACAGTGGCTCATGCCTGTAATCCCAACACTATGAGAGGCTGAGGTGCAAGGATCACTTGAGCTCAGAAGTTCAAGACCAGCCTGGTTAACATAGTGATACCCTGTCTCTACCAAAAAATAATTAAAAAAAAAAGTTAGCCAGGTGTGGTGGTGCATGCCTGTAGTCCTAGCTAGTTGGGAGGCTGATGTGGGGGGATCACTTGAACCTGAGAGGTCGAGGCTGCAGTGAGCTCTGATCTTCCACTGCACTCCCACCTGGGCAACAGAACGAGACCCTGTCTCCATAAAAAATAATTTCTAAATTTACTTTTCAAAGAGACATCCTGACCACCCTATTTAATATTGTTAACCAATACCCTCCTCACGCCCCTGTAACTCCTGATTTCACTTTCTCTATTGTTTTTTTCTTTTCTCAGTAGTCATTATCATCATCTAAGAGACTACATAATGTATTCGTTTTGTGTATTGTTTATTGTCTGTCTGCTATTAGCTATATGATCCACCAGGACCTAGATCTTTATTTTGTTCACTGATATATCCAAAGTAAAGTACCTAGCATAGCGTCTGGCTCATAGTAAGCATTTAATATATATTATTGAGTGAATAAAAGCACAGCTACAAAGTTATCTAGAGAAAAATGTTACATTTATCTACTAAAAATTAATAATATTAAGGAAACACTATGTTATACAAACCAAATTGAGATTTAAAAAGTCAGACTTAGCAGTAATTTTTACTTTTCTGAGGAGATCACAAGGTAGAGGTAATAAGTGACCAGCTCTAGATCTGTTTTGAAGATAGAGCTGGGCCAGGTGTGATGTCTCACACCTATAATCCCAGCATTTTGGGAGGCCAAGGTGGGCAGATCACCTGTGGTCAGGAGTTCAAGGTCAGCCTGACCAACATGGTGAAACCTCATCTCTACTAAAAATATAAAAACTAGTCAGGCATAAGGACAGGCACCTATAAATCCCAGCTACTTGGGAGGCTGAGGAAGGGAGAATTGCCTGAACTCGGGAGGCAGAAGTTGCAGTGAGCCAAGATTGCGCCACTGTACTTCAGCCTGGGTGACAGGGTGAGACTCTGTGTCAAAACAAACAAACAAACAACAACAACAACAAAAAAAAAATACAGGAAAGAGACAACAGGAGTTGCTAATGCACCTGATGTAGTATAAAACAGGAAAGTCAAAGGTAGCTTCAAGATTTTGGGTTGAATACCCTGAAAGACAAAATTGCCATCAATGGAGATAGGAAGGGTTATAGGTGGAGCAGGCTGATTGGTGGTGGTGATACTGGTTGGGGAGGTGCTGGTTGAAGAGCTTAGTTCTGTTCATGTTCACTTGATGTTGTGTGTTAGTCAGATATCCAAGTAGAGAAAGAGCAGTCTATGTGCAAATCAAGGTTAGAAGTCGGAGCTTGAAAGGTGAACTTTTACTGACTCCACTGAAAAGACCCTTTTATTTTTAAGAGTTTGACATAAATTAGACATTGTGAGTGTAA
Source organism: Cebus imitator (assembly GCF_001604975.1). Taxonomy (NCBI): domain Eukaryota; kingdom Metazoa; phylum Chordata; class Mammalia; order Primates; family Cebidae; genus Cebus; species Cebus imitator. The sequence goes on along the minus strand of NW_016107492.1, from coordinate 3,728,465 downwards.
GATATCACTAGAAAAAAAAATGGAAAACCACTCTATTTTTAAAATGTATCCAGTGTATTTTCCTTTTTATAGTATCTTCTGTCAGGCAAAACAAAATTAAAATATTTCTCTCTGTTTCATGCTGTTATATTTTTTATGTAGACATAATCGGCAATATCTATTCCTTGAGAAATTTTCCCTTGGAAATTAATGAATTAACATGATCTTGAATTGAAAGAAATATTCATTGTAAGAAACACAGTGAACAACTTTTGGATATTTCTATCTGTCATTGTAATTACAGGATTTTTAAAGAAAAAGTTTATAGAAAGGGAGATGTGATAGTAACCACTAGCTGTAATCTCTCCCTCTGTCAGTTACTTACATTTCTTCTTTCGTATGGCCACACTAGACTTAAAACACATTTTATCTTCCTGATCACATTATATATTCATTATATTCCTTTCCTCATAGCCTTTTGTTTTATTTTAATTTTTTATTTCAATAGTTTTTTGGGTACAGGTGGGTATTGGTTACATGGTAAATTCTTTATTGGTGATTTCTGAGATTTAGTGCACCCATCACCTGAATACTGTACACTGTACCCAATATTTAGTCTTTTTCTCCTTGCCCCTCTTCCAACTTTTCCCACCGTGAGTCCCCAATGTCCGTCTTGTTTTGTTTTTGTTGTCATTTTTTGTTGTTTGCATCTTTTCAAAAAAAGCTGTACCTTATGCATCTTAAGATGCCAATTATTTTACAGCAATTGCATCCTACTGTAAAATAAATAACATCAATAAATCAAGAATTTGGGACAGCTGTCACAAATATAAAAACCTGTCCTTATATTTAATGTCTTATCTGGTCAGATTTTGGTTGACTGAAATTTTTTTCTTTTTATAATTCAGAATTGCATGGGTGGTCCTGACAGATATTCAGGAACACAGTAAACTCTCACATTAGCACAAGGGATAGGGTTCGTGACATCACGATTCATATATAGTTATGTGTGTACTATGTGCATTTGTATAATAAAATGGAGGCTCCAGCTTAATGAAAACATATGGTAAATGGATTTAATAAAAATTCTTTTCTGAACGCTGGTTATCCAAACCATCTGCAATGTGGTCACATCATACTTCCTTCATGTCTTGTCTGAGGGAACAAAATAACCAGAGATTTGGACTCAGTTCCTGAGTCTGGGGAAAGCTGTCCAAAAGTCCATCAACCCATGGTACATATTTTTCTTCTGAAAGGTTTTTTCATCTCTGCTCCATTCCAGTCAGCCTGTGAATGTGTGTCTCTGTTTTCCCTCTCTCTCTAGTTATAAGATATATGTATATAAAATATACACCCACACATGTAATAAAGCTTCTCTCTTTATGACTCTAGCATATGTAAATATATAGACAAGATAAAGGAAGAGGAGTAACTTAAAAGGGGAAGTACATTCTGTTATGTTTTGGTGAAAAGACCGCACAAAATAGAGAAGCGAAACAAGCTTACAAAAAATACCTACTTTTCTCCTTTTGGCTAAAAGAAACAGATATACATCATATTTATATGGATGCAACTTTCTTAAAATTAGAATAATGTATATCTTAAAATGATTGTTTTAGGTTATCTATTAGCAGCATAGCAAACAGATGCCAACCTAATTAATAATTAACATTTTTGATAGCTATTTTATAAAATTTATTTCTTAAATGTAGTTTTGAAATCTTTCCATATAAATAAACATTTATTCACACTTTATATGTTTTAAAGTATTATAAGAAAAGATACATTTTCAAAACACAATAAAAAATTAGTCTCTCTTCAATTTGATAAACTTTTTTACACAAATTGTCAATAAGTTATTCAATGAAATGCAAGAAACAAAAATATAAATGTTGTCTTCTGTTTTGTATTTATTCACCCTGGGGTTTGTGAGTTTTGATGTTCTGTAATGAGGTTGTTTGCAGAATATGTGACTAGATTTTCAAGATTTAAAAGCACATTTAATTTTCAGCATCATTTGTACTCAGTTTTCAGTATTTCACTTCAGCTTTCATTATTGTGAAAATGTAGGTGATGCTTATTTTTACATGACTTTGGTTGTTGTGTTTGTATGTTGAAGCTCTAGTACCTACAGTCCCCCAGCTTCATTAACAGCCTGCTAGTAAGCATAAACAGAAATTTTTACTTGTTATAAGTGACCCATGAAGGAGTCTGAAAAATAGAAAATATACTCAGAATAGTTAGAGGGAGGCTTTTTGTGGTCAGCTGTGATGGACAGAGCTGGGCAGAGGTGGAGGTCAGAAGTGAGACCACCACAGAGAAACATGTGAAAGGAGAATGTACTTGTGGGAATGAATAAAGAAGAGAAGCCCACGTATTGGGAGGATAAAGGAGAAAAATGAGTATAAAAGAAACTAAGGATCCAGGATTATGACTGGAACACTGGGTCATTGATAATAAAAATGAGGCCATGAAAGAAGTAAATTTTATCTTTTAAGGCAGTGGAAATAGAATAATTAAAAGCTGCCTGGCCACCAAGACCATAGACATAAAAGAAATTCATTCATGTTTTTAAATTCATTTGTTCAACTTCACAATCTACATATATGTTTAGTGCCTGTCATGTGAAAGACACTACTATTTTCTCTGCATTGAGTGTGGTAGATGTTCAGGGTAGGTGGGATGAGATGACAGATGGTCCTGGACACCCAGGAAGGATGAAGTGCTGTTTTACACTGACTTGTCTAGCAGCAGTGGGCAGCCGCCTTCTGTGTTCTGAATGTTTGTAGTTAGTGTCCCTTACTACATTCACACATAGAAATACTCCAAGATGATGATATTAGGAGGTGGCATCTCGGGGAGTTGATTACGTCACGAGGGTAATGCCCTCAAGAATAAGATTTGTGCCCTTATAAAAGAGGCCCCAGAGAGATCCTTGCCCCTTCTGCCATGTGAGGTTACAGCAAAAAGACTGCCATCTAGAAAGCTGACACTGATTAGACACCGAATCTGCTGGCACCTTGATATTGGGTTTCTCAACCTCCAGAACTGTGAGAAAAACGTTTATCTTTTTTATAAGTCATTCAATCTACGGTATGTTGTTATAGCAGCCCAAACAGACTACGGCACCCTCCAACACCCCAGAGCATCAACAACAGTGCATTTTTAAAGTCAGATTCACTGAGGTATAATTTTCATACAGTTATGTAATCACCACCACAGTCAAGGTATAGAACAGTTATGCTACCCCCCAAAAAATTTCCTATGGCCCTTCATAGTCATCTCCTCCCACACCCTCAACCCCTGGTAACAACTGGTATATTTTCAGTTCCTGCAGTTTTACCTTTGCCAGAAAGTTATATATACGCAATCTACAACATGTAACTTTTGAGCCTGGCATCTTTCATTGAACATAATGCACCTGAAATTCTTTCATGCTGTTATGTGTTACTAGTAGCTCCTTACTTTTCACTGCAGAGTAGTATTCAATTGTATGGATGTACTGCAGTTTTTCTGTCCAATCACCTGCTGAAAATATTTAAGTTGTGCTCCATTTGTCAGATTTATTAGTAGATTCACTGTGTCCATTTGCGTACAATGTTTTTGTTTGTTTGTTTGTTTTGAGACAGAGTTTCACTCTTGTTGCCCAGGCTGGAGTGCAATGGCGTGATCTCAGCTTACTGTAATCTCAAGCTTACTGCCTCCTTCAAGCGATTCTCCTGACTCAGCCTCCTGAGTAGCTGGGGTTACAGGCGCCCACTGCTATGCCCAGCTAATTTTTTGTATTTTTAGTAGAGACGGGGTTTCACCATCTTGACCAGCTGGCCAAGCTGGTCTCGAACTCCTGACCTCAGGTGATCTGTCCGCTTCTGCCTCCCAAAGTTCTGGGATTACAGGTGTGAGTCCCTGCATCCGGCCTGCATACAAGTTTTTAATACTGCGCCTTAATAGATCTTTCTACATTGTAGCTTCCAGGCTTTTAGCCAAGAAACCATTTCTCCCTCAAGCTCAGGTTTCTAAAAATGCTTATGAGAATTATGTTGGAGTGTTAGCATCAAACCCCTTATTTATGAGTTAGAATTTATTGACCATCATGAGAAAATTATAAGATAGCTTTGGAATAGAGGCCATCGAAAAATAAGAGAAAATATGGTAGTGATAGGAGAAGTTAGGCAGCATCTAAATGTAACTTTGCCAAGGGACCTTTACTGACCATTTACTGTGTATAAGACCATATGCTGTGACCTCTGAAGGGATTAAAAACTATGAGACTCAGTTCTTTGTCCTCATTTATTTAAAAATATTTTTAACAGCTTACGTAATACGTGGCATCATATGGCATATATTTCTCTTTATTCATTACAAAGCAAACTCCGAGGACAAGATCTATGTTTTGTTTTTGTCACCTTGTATTTTAAGTGCTATATCCTCAATACCTTATCTGGAATATAGTAGGGCTTATGAAATATTTTTTAATGTATAAGCAATCAGATAAAAATTTTTAAAATTAAAAGTAAGAAAGCATCATAAGGTACTTTGACCAAGGCCCAATACGTTTTAAAAGTTTGGAGTGGATAAATCTAAGTAGAATGGAGTCACTTAGGAAAGTAGAAAAGGTAAGAGTTCCCTTTATATTGTATTGCTTTTAGTGATTAATATAAAGAATATAAAGAAAAATATATCTATTCTTTACATTTAAACCATAGTTCAATTAATGTGAGACCAAATCAAATGTAAGACATACCATCATTTTATGTGTTACTAAGAATAATAACACACTATAATTTGAATTATGATCTCTATAAAATGTATCCCAAACTAAAAATATAAAATGAGAAAATGCAAATTATAAAAGTAATGAAATATGAGTTTTGTACCAAGTTTAAATAAGATATATTTTAAAATCCTTTGTAAAGTAGTAAAATTTATACAAATGACAGATACTATACTTTAATCTAAAACTTATTTTTTTTTACTCAAACCAACAAAAAAATTAACAAAGAAAATGTACAAGTACACATATAATATAAAAATAAGACATTCATATTTAGGTTCAATAATTACTTCAGTGAATATAATATCATTTGCATGCATGTAGATATTCATGTGAAAAGTGACCACACACTGTGAGCAACAACAGTGTAATCAGAAAACCTGTAGAGTTAGCAAAATGTTAGAACCTTTTGATTGAATTACATTGTGCAGATAGGGAAGGTTATAGTCCAACATTTTTAGAAATTAGCATTTTTCGTGTGCTTACCACATGCAGGCATAATGTTCAGCTATCAACAGTCATATGAGTTAATTGCTAGTATTATCTGTATTTTATAGATGAAGAGAATGAGGCATAGAGGAGGTCAGGAACTTCCTCAGAGTTGTACCTAACAAGGAGTAAAGTTGATATGTGAAAAAAGACAGTTTGACTCCAGTTTTTATTCTCCTATGGCTTGTCATGTTGGGTACTGTTTTGGAGCCGCATGCTATAATGGTTTATAGTGACAAATAAGCATGGATTTAGTAGGAATATCTGGGTCATGAGGTGTCTGGACATTAAATTTTCTTAACAGATGAATATAATATAAAGAGGAGAAAAGAAGACAACATGGGTGTGGTGGGCGTCTTTAAAGATGCCAAGAGCCAGAGGATATTCTCAGCCAATGGTTACAGGGAGAGGGCACAGATATCCTTAAGAGCCAGATTTCAGCTGGGTATGAAGTAGAAGTTAAAAAGGATCAGAGGCGACTATTATGAAGTGATCTTCCTCAAGCTGGATGAAGACAGAATTCAGGCATTTGTAGGAGGATGAACTGAGTAACTTTAAACTACTTTATGTGATGTGTAGATGTAAAATTATTAGAGAAATTTTTTTGATGGACCTCAAATCTATTAAATATTACATCCATTGTATCACTGGATATACCATATTTTAAAGCAATTCAATAAAAACGTATTTTGCTTGATTATTAAATAAAAATGCTTACTATACTGTGAAACCTACTAGTTAAGACTAAATGATAATGTAAAATTTCATCTTGCTTACTAAAACTCATCTGTCATAATAAAGAATTTTAATAGAGTCCACTTTTATATCAACATTTTTCTATGACTAATCATCATTAACATACTTTCAAAATCTAGTGAAACAAATTTCCACTAGACACAAAACACATTTCCCGAAACACATGCTTTTCAAAAAGATGTATTTTTTAGATCTATTAAATAAACACCTTATTTTGTTTACCGTGGTTTTTGTTGTTTTGAGACAGGGTCTTGCTCTGTCACCCAGCTGAAGTGCAGTGGTGCGATGGTAGCTTGCTGCAGCCTTGAATTCCTGGGCTTAAGTTAACTTCCTGCCTCAGCCTCCTGAGTAGCTAGGGCTATAGGAGCATGTTACCATGCCTAGCTAATTTAAAAAAATTTTTTTGTAGAGATAGAGTCTTGCTATATTGCCCTTGCTGGTCTGTAACTCCTGGCATCAAAAAATCCTCCCATCTTGGCCTCCCAAACGAATTGATAGGATTACAGGCATCAGCCACCATGCCCTGCCTTTATAGTATTTTACATTCAGATTTCTTTGCTAATGTCACTGCTCTACATCCATGCAAGGAAATATTTTTCTACCATATTTGTGGGTAAAGAGAATGCTGAAATACAGATGATCTGTTTGTGCTTCCCCCCCATCAGAGAAATTTTTGAACTCTTCCTTGTGCTTCTTGAATTAGTATTTTATTTTGACTGAGATAGGAACTATTATTTAACCTTTATTTTTACCATGCCTAGCAAAATATTTCCAATAATATGCTCCACTGATACTTTGATGATTATAATAATCATAAAATACAAGTTGATTTTAAATTCAGACTTTAGATCCTCAGAAAGTTCTGGATAAACACATAGGTAATAACAAACAGTAATCCCTTATAGGTTTTTTAAAATTTTTTGTTAGAAATAGAAATAGTTGAAAATAGTTTCTCCCCTTTGGACATATGTGCAGGATCCAATATGTGCTATTTTCTTGAGAAAAGGAACGGAACGTTAATGAACATTATTAAAGTTGGACCATTTATTGTCCTAGGCAAAAATTAGGTCACTGATGTCTCTGGCACAAGAATGAAAGTTGATTATCTCAACCTGGAATGAAAAGGAGCCCAGCATGACTATTGCACCCTGAGTTCTGAGTACTCACAAAGCAGCTGGTTTCGGTCATAAATTACTTGTTAATTGTGTATTTCTTTTTTAGAAAAGAAAGGAAATAACAGGCTTCTTTTTTTCTGATCTCCACCTGCCTGTCATTGGTAGGTGGCATAATGATCTGAGGGAGCTGAGGAAATTGTTGTTCAGGACTCGGACTAGTTCTAGGTCAGAGGTTTGCTGGTCTTCATTTCTTAATTTGCCAAGTAAAGTCTTCCTGCAAAATGAACCTAAAAACTCACAGACACATCAAATACTTTCTTGCTCAGGCCTCGTTTATTCTTCAGCATAAGTTACTGTGAGTAATATATGTACATTTGTGATCACTTTTCAATATGTATGTTAATATTAGACCATAAATATAAATACTAATAAGAGATGTTTATGGAGTATGAAAACTCTGTTCTAGTAATTACCAAATTAGTTACCAAATAGGACTTAAAAGCAAAATGACGTTAATGAATCGCTACTATTTACTAATTCCTAACCATGTGTCATTAGAGAAATACAAATCAAAATCACAATGAGACACCATCTCACTCCAATCAGAGTGAGATGTTATTAAAATGTCAAAAAATAACAGGTGCTGACAAGGTTGCTGAGAAAAAGGAATGCTAACATACTCTTGGTAGGACAGAACTACCATTTGACCCAGCAATCCTATTACTGTGTATGTACCCAAAGAAGGTAAATCATTCTGCCATAAAGACACATACACATGTATGTTCATTGAAGCACTATTCACAATAGCAAAGACATGGAATCTACCTAAATGCCCATGTAGATTAAATAAAGAAAATGTGGTACACATATTCCATGGAATATTATGCAACTATAAAAAAATAACAAGACCATGTCCTTTACAGGGACATGGATGGAGCTGGAGATCAATGCCCTTATAAAACTAACACAGGAACAGAAAACCAAATACCAGATGGTCTCACTTATAAGTGGGAGCTAAATGATGAGAACACTTGGACACATAGAGGGAACAGCAGACACTAGAGACTATTAGAGGGTAAAGGGTAGGAGGAGATAGAGGAGTGGGAAAAATAACTCTTGGGTACTAGGCTTAGTACCTGGGTGACAAAATAATGTGTACAGCAAACCTCCATGACAAACCTGGACACATACCTTTGAACTTAAAAAAAATCAACCACATAGCCAAAGTATTAACATTTTTGTGAAATATGCTTTTCTCTGCATATTACTTTTATTTCTAATTTTAATCTATGAAGACATAAAATATTATCTTTGTTTAAAAATGAAAACTGTATTAAAAGTTTATATTGAACTGATTTTTTTAGAAATCAAATTCAAAATGTCAAAAGCATCTGTGTGATTAAGTCCTAAATTGCTTTCTTCCTGCTGAGTTGCTGTTCTCCCTATGAAACTTTCTAATTTTAAAAATATATGGAAAATTATTAATCTAGCAATAAAAGTTTTACTTGTTTGCTAAAAATTAGCAAGCTTGTTGTATTCAGTATATCAGATTATTTTGTACTCCAGAATTAGAGATTATACAGTTTCTTCCAAGGTTAATTCTAGGCCCTTTCTGCTTAATTTTTTAAACACACAGAGGGTTTATTAAATTAAAATAAGATCTCAAATGTGGTTGTTTTATCATCAGTTTTCCAGTCCACAGATAATGGCTTATTGGGCTCTTCTCTATTTAGAGCCCTAGAGTTTCCCGTAATAAATATTGTATAGATATGACTGTTTTTCACTCTTCACGTCTCAGTTTCATAATGAGACACATACTTCAAAGCTTTTCCTTTTCTTTTTATTTTTTTCTTACTGCCATAGACTTTGCTTCAGACATGTGGCATTTACCACCCCCTGAACAGCTCACTTTTCTTTTCCTAGTTGAGAAATAATGAAGTTATAAAATGACATTTAGTAATTGAACTCCGTTTCTTGCCACAGATATTCACCCTTCGGGTTCCAAGGACACTAACGTGACATTGGTTTAACAGTTTCCTCCTGTTAAAAGAAGAGGGTGGGGTGAGAAGGGATTTTCTTTGGCTGCCACCTCTTTGAATGCCTTGCAAACTCTGGATTCTCTTCAAAAACGATTGGCTAATTTAAAGTTAGGATCATTTACCAGCATTTGAGGATTTAGGGTGGACTCATTTTAAAACCCCCGCTGTTTACAAGCTCCTTTCTAGGTCATTGGAAAGGTTGTTTCCACCTTTTTGTATTAGTTTCCATTGGCTACTGTAACAGATTGCCACAAATTTGATGGATTAAAACAAAAGGCATTTATTATCTCCTAGATAAGTCTGAAATCATGGTGTGGCAGGACCAAACTGTCCTTTGAGGGCTTGACGGGAAAGCTGCCCCTTTTCATTTCCAGCTTCTGGTGACTGTCAGCAGTCCTTGGCTTGTGGCTATGTCACACCCATCTCTGCCAGCATGTTCAAGTAGCCTCTCCCCAGTGTGTAAACCAAATCTCCCTGTCTTTCTTCTAAGGACACTTTCAACTAGATTTAGGGCCCACCCGGATAATCCAGGATAATCTCTCTGTCATGCTCCTTAATTTAATCACACCTGCAGAGACCCTCTTTCCTAATAAAGTAACATTTCCAGATTTCAAGGATTAGGACCTGATATCTTTTTTTTTTTTTTTTTTTTTTTTTGACCTTTTTTTTTTTTTTTTTTTTTTTTTTTGTTGAGGCAGAGTCTGGCTCTGTTGCCCAGGCTGGAGTGCAATGGCATGATCTCAGCTCACTGCCACCTCTGACTCCCAGATTCAAGTGATTCTTCTGTCCCAGCCTACTGAATAACTGGGACTAAAGGCGCCCACCACCACACCCAGATAATTTTTGTATTTTTTGTAGAGATAGGGTTTTACCATATTGGTCAGACTGGTCTCAAACTCCTGACCTCAGGTGATCCACCCTCCTCGGCCTCCCAACTTGCTGGGATTACAGGAGTGAGTCACTGTGCCCGGCCAGGACCTGATATCTTTGGGTGGCCATTATTCAGTGAAAATATTACACATTTTCTAGCACTGTCTTCCACAGTCCTTACTGCAAAGCAGAAACCTAAGCTTAAGGTTCCCAAATGCCCCTGTGTAACCCTGCTTTCTCTTGTCATTTTTATTTGCTTTTAAAATATATTTCTAGGCTGGGAGTGGTGGCTCATGCCTAAAATTCCAGCACTTCAAGAGTCTGAGATGGGCAGATATTTGAGCTTGGGAGTTTGAGACCAGCCTGGACATCATGGCAAAGCTCCATCTCTACAAAAAACAAAAAAATTAGCCAGGCATGGTGGCATGCACCTGTAGTCCTTGTAGTCTCAGCTACTGGAGAGGCTGAGATGGGAGGTGACTTGAGCCTGGGAGGCTGAGGTTACAGTGAGCTGTGATTTCACCACTGTACCCCAGCCTGGGTGACAGAGTCAGATCCTATCTCAAAAAAATAAGTTCATTAATTAATAGAAACGTATTTCTATGTTTTTGTTAGTGCACAAGTAATATGTACTCCTTATTTTTTTTAATGTTTTAAATAGAAAAATTTAGCAAAATAAAAATTATCTGTAGCCCAACTATCCAAAGATAGCCTATATTAACCGTTTCATTTTTTTCTAAGTATTTTGGCATTTTCAACATCCTACATTTATGCTTAATGAATAAATGAATAAGTGAAGGAGCCAATAAACCACAGGATGTCTTCCCATCACAGATGATCTGGTTAAGGAAGTGGAGCTTGGACTCCTTGAGATCCAATTGTGTCTGACGTTATCAGCTGCATGCTCCTCAACTTACTGGTGCCTTACCATTCCTTCTGTATGATGACAATAGTTCTGGCAGATGTTAGTTACTACCATTCAGGGTGGGAAAAGGCACTCCAAGTAGAGGAACTTGGAATGGAAATTGTTGGGGTGGTTTTGTGTCAACATTTGCATCCCTTTTTCCTCTCAGTTAAAATTTTTCAAAAATAACCAAAAACAACTCAAGAAAGGTAGTGGGATGTTCCAGACAAATGCTGAATGCATGTAATATTGCAGAGGGGTTCATATAATAGATGTATATTAATAAAGGTAATTTCTAGATCTCTTACAGTTTTGAGAGTGCAATTATAGACTTTTGGTTTTAGAATCATGTCTTTCTTTTCCTCATTTCCAATGTGTCTCCTCTCATAATTGAGGAATGTCTTCATTCTCCAAGGAATCAAAACATGCTGAAAAACAGAAGTGACCCCAGCGTAGTTAGGCTGGTGACGGCTATGCTCCCAAGATGAATGCTCTTGCAGGAAAACTCTATATGAGAAGAAATTTACGTTCTTTTGTTCTGTCCAGTGTGGAAATTCACATGGGGTAAAGGATCCTTGTGTCTAGAAAGAAAGGGTTAAATGTGTTAGAATTAGTTATATCAGGAACACTCAAAACACTACATATATTTTTCTCTATCAAAATTAATGCTCTCCTGTTAGTCTCCTAGGATCTGAATGTCTGTAGTATTAAATAATATAATGAAAATGTTTTAAAATTAAATGAACCCAGAATGATAATGTTTCTCAAGTGTAGCTCTGCAGTTTACAGTATAAAACAGCAAGATGAGACATCTGTATAAATAATTTGTTTCTATTTATTTGCTAATTATACAATAGTTTTATATTATTGTTTGTCATTTTAAATTTAAATAATGATTTGGAAATCTTATGTGTTTTAGTTGCTTTTGTGTTTTTAATGGCTGAGAATATAGTACATTCTACAGTGTGTACAACTTTACTGATAGTATGCTACAATTTTCTATAAGGAAATTTATAACAGTGCCTAGATCAGTGTTCCCCCAAATAATTATGCATCAAAATTACTAAGGTAGATTCCAAAATGGTTATCAATTTGGAAGTCTTCCCTTCTATTTTCTCCTCCTGGCAGTACCCCAGGAATCTATGTTACTAATTTCAGAAGGGAAGAAGAAACTCTGTAACTATTTATAAAACTTCCCCAGACTGCTTTAATAGCAGCATTGATAGAAGAACATAAATTGGCTTAACAGCTAAAGCTAAATCCTTAAAGCAATTTGCATTCATTCCATCACTTTTTGTTCACACAAATATGTATTAAGAATTTATCAGGCCAGAGTTTCTGCCTGATGTTTCCTGAGCTTTATTTTTCTCATTTATAAAAACAAAAATACCTGTGTTACAGAGTAATTGGGTGAATTAATGACATAAATAACATACAAAGTGTTTAGCAAAGTAATAGTCAGGAAATATCACCAATTATGTTTATCAACATCAAATGCTATGGTATTTATTGTTAGATTGCTAATTAGAGGTTTACTTGTTTTACTAACCAGTCTAGACTTGCAAATATAACAGTAATTTGATGTCAAATTTTCTAGTTAGTTAATCTCTCACTAGTTATTACTCACCTAGGTAATTATACTAGCAGACCTATATTGAATCCTTACTATAATCATTTTATTATTTGGAGATTAACAAAATATAGGCCCAAAATAACTTCAAGAATTATGGTATATCAGATTTTTAAATATTAAAGTAATAAATACTTCGTATCAGGCATTTTTCTACAAACTTTGTATCTATTAGCTAACAAGGATGCCATGAAGTAGAATCTATTTTTATCCCATTTTAAGGATGAAGAACCTGAGCAAGGGGAAGAAAATACCTACGTTACAGAGTAATTGGGTGAATTAATGACATAAATAACATGCAAAGTGTTTAGCAAAGTAATATTTTGCCTGAAGTCATGTGACTAAAAGGTGTTAATGGGAACCTGAACCTAGGCAGCTTGACTCTAGATTTACTTAATCACAAAATTCATTGTTATCAGGAAATTATTATATAGCCAGAATACTTATGATTACAATTTAATATTTTTCATAAGTGTACAGTATCCTGTTTCCTTTTCATAACAGGGCCTTAATATGTAACTTTTTTTTTTTCAATTTTCTGCCTTCCCTGAGTAATTTTTGGACACAGGAAGTTACTGTGTCCAAAAATTACTTTATTGGCCTTTCTTGCCTTTATGTTCCCTGTGCCTAGGACAGAGCCTGATACTTGCTAGGTGTTTTTTAATTAACATTAATATTTGTTTAATAAATTAATGAAATTACTTACTATAAAGAAAAAAATTGAACCAACTTATGTCATTTTAATAACACCTGTTGAATAATATTTATTTCACCTTGATCTCACTTTCAAACCTTTGTCTAATCTCATTAAAAATGCACATATATTGTCAAGCTGAGATTTTTCTAGTTCATTTTGATACTCATATTCATAATTTATGTTGGAAAAAAATCTCAGCATTGTGCTTATTAAACTAACAGAGCTATTGCACATGCATATATTTTTCCAATCCAAATTCCAAAGAATAAGATCCCTGTGCCTATTTTCAACAGCATCTAGCCTTACCCCTAATTTCTTGTGGTTTTGGCTCAGTGATCTGATATTAACTAGATATGATCTTCCTTTTTAATAGTAATTTTAGCTGACAGCAAACTACTAGTATGGTTGTGAATCATGTCACATTTGCCAACTCCCACCTGTCAAACTATAAAAGATTTTGTTTATCATATTTTATTTTGAAGTTTTAAAGATTCTTTATAAAAAGAATATTTCTCATCAGGAATAAAAATATGTATAATTCCATTCTGAAAGTGCTGTTTAATTATTGTCATGAAATTGTTACCATATGTGCTGAACTCGTCAAAAAGTTTACATTTCCTTGTTATACCTGAGCTTCTTCTCTCTGATCATCCAAAGTTTTCCATGAGGCATATTGAACATCAAGGGATAACATACCCTTACTTAGAAAACTCAGGACACTTGCACCCTGGTTCCTTTTGTCACTCAGTATTCCAGCAAGTAATTGATAGCTTTGTTACAAAAAAGGTGATTAAAGAGTGCATGATTTAGAAAACCATTTACCTTTGGGAGGCCGAGGCAGGTGGATCACGGGGTCAAGAGATCGAGACCATCCTGGTCAACATGGTGAAACCCTGTCTCTACGAAAAATACAAAAATTAGCTGGGCATGGTGGTGCATGCCTGTAGTCCCAGCTACTTGGGAGGCTAAGGCAGGAGAATTGCTTGAACCCAGGACGCGGAGGTTGCAGTAAACCGAGATCGCGCCATTGCACTCCAGCCTGGGTAACAAGAGAAAACAACAACAACAACAAAAAAAACATTTACCAAGCATTGGAAAGGTTAGGTAAAACACTCTGGAGTGAAAAACACAGAGGAACTCCTGACCACTCTTACGTAGCTCTACTGGAATGTGGAGAAGCCTGTGATGTGACTTTAAGATTTAGCCCAATGCAAGTAGAACCATGTTGCAACTAGGATGGAAGGAAATAGGTGAATTAATATCTTGACCTATCTCTCTTGTGGTCTTCGGACATCCCGATGTAGCCTCTCGAACCTAACGTGAAGCCAGAGATCAAGACAGCTTGGTTTATGCAATTTATAGAGATCAGTCTCTTAGAGTGTAGAATAGAATGAGGAGTGGAGAGAATATCTGGGGGAACAAACATAGAATATCCATCATATCTACTAATAGAGAATTTTAAAATATCACATGGTTTTGGCTCAAGTTCATGGGCCTTATTAGGCTTAAATCTTCCTAATTCCCGTATCTAACAGGGGAAATATTCTTCTAGATATAGAGAAAAATTGAAGTCCATCTTTTACTCTTCCTTCTTTGTTTCCTGCTTAAGCTATGACTAGTTTCTGTACACGTTTCTTAAAAATGTAAAATAATGCCTCTGTAATGCCAATGTATGCCATTTCTACTGACCATACCTTTCTTGACTTTACCCTCTTATGTCAAATTAATTGCTTTATGATAACAAACTTTTAAGAATCTGGTATCATTAAATCTCCATCTGCTTTGCTCAAGAACCTACCCTGGTTCTCAGCTACTACGAATATCAAATGTAAAATCCTCTGCCTAGGCTTAGAATTTCTACAGCACATCCTCAACACATGTAACCAACAATCTTCATTTCCTAATTATTCCTCCACTTGGATCTTTTGCTTATTCTAATGTGCTCTGCTGCACATATGGATCTAATTTCTGCCTTGGTTGATGTTATTTCCTCCACTTTGAAAGATTATCCCTTGGCCACTAAATCTTAAAACTCTATCTTCCTCTTAAAATCATTTCCTTTATATACTTTTCCCTAACTAATTAGTCTTCCCTTATGACTCTCTTCTTAAACTTTTACTATGTTTATTTGATTTTTTAAATACTGTCACACTTATTTGTTTTATAATTATGTACCGTGTTATTCTGGTACTGAGAGTAAAGAGTGTTCTTTCTTTCTTTCACACACTTCACTTTACCCGAGATATTTAAAGAAATAATATCTGACACATGGTAGTCTGTCAACATATTACTTTTGAGTTAGATTAGACTCCTGACTTGTACTTGTTTATTAGTCTGTTGCTTCTTTGGTTAATTTAGAGCATCAATAGAAGAATTAACCAACTCACACAAACAAGCAGTGCATGCTTTTTAATGACTAATTTTTCTCTTAGGTATTTGGCCTAAAGGAATACATTAGGGAGAAGCTCAAAAACTTAGCCTCATGGATGTTCTTTATACATAATGTGTTCCTTATAACACAAAAATTATAAACATATTACAGCAGCAGAGAACATAAATGTATGTATACTGAAGCAAGTACTATATAATTCAGCTTTTAAAAAAGATGTAGATTACTACATTTTGCATATAACAATATATGACTTTTAAGTTTTAAAGAAGATAATAAATATCTTTTTATTTTGATTATTGTTTTGTGAAAATTGTTCTGTATGTTTATATACACGTGCATAAATACATAAAATTATGGGAGATTTATATGGTGTTAACATTGGTTATCTGTAGTGGGTAAATTAGAGATTTTTGTTTGTTTACCTGCATTTTCAGCACTATAAACATTGCTAAACACTTTGAAAATAACTATCACATTTAAGACATTTCCTTTAGTTATGAACTTTACAGAATTTCTATACAATGTGATCAAGTTAGCTATTTCAGTTAAATGATTTTATTTTATTTACTGAATGACCTAGTAAATTAACCACAGTAAATGTTTGTCAATTACAGCATATCTTACCCTAAGCCTTGTCTATTGATATTTAAACTACTATTTTTATGTTATAACTTGCTTGAAAAACTTGTCAAAATATAAAATATATATAAAGGAAAATGTTAATAAAAATTTCAGCCAGAAGTAGCTATTTCACATGTACAAAAAAGACAACAGAGGATAGTATTACTTGGAGTTTTAAAATTACCAAATGTGACAGTTTAAGATTTCATGGAGGTAGCGTTTATGCCATAGGGTTGCTTGAATTCAACTTATATTGCATATGTACAATTCAAGATCTTGAGTAGAGCCTGAAGCCATAGAATTAAACAGGAGCCATATAAACACATAAAAACACACAGGGGCATCAATGAATATTAGATGCCATGTTCTAAAACTAAGATAGATCACAAATTCAGTTACTTCACAAAGTCATTTCAGTAAGCAGAATAAATTCTTAATTGAAACAATTGTTTTTACCACATTATGTGGAAACCATATAGATTAAATTTATTTAATAAAAGGTCTTTATTATAATGAGTTTCTTCAAAATATTTAGTAATTTTAAAAAATTACTTCAAAGACAGGTAAACAAAATGAGAAATGGGATCTACAGGCCAGAGAAAACTAGATATGATAAAAAGCAAGAAAATGTACTTCCTGGAGGAGGAGAACAAAGGCAATTCCTCCAACACCTCACCATGTAAGGCAGGGAGGGAGAGGGATACTTCTAACCTACAATTTTTTGAGTTTCAGTTGGGGAGTGCTATGCTTTATCAATCCGAGCCCAGAAGGAGGGAAATGGCTGAGGACTATCATTTTCTGTGCCAAACTAAATAGGATGAAAATTGAGTAAAATACTACTTCAGCTAAATATTACTAACCATTTTTTAAGCTGGGGAAAGTGGACAATATAATAAGGTGGACAAGAGGATAGGGCTTTGAGTTCAGCACACTTAGTCCTTAATACTGGCTTCATTATGCTAACAGTTCCCATTCACTCAACAATACACATTTTTAGACATTAACTATATCCTAGGGAGAATCCTTGGCATTAGTGATAAATTCGGGAGCAAAACACATATTATTTTTGGTCCCTTACAGTTTAATGGGGAAGATGAACTTTAATCAATTCATTTTTACAAATAACATAATGATATACGATGGTAAATCAGTCCAGGAAAAGTTCAAGAATCTATGCAACATATTTTAGATGTAGCCAGTCTTAAACATGGTATAAAATTACCAGGGAAAGAATGTTGTCGTAAGGTAGATGGGAGCATGCTGCCATTTATAGCAGGGTAATTGCTGGATGATAGAAAGCCATAGAAAGCAAAACAGCTATAAGAACAGAAGCATTAGCTTAGAGACTTGGGTAGAGTCAGACCACCTAGACTTTTTCCCTAAAGCAAATGAAAGCCATAGAAGATTTTTAAGCAGGAAAGTTGCAAGATCATTTATTTCTAAAGACACTCCAGCTGCAATAAGAAAAAAAAAAATGGATTGAAAGATCTTAGAATGTTGTGGAGAATTCATTGAAGGGGCATTTGAAAAATTCCAGACAAGAGATAAGAGTTGCTTGAAATTAGAGAGTGGTAGTAGTGGAGACATACAGTAGAGATAATGATTTCAACATTTCTGGCTTTTGCAACTGAATAGAAGAGGGTGTCAGTCACTGAGCTGGGGAATACATAATGAGAGCCAGATTTACTTGCATTTTAATTTGACTAAGTTGAGTTTAAGATGCTTTTGAGATACCCAAGTGTAAATGTCAAATAAGCTTTTGAATGTATCTGACACTCAGAGTGTCCTAGGCTAGAAATATTACTCTGATATTCATTGACTTACAGTTGGTTATTGAAGTCAATAGGCATGGATGAGCTAGAGAAAGAGAGTATGAGAGTCAGAAGAGAATAGATCGTTGGATAAATCTTTTTAAAAACTAATGTTTAAAGGTCAATTAGAGTCAGCAAAAGAGATTCAGACAACAGAGAAATGAGGGAAAAACCTACAGAAAACCAAGAAACAAAGGAAAGAAGGTGCTTCAAGGAAAGAGTGGTCAATAGTGATGAATACTACCAGAAAGTCAAGTTCACTGAGAAGTGAGCATTATCACACATGCAGCTTGTGAGAGTCATGTACGTGGAATTATGGGTGCATCAACCAGGCTGCAATGGATACAGTGAGGAAATAGATTCAGTAGAGACAACTATTTGCTAGGCAAGAAAAAAAAATAGAATAATAGCTGGAGAGGGAAATCAAAGTAATTTTTTAAATGACATAGACTTTTAAATATATCTCAGCACTGAATGAAATGATCCACTAAAGAGAGAAATTTAAACAGAGAAAAGAGAAGGGATAACTGGGTGCGGTGGCTCACTCCTATAATCCCAGCACTTTGGGAGCTGGGGCACTTTGGATCACCTGAGGTCAGGAGTTAAAGACTAGCCTGGCCAACATGATGAAACCCTGCCTCTACTAAAAATACAAAAATTAGCTGGATGTGGTGACAGGTGCCTGTAATCCCGGCTACTGGGGAGGTTGAGACAATGGAATTGCTTAACCCAGGAGGCGGAGGTTGCAGTGAGCTGAGAGTGCACCATTACACTCCCACCTGGGCAGCAAGAGTGAAACCCCATCTCAATAAACAAAATAAAAAAGAAGAAAGAGACGAGATAATCAAAAGAAGGCTTATCACAACTTTGGCAAAGTCTGGCTTGTTTACAGAGTTATAAAATGGGGAAAATAATACTTACCTTATAAGATTACACTAACAATTAAATAATATGATGTGGGTAGAATGCTTAGTAAAATTTCTGGCACACAGAATGTGTTTAATATATTGGTGCTTAAGATGAACCTAGCAGCTAACATACATATTAGTCCTATACATATTAGATGCTCAAAAAGTATTTCTTTAATCTTAAGTGAATATGATTCTGGCATATAATTTTTGATTATTGGGAATATAAAAGAGTCTGATGCATCTTACTATATACTGGGTTATAGATACACCTTAGATATTCACTGATTATAATGATGATATCTGATGTTTGCTATCTGATGATGTTGATGTTTGTGTATTTGTGTTTACAGGGTACCATTTTTCTGCCTGGAAATAAAGTTTTAGAGCATCCCTGCAATGAAGAGAACCCAGGGAAGTTCCTTTTTGAAGTAGTTCCAGGTAAGATATTTTCCTAGTCTGATTAAATTATTGTCCTCCTGTGTTTTTAAAGGTGAAGGTAGGTCAGGCAGGTTTCATTCTTTTTGAGCCATGACTAAGAACCTTAATTTGAGGACACAAGTATCAAATTTGGTTAGTGTTGACACACATAATGACTGCAGGTTTATTCATATATTAGTACAAATGAATGCACTCACACACACATACTCTGACCACATAACTATTGGATTTCCCTTTGTCCATGAGACTCCATAGTTGACCAGAAGCCATGACACAGTATTTGCTCAGGACTATTGGAGATAAATTTGATTTCACAGTGTTCTTGTGATATAAAATTTGACAAGATGTTATAGGTCGAATGCTTTGCCCAGTGAAGTCACTGACATATTTCCTCACACAGTTACATTTTAAAGGAGATTTTCTTATAAAAAACAAAACAAAACAAAAAACCTCTTAGTACTTAATACTTGTAATACTGACCAAATATTACAGTTCTGTACCTCAGCTTTGCTCTCAGTCAGCCGCTTCCACGTGTTTCTGTGGTAGAGCCAATGACAGCTCTGCCAAGACATCAAATCCTGCAGTTCAACTTCTGAAACATCTGTTAGTTTTTCCTAGTCGTCTGTATTCATTCCTTTTAGTGTACCCGATCTCCACTAAAATCTTTGCCTAACCCAGTAACAATTCCTCCAAGGCCATCATCTACCTCTTTGATCAGTTCTTCAACCTTTCCTTATCCCTCAGTGTAAGAAAAAGGGAAGTAGGAATCTGGTTTTTATAGTATTGACTCTGGCTGACCCAGTTTATGTAATATTGATATTGATTTGATCACAGTCTAGGGTGGATGTGAATTTATTTGGGTAAGTAATATGGAGTTCTTATCGATAATGCTGCTACAAAGGCAGTCAATAAAATGTCTTTTCCCCATATTTATAAATGCTGGGAATCTAAAATGGGAAAGCATATTTTTCCTCTCGATGAAAACAGCTGTAGCACTGAGTTCATCTGGCTCATGATGGAATCCATGACTAAATGTTAATTAATGCAGCTGAAGTGCGGAAAGGTTAGTCAGATGCAATGTGTTATTTGTTTCCCTCCAGGGAGAACATATTGTAAGAAACCTGAATCTTATTTGCCTTATTAAATCCTTTTATTCTTACTTCTTAGTGGAATACCCTATATAGAACCAGATTCCAGATGTTGCAAAGTCTTTGAAGTATCAGTAGAGGAAATTTCTTTTCCGATTTATTCTCAAACAATAGCGCATGTTGGCTTTTAAATCAGCATTATATTAAACTGACGGTTGAGTCTGTATCTCCAATAATGCTAGAGGTCTACTTTTCCATTCAGTCTGCTAGCTGCAAGGAGGTATCATCTTTTGGTGAAGAAGTTCTGAAGTAATATAGATGGATATTTTCAATACTGTTTTAGAAAGAGCCATGTCTTCAAGACCAGGAAGTAATGGATAAAACCTCTCCTCCAACATTGCTATTCTAAATCATCTGTTTCCCATGCAGTGCGTATGACATAATGGCTTTTGATAAGCAAAGCTTAAGAAGTTTAAGATTGTGTAATATGGAATCTGAAGGTTGTCCTTTCAAAAAAAAATTGTAGGAAATTCAAGCTTGCTTCTGTAATTATTCAGATAAACATAGTATGTGAGTAGGTCATTTGAAATGATGCTTCCTGAACTATTAATACAGTATGTAGTAGCTACTAAATTAAGTTGTATGATTCTAAGTCATCTTATGGAGTGTGAGTGTTCCAAATGTATCTTTGAAGAAAGAGCTGGAAACACAAAGCACTACGTAGAGAATCAGTGTCTGTGTCATTAATCCTGGCCACTGGGGCTTTATTGGTGGGCCTTTGACATCAGGATGGCATTTCTCGGCAAATGCTTCTGCACTTGTATGATAATGTGGGATCTGAATTGGATTATTTTTATCAATATTTGCAAAATTTGGGTTATTTAGGGATAGCATAACAATTTATCTTTGCAAATGGGAATGAAAAGGTAATATTTTTCAATTTTTTCAATTGTGTAATTGTTTAACGTGAGAATTTGGAAAGTTACAACAGAGTGTTTTCATTTGCCAGAATGAACAGGAGGCAGCAAGTTTGCAGAAATGTGGTTGGTAACGTGTACAGAACCCTCTGCAGGCTATGGGCCTACCTGGCAGCAGATCCTCATATAACATATTTAGTCTACATCGGCTTTCTCTTTGCAGAAGAATTTTCTTTGTAATATTGAAGTTTCAGGGGATGTCAGTGTTTATGCCATTTTTCCAGTTCCAAAATGATTCCATTCCATTCTAGAAATTTGAAGTATTAACTTGAAACCCTTAATAAAATTTGGATTTAATTTTAAAAATATATTTGAATTGTCACTCTGGAAAATCTGTCATAAAGATGATGCTTACAGACCCAAGTGTCTGTCTTTACGGATAGCTAAATCAAGCCTAACTATCCAGGGTGTATCACTGAATAGGAGAGGATTACATATTTTAATCTCATCTGCCATAATGGTTTCCAACAAAACTAACAAAAGCCTCTAGCAAACTCTTTGCCATATATTCTAGTGCTATATGCATACATACAGGTTTGTGTGTTTGTTACGAATATAGTTTATCCACAAGTGCATTGTGTGTTCTTACAATTTATCCATATGTATCTATATGTATGTAGGAATTTTTTATTTATTTATTTTTATTTTATTTATTTATTTATTTTGAGACAAGAGTCTCACTCTGTCGCCTAGGCTGGAGTGCAGTGACACGATCTCAGCTCACTGCAACTTTTGCCTCCCAGATTCAACTCCTGCCTCAGCCTCCCAAGTAGCTGGGACTAGAGGTGTGTGCCACCACGTCTGGCTAATTTTTTGTGTTTTTAGTGGAGATGGGGTTTCACCATGTTAGCCAGGATGGTCTCAATCTCCTGATCTCATGATCCGCCCGCCTTGGCCTCCCAAAGTTCTGGGATTACAGGAGTGAGCCACTGTGCCAGGCCAATAAGCAGGAATTTTTATTTTGTTTTATTTTTGCTTTTGCTTTATGCTGAAATAGCCTATGAAACCAAGGAATAATCATATAAAAATAATAAAACACAAGAATTTTCAAAAAAATTTAGAGCCTCAGGTCTTTGTATATTACTTATTTATATTTGTTTATGTGTTATATTTCCATGCATATTTTAGGCTTTTGTAAAAACCTATTTGAAAAAAAAATCTACTATATTTTAGGGTTAATTTCCTATAGATTCATTAGCCCATGACATGAATTATCTCTCTCAATAACGCCATGAGTTACACATTTTTTCCTCCAATTTTTTTTTCTATCTCTGTTTGTTATTCAATGAGATATCAGCCAAATTGGCAAATTTGAAGGCTTCTCTGTCAGACATGCCAAATTTTAGACTTAAGTGAACTTTTATGGCCAAGGGCCAGGATTTTCAGAAATGTGGTTTAGAAAGAAAGATTGGCAAATCTTTAATGAACAATTCTTGAAAAAAGAGCATGCAGTTGGTCTCTGCTTCTCTAAATGTGTTCTGGTTGAGTTTTCCTTGCAATGTTTTAAAAAATAAATAGTAGTGACTGGAATAATGATCCCATAGCTTTCTTAGGAGAGAAGTCTCTCAGAGAGAGAAAAATAAAATGACAAAGTAACAGACAAGACAGAGGCAAAATAAGACAAAGGAGGACTGCATGTATCTCCATATATTTAGAAACCACATCTTTCTTGCTTAATACTGCATACCTAACACCTGGGAATAGCATAGCATAACACATGGTGCTAAACAAATATTTATTGAAGTGCATATATTTACCAGGCTTATGGAGGAATCTCAATCATATGAAACTGCCCCCACTCTGCTATGTTGAACTCCTATTTCCTGTTGCTTAGGACCTTTTTGCCCCTGTTGCAGCAAAGACCTCTTTGTCACTCTAGTGGCTAAAGTAGAGAGAAACTCACATGTTTCCTCTCCTACTTTTCTGCCTGCCTTTCTGATGATGAGACCAAGAGACAGATGGAAGAAGGTAGAGATCTTCCTACACAGATGCTATTGCTAGGGCATAGTCCCTTCACACTGACTGGTCGTTACAAACATTCCTCTCTAAAACTGCATCTTTCATGGGTGCATTTGTGGATTTTTCAGTGTCTCTGGAATTAGAAATCCATTCCACGTGCTAGTATTCTCCTGGCATTGGGATGGTCCTGTTGGATGGGATACACCAAAAGGGCTCAAAGGCCAGCTGCTTGCTTTGTGTTTATTCAGCAACTAGGAGACTCATGTACCCTGGCCTGCAATGTAAGGGAAATGCAGGCTGTTCCACTGTCACTGCCTCCTTTGGCTTGTAATTTTCTCCATGGGTTATCAGCCTCAGTGCCCAGCAAGGTCAGTGGCTTGCCAAGCTTCAGAGGCCATCATGAGTCCCTGACTTGGAGAACTCCTGGGTCATTGTTCTAGCACACATCAACATTTACCAGCAGTACTCTTGTTCTGATGGTTGGGAGAATTTCTAGTCCTCTCACTCAAAAAATAGTGTTTATTTTGAAAACTGCTTTCTCCAAGTATCACTTCCTTTTTTCTAGTTTGCCCCTCAAAACAGTCAGGGCCATTTGGGTTCTCGGAAATGCTTTCTCTCAGTAAACCCAGCAGGAAAGTGGCTAGGCACAATTTTCATTGGTCTTTTCAACTTAGAATGTGGAGTTTTAGCCTCTTTGGGGAAGTGGAGGGTGGACCTTAGCTGCAATCCTAGAATAATGGGGATAAAACGTTTTATTTATAACTCTCTATAATCTTAGATTGGAGTCCAGGAACCACTCTGGTGGAGAATGACCTTAGGTTGTCATGGGAAAGGTTCTCTGAAGATATTTTTTTCTGTGAGGAAGTGAGGAAAGCAGGATGTAACAGGAACACCTGCCCCACAACACCATAGCGACTGAGGTCTTAGCTGATCCAGTGAAGTCCCCAGAGAGGCTGGGATCCCTCACAATATTGCTTCAAACTGAGGTACTGGGCTTTGTTTCCTGGTGCCAGCTAGTCATTGATTGGGAGGAGAGAAACAGATAAACTTAGGTGAGGCTGTTTCTTGCTACATTATAGAACCTTGAGAATCTCTTTGTACCTTTAGCAACCAATATACCAGTCTTTGGGATCTAAATAGAGTATTACAGTATCCATTATAATGTCTAGAACCTTATCAGTTTTTAGACATCCCTATTCCAGGCAATGTTCCAGGCTGTTTGCATGTATCCCTTTATTTAATCCTTACTACAACTCTGTGAGGTAGGCAATGTCATTATCTTCATTCTACAAATGACAGAACTGAGGCACAGAGAAGTAATTTGATCGAGGTTAAAAAGCTAACACTAGGCCTGGCACAGTGGCTCATGCCTGTAATCCCAGTAATTTGGGAGGCCAAGGCGGGCAGATCACCTGAGGTTGGGAGTTCAAGACCAGCCTGACCAACATGGAGAAACCCTGTCTCTACTAAAAATACAAAATTAGCCAGGCATGATGGTATATGCCTATAATCCCAGCTACTCAGGAGGCTAAGGCATGAGAATTGCTTGAACTCGGGAGATGGAGGTTGCGGTGAGCCAAAATCACACCACTACACTCGAGCCTGGGCAACAGAGCAAGACTCTGTCTTAAAATTTAAAAAGCGAAAACTAAGTAGTGAGTGTATATTTACATTTGTGTGTTGGGATGGTTTTTTGTGTGTATGTGTGTGTGTGTGTGTATTCCTGTGTGTGTGTGTATATATATATATATATATATATATATATATATACACATCACTAATTTATAGGTAAAGTTCCAAGAAGTCAAAATAACATTGCATGTATCTTAATTTTTTAAAAAAAGTGAGCTGGAGGCCAGGCCCAGTGGCTCATGCCTGTAATCCCAGCATTTTGGGAGGCCAAGGCAGGTGTGGATCACCTGAGGTCAGGAGTTCAAGGCCAGCCTGGCCAACATGGTGAAACCTCAGCTCTACAAAAATACAAAAGTTAGCTGGGCATGATGGCTGGTGCCCATAATCGTAGCTACTTGGGAGGCTGAGGCAGAAGAATCACTTGAACCCGGGAGGTGGAGGTTACAGTGGGCCGAGATAGTGCCATTACACTCCAGTCTGGGTGACAGAGAAAGACTCTGTTTTAAAACAAAAACAAAAACATAAACAAAACAACAACAACAAAAAGCCTGGAGCCTATTTTCTGAAATACATGTGAAGTTATTTTTTGAACTGAAATGGATGTACTGGTATCTTTCTATGCTCATTCATTAAGAATGAGAATTTTGGCACTCGACAAGAGAAGACATTTTTATTTTTTAGCAGCTATTTCTAATACGCTATATAATACATATAGGCATTGGATAGAGATACCCACTTACAGTTCTTCTGAAAGCACCTTCTGAGACCACAACAATACTATCATGAAAAAGCAGGGAGAAACATTTTCCAGCAGTGATCTTCCTTCTTAGGAATAAAGGTAACAAAGGTGGATTCTATGTATGAAGTGTTTTCCCATAGACAACTATTACACTCTGAGACCCAATTCTCTTTCATTGCCAAGCACACATTGCTGAAATTGTTCTCAGTTTCTTCACAAACTCACTGCACACACTGGCCAAGATATCGCTCACTGTCCCACCACCAACCAACACACCTGATATTAATCATATGCTGGGACTCAGTCCACCAACAAAGCAAAGATTCATCATGGATTTCAAGGGCAATTGTCAATATTCTAGACCCTAAAAACTCCATCTGACCCAGTGTCTAAAATGAATAATAACTAAAACTAGGAGGTGTTCTTTCCTCTTCCTTTCTCCAGGGAAAGAAAAGACGTGGGGATGAGGAATGAAAGAGTAGCTATGAAAAAAATAAGATAAATTTTGAAGGGCAATCTAAAGTGATTTTTGTCTGCCTGGAAACAAAACCAGGCCCTTCAAAAAAAAAGCATTATTTATCCTACCGTTAGCCACAACTATACTAATTATTTCCAATATCCTCAGACAATTACATATTACTTTTGTACATTTCAATTTTTTAAAATGTTTCCTTTCGAATTATTTTTCCCAGAAGGATCAATTTTTTAAAATGTTTCCTTTTGAATTATTTTTCCAGAAGGATTTCTTAGGAGATAGAGGAAAAATTAGAGGGCATGGGTGCTGAAAAGATCTAATAAATGTATTGTTCATTTTGCCAAAAAAAAAAAAAAAAAAAAAAGCAAATACCTTCCAAAATTGTACACACTTTTGAGGACTTCAGAGATTCCCTAAAACGTAATAATTGACTGTAGCATAAGAATAATAGTTGATATTGGGGACCAAAGACTATTATCTCTATCAAGTGCCCTCACTCTTTATCTCTATTTTAGCTAATGTGTCTATGTTCCTATGCATTTATCTATTTTATCTATGTAGATGTATGCATAAATTGTTATTTGTAATTATCTGGTGTATCAATCATTTTTAGACTTTTACCTCTCTGATTCAGTTGTTCTTTCTCCTGTTCCTATGATTGTGTAACTCCACAGACCTATTTTGCACATTTACAAAAAAACTTTCCTGGATAGAACATTTCATGGGCCTGGAGGCTGTAAAATTTTTAATTTAGTAAAACTTCAACCTACTTAGATGGTTATTGCAGCTGTGTTATGTAATAGGCCAACTGAGAAATAAATAGTTATGAGAGAGATTCATGGGTGTCTCTGGGAAAGAAAAAAGTTTGGCCAGATTTTTAGTTTTTAGGACCTTAATGTAACAACAGCAATAAAAGTTTACCATACATGTCTGCATTTGTGACTCCTTATGGGTTGAATAAATAATGTCATTGGCTACATTAACTTGCTG
This sequence comes from Cebus imitator, assembly GCF_001604975.1. Classification (NCBI taxonomy): domain Eukaryota; kingdom Metazoa; phylum Chordata; class Mammalia; order Primates; family Cebidae; genus Cebus; species Cebus imitator. Next base: position 3,701,179 of record NW_016107492.1, on the reverse strand, counting down.
TCATTTGAAAATGTAAGCCAATATTTGGCATGTATTTTATATGAAAATGTAAGGATATTTTATAGAGTTTTAGCATGAGGTGTGGTCATTTTCTTGATCACCAGTTCAATATGCTGCTTAGGCATTTAATTTTACAACACTTTCTTTATCTTAACTTTTTTTTCCTTTTTGTGTTAGTTCTGTAAGTTAAAATTTATGCAATTATATTTGTTACCCCAAAGCAGCTACGACAATCTCTTTTTCTGTCTGCCTAAGTCTGTAGGCAGCCCTGAAGCTTGATTTTTTTTTTTTTTTTTTTTTTTTTTTAATATGTGCAAATCATTTAGAGAATGTGAGTAGGAGTTGCTTATGGTATGAAAACATAATTCTATATACACAAGTAGCTCTAAACATGAACTAAATAAATGCATTGGTAAAAACAGCATGTATTAACTACTATGTATTCTTTCACTTAAAAGTTTTTGAGATTTTTGTTTCAGAATTCCCTTCCTACTTAAAATACATTAAAATGTGCACTTGAAAGAAGCTATTGCATGGTAAAAAGAACATTTTTAAAATGTTTTTAATCCTTTGAAATTCTAGCTAGTGTCATTTCAAACAACAGACATTTGGGGCATTTACGAACTGATGGACACTGTGATCCTATGATCCTCTCCTGTGAAATGTCCCTATGAGGAGTGTTAGTAGACATGTTGATCCAGTCACCATCACTATTTACTAGATCAGGGGCCAGCAAACCTTTTCTGGAAAGATCCAGAGAGTAAATATTGTAGGCTTTTGTGATCATAAGGTTTTCACTACAATCGCTCAACTCTGCTATGGTAGCATAAACAAATGGATGTGGCTGTACGTCAATAAAATTTATTTATGCACACTGAAATATGAATTTTATATACTTCTAAAATATCAAGAAATATTATTATCCTTTTTATTTTTTCCAACCACTTAAAAATGCAAAAAGTAGACCGTGAACCAGATTTGGTCCATGGGCATAGTTTGCTGACCACTGGGCTAGATAAAAAAAGCAAACCTATGAAAAGGAAGCTGAAATACTGATATAAATCACTAATCCCCACTGGTGCCACCAGAGCCAGAATTAGAACTCTGAGACAGCCTGTCTCCCCAGGCCATGGCATTACCCATTGCCTCAAAATCATGATTCAGGAACTATTTGCCAACATTTTTATTTAGAAGTTCCGTCTCTGAATAATATCTATTCTTTAAATCACATTGAACTTTAAAAGTGTTAGTGACTAAACTGAAATCTTCTCTTTTAAACACTGTCTTAGTTCATTTGGAATTCTAGATTTTGACCATAACTGAAGCCTCTTATGTGACTTTATGAATACCACTAATAGGAGATTGATGTCCCTAGCATGAAAAACATTTCCCATATTTTGTCCAGTCCACACAAGTTCAGGGAACTATATACAAATATTCTGAGACGGAAGCAACTCTTGCAAGATCAAATATTTTCAAAGTGTCTTCTAGGCTGTCCTTTATATGATGTACATTTGCTGTTTTGTTTTGTTTTTTGAGACAGGGTCTCACTCTGTCACCCAGGCTGGAGTACAGTGGTGCAATCACGGCTCACGGTAGCCTCAACCTCCTGGGCTCAAGTGATCCTCCTGCCTCAGCCTCCTGAGTAGTAGCCGGGACCACAGGCTCATACCACCATGCTTAGCTAATATTTTTGTTTTTGTAGAGACAAGGTTTCACTATGTTACCCAGGCTGTTCTCAAATTCCTGAGTGAGGCAATCCTCCTGCCTCAGCCTCCCAAAGTGCTGTGATTATAGGCAGGAGCCACCACACCCAGCTTGCGTTAGTATCTTAAAGCTCTAAGTAACTCAGAGAAAATAACAATACATTAATTGTGAGTAAAAAAAAAAAAAAAAAATTAAGCTTATCTTCTTACAGGGGTAGTTTATTTCTCCTACCACTCAAATATTAACATCTCCCTACCCCTAAACCGCACCAGTTTTCCTTTAGCATCATTATGAGAAATGCTTCCATAATATTCATATTTAATATTTACTGAAATATGTGTCAGGCCCTGTACTGATATATGTCAGGCTTTATATACAATGACTCATTTAATATAACTGCACAGAGAGAAAGAGAGGCTAGGCATGCATATATATATATATATATTCACATAACTCCATTTGTGCTAGATATTACTGTCCTCATTGGTAAAATAGTGGTACAAATTTACATTTTTTATAAGTGCTAAAACCAGGCTTCACACCCATCTGAGCCAACAAAACCACCACATGCTACAGCCTTCTTATACCAATGGAATATGGATAGGTTTATTAACTACCCTCCTCTGAGGCCAAATATCTAAGAATTAAGATAAATAAGGACAACAAGAAGAAATGGGGTTATGGGTTTAAGAGTCAGTATACTCTGCATTTCGTTCAGTTCTTGCCTTGTCTGTGTTCTCTTCCTTCCTTATTAGATTGGAAGCTCTTGAGAAGAGAACCAGCTTCTATCCCTAATGCCTAGCAGAGTGCTGTCATATAGTGTATGTTTAATGCACGTTTGTTGAATTGATGAATAAATGAGACTGCAGTTTTATCACTGATGGACTGATCATATTGGATTAGTCAAAATTAGAGCTGTCTGGATCTCGGTTATTTAACTTACTGGCCTTTTTCCTAGTGCCTCATGAGACTGGATTCTAGAGAAGTTCATTAATTTCTCAGACTCTACACTATTTAAAAAGTAGACAATATTATAACTAGATAGGAGGAAAAAGTTCTAGTGTTCTATGCCACTGTAGGGTGACTATAGTTCACAATAATATATTATAGTGTCAAATAGCTAGATGGAGGATATTGAATGTTCCAACCACAAAGAAATGATAAACGTTTGAGATGGTTGATATGCAAATGAGCCTGATTACCCACTATATATTATATGTATTCCACAACACTAAGTACCCCATAAATATGTACAATTATTATGTGTCAATTTTTTAATAATAGAAAATACTCTCCTCTTTCTTGATCCTTCATTAATATACCAATAGTGTCTTTTATTACTTTGAAAACAGAAGCTATTTATAAGGAAGTTATCTGCTGAAATAAATGTGATCTTTCCCATTATTCTTTGTGGCATGGTTTTGATTATGCATTCTCAGGCTGTTTGTGTTCACCTGCTTCTTTTATACCATAATTGAAAAGGGCTTTGCAACCTAATCAAGCTATGAAAATAGCAAAGTACTAAACAAATGTCGGCTGCTGTTATTACAAATAGAAGTTGTCCAGCAGTTCTTTGTCTGTGGTAGGGCTTCTTTGAGCCACAGAAAGAGTGTGTTTGGGTGAGTCAATGACCAGTGGAGAGAACAACCAATAGGTCAGAAACGATGTCGGAATGAGAAAGTGGAATCATACTTCACAGGAAAAGGAATAGATGAGGAAAATGAAAATGAGTGTGCAGCAAAACGGCTGCTGATAATTAAGAGTGAGAGATAAGCTTGTAGCCAGGAGAGCACTGGCATATCACTGAGACCTATGCCAACTCTCAGGGAACCAAGGAATGCTTTTGCTTTTGTTTTCTTTTTTAACAGAAAACTGAGATGAAGTGGTCCTGAATATTTCAAAAGATAAAACCCCAAGGACCATCTGCAGCCCAATAATGCATCCCTGAGACTGTCAGATTTCCTGGCTTTAAACTGGACATTACCTTTATTTGCCTATTCATTTATGGGTTCATTAGCCCATGCTATTCAAATGCTTGTATTTCAAACATAGGATTGATAAACAAAAATTCAAACTTCTGTATTAAATTCAAATTGCATCAACCAGCTATGGATCTTATAGGCTTCACTGATTCTGTAGGATAGTCACTAGACTGTTAATATGAAGGGGCACTGGTTTAAGGATCCTCTGGTCCTATATAGAAAGTTTTTCTATGAACTTCTGCTGGATTAGCACTGTTTTTAAAATAACATTTTCTGTGCCTTTCACAAGAAAGGGGAGTGTGTAGAAAGAAGCTTTAGTGTGTTTATTGCCTTTCTAGGGCTCCTGTAACAAGTACTACAAACTGGATAGTATAGCAACAGAAATGTATTTTCTCAGAATTCTGGAGGCTAGAAGTTCAAGATCAAGGTGTCAGTCAGGTTGGTTTCTTCTGAGGCCTTTCTCCTTGGCTCATCTTCTTCTCCCTGTGTCTTTACACAGTCTTCCCTTCATGCCCTCTGTGTCCTAATCTCTTCTTCTTATAAGGACATCAGTTATATAGGATTAGGGCCACTGTCATGACCTCATTTTACGTTAATTACCTTTTTCAAGACCCTGTCTCCAAATGGGGTCACATTCTGTGGTACTAGGGGTTTGGACTTCCTTGTATGTATTTCGAGAAAACACAAATAAGCCCATATCAAAATAAAAAGGGAAATGAGACTAAACTGTTCTTCTAGAGGCTTTTCTATTTTAGAAGGCAAACCTTCCCTCATGTTTGTGACTGACTGCTTGAGCTCCATCCTACTCCTCAAAGAAAGAAGCAGAAATCAGACCTTGCTATTTGTTCACCACACTGTAATCCAAACTCTGCTTACTCCTTCCAGAAATATTTAAAAAGTGGAGTGATTTAGCAACCAAAGCATTAACTAAAATCACAGAAAATAAAAATGAGAGCTGCCCAGGGAAAGAACAAATACTGTGTATCTATCTATTCTCCTGAAAATTGACCTTGGATTTAAAATTCTCCTTAATTTTACTCTTAGCTTTTTGTTTTGTTTTTATCACTTTGCCCAAAGGAAATAGATTGGACATGTAGGCTTAGTGCTATTGTTATTATCCTTATTTGTTTATTTTTTCTCTTTTTAAGTGATGGCTAATTTTATTTGAGGACAAACTTCTCTCTAAAAGTGGTACACTAATGCTTCAAATATTACTGTTATGCATCTAGTCGGAGGCAGAAAGCCAAAGGGAGCACTTGATACATCTTAACCAGTTGCCCAAACCTTCTGTAGTGAATTACCAACTTGTCATTTAGGATATACAGGAACAAGGGGTGTCAAGTCGGGCAATTAAGGCTTCTGGAAAACAATTAGTACAGGGACATGACATAATTCAAGGATCTTTTTTCAAGGATCTTTTTTTTTTTTTTTTTTTAGCAACAATCACATTGTCCTTCTCATGACTCATTATTTCTGATGTGTCACTTGCTTACCAGAATCACAGTGGAGATAATGACAGAACTGTGCTTGGGGGCTATTTCGCTCTAATCTCTGGGCTGTGATTTGTCATAATGGGTTCTTTGATTGAAAGCCAAGTAAGTCATTCCACTTTGGATATAACTGATGCAAATCCATTGTTATTTAAGTAATTGGTTTATTTTGTATTTTATTTTTTATCATCCTCTCTCCCACACATAGCCTTACTGCCTACTTAATTTAATGGATATTCCCCCAATTTTCTAGTAATAAGTATACAAAATTACTTATATATGTTATTACATAGCAACTGTCCCTTTTCCTTCCTAAATCCAGTTCTTCATCTATCTTTGAATTCCTTCCACTCTCACCTTTTCAGGAACCATAATCTATTGATTGCACTGTTTTTATCTTGTTATGTAACTTTGGCTCCTATACTGTATTCTCATAGGATTACAGGTGTGAGTATATTAATATTTTTATTTTAAAACAAATTAATCTCATGCATACTAAAGTTTTAAAAATATGAGCATATAATCATGCTATTAGTTCTCTGAGTTAAAAAAAAAAATCATCTCTTAACCACACTTCTCCCATCATGCAGCACCTCACTCTTTTTTTTGCGACAAAACTATATCACACTCTTTCCAATTTTTATCTTTGTTCAAATCAACTTTTGTCCCCTCATTCCACCAGATTTTTTCTTACAAATGACATTGATGGCAACTGATTTTTCTTTATCCATTGATTACGTTTTAATCCTCATAATCATTGCCCAATCAGAATCATTTGACCCAGTTGATTACTCCTTCTTTCTGGATACATATTCTTCATTTGGCCCTTAGGACACTAACTTTCCTAGTTTTCATCCTACTCTATTGTCCCTGTCTCTTAGTCACCATTACTCGTTTCTCTTCTTCTCCCTTACCTCGTCATGACAGAGCACCTTGGAGTGTCTTTGTCCTCTTTGTCCTGGATCACTGCAATATTCTACTAGCTTGTCTTCAGACTCTACTCTTCCCTTGCTCTATTCTCTCCCAAGTACTGTAGCCAGAGTGATATTTTTAATAGACTTAATTTTTTAGAGCAGTTTTAGGTTTATAAAATATTACATTAAAAAATAGAGCTTTCATATACAGTGATATTTTTGATATTAAAATCTGATCAAGTCACCTCCTATTTAAAAAAAAAAATCTATCACAGCCTTCAGGGCTATAGTCCATAACTATCCCCGATGTATTTTCTTTTTCTCTCTTGCTCTCTGAACTCTACCACATTGACTTCCTTCGAGTTTTTCAAATGTGCAATGCATCATGCTAGCCACAGGCCTTTATATATTCTGTTCCCTCTTTGTAGAATGGCTCCTCTCCATCATTCCAAGATTCATAAGATAACTCCTACTCATCTCTTAAATGGTACCTCAATTGTTACTTCTTCAGGGAAACTTGATCCTACCTCCCAAGATATCTTAACCCTCTTTGAAGGCCCATGATCTGTACTTCTTGCCATTTTTCTCATATAAATAATGTCTGACTCTCACTCAAGAATGTAAGTTCCATGAGAACTAGAACTTTGTTTTGCTCATCATCTTATTTCCAGCTTACATCAAACTGCCTGACACATCACAACCATTTATAAATATTTATTGAACAAAAGAAGGAAGGAGAAAGGAAGAAAGGCAGGCAGGCACAGGAAGTTGGTGTAAGGTAGAAATGGGTAGCTTCTGGGGTTACCAATCGGGATCCCTGAGTACTACACTGATTCTGTGATTCAGTTCAAACTCAAAGTCTGGTTAAGTTAATCAACATTTAGTAAGAATCAGCAATGAGCCAGATATTATGTGCCAAATTATTATTATTTTTTTTTTCAAACAACCAGACACATGAAAGTTTTTAGTTTATTAAGCTTCTCGTGAAAAATCCACAACGGCCATAGATAACATCATTGCAGCACCTTTACTCCTTTGGCTTTTTGCCAGCGCCAACGTTGGCCTTTGCAGTCCCCCTGATTTTCTTCATTCTGTTCTTGCATTCCTTTCGTTGCTTTCTTGAGGTCTTTTTCTTCTCACGCAAGCCATGTCTTGCAGGTCTATGCTTGGGTTCATTTTTCTTTGCATAATCCAGGGAATCATAAATCATGCCAAAGCCAGTTGTCTTGCCACCACCAAAATGAGTTCTGAATCCAAATACAAAGATGACATCCGGTGTGGTCTTGTACATTTTGCCTAGTTTATCTCGAATTTCTGTCTTAGGCACTGTTGCCTTCCTGGGGTGAAGGACATCAATGACCATTTGTTTCCTCTGAAGCAGTCGGTTGGTCATGAGCTTTCTAGTGCAGATAGTTACTGTGTCGTTCATGATGGCGGCCTATCCTTACACAGCAAGGGAGGAAAAGCCCAAATTCTTATTTTTGAGAAACTATTGTTTATCATCCCAATAAACATCACTTAGAGTTCCATTGAATTCTCTAGGAAACACCAATCAAGTCCTTTTTTGAAGCAATTGAGCACTTACAAAACTAGTAAGTAGGTAGAGGATTAGAGACTTTTTTTCCTGCTGTATCTCTTAGGCAATTCCTCTAATTCCTGTGGCATCCACTTCCTTAACAGTTAAGTTGATGTTATACTGTGGAACTAACAGATGAGACAATGTATGTGAATGTAAACTAGTGTTAACCAAGTGAGGATGGTGATTTGTATAAATTAGGATAAATTATCCCACTAGTCTACCATCGTGTGTCTAACTTGTCCTAAACTTACCTTCTTTAATGACACCTCATTATTTCTAATGTGTTTGAATCCAATGATAAGTTTTAATAACATCTTCTCTGTGGTCTTTCCCCTCGTGGATGTGTAAAAATCAATTGATGTGAAGGTACTCAGCAGAAAAAGAATGAGATGGTCTGTGTGCTGGTGAAAAAAATATTTTTTTTTCATGACAGCATACCCTTCCTTCTCTAAATGCCCTGACCTGAGTCATAAGTGACCCCTCTCCCCAGTGAATGTGAACTGGTACTCAGATGTAAAATTCACCCATTCTGCTCAGCCCTTTGTTAACCTGTAGACTCTACTGGATTTGATTTCTGCTTCCTTTGAGATGAATATCTCCTGTATCTCCTGGAAGTAAGCGTGCCATTTCATTAGCAGTCTGAAACACAAAGCCTCAGAGCCATTACCATATTACTTATGGGGTGACTCCTAATGGAACTAATTGTACATGGGAAACTATAGGCAGCAAACTGGCTGTGGGCTCAGTCTAATGGTCACTGACTAAATTACACAGAAGGAGCCAAGCACGAATGGCTCAGTATGTTAATCACGGCAGAAAATACAGTCTCCATGCAAAGTGCAATACTGCCATGTTCTTGCTGCTCAAAATAATTGGGAGCAGCAAGGAGATGATAATATTGCACTTTTTCAACTATTTGAACACTGGAGCTGTTACATGTGCTCACTTTCATGACATTTGCAAATTCACTCTCTCATTCAGTTCACTTATTTGAAAATATGAAAAAGCATAGAATCCTAACACCAACCATGTATAATTTGTATTGAAAGGATAAGTGTAAAGGGTCTACAGTGAAAGGAAGGAAGATGGCTCATACTTTGCAGCATTCCTCTTAGCTCTCTTTCCACTCTTCCATATTCTCTTCGATTATATTAGTATTAACTTTTCTTGATTTTGTCAGTATAAGTAGGAATACTACTGCCGTTCCTAGTGTGCTTGGTTTATGTTGGGTGGAGTGCAGTAGTACGAACTTGGCTCACTGCAACCTCTGCCTCCTGGGTTCAAGTGATTCTCATGCCTCAGCCTCCCAAGTAGCTGGGATTAAAGGTTCCTGCCACCATGCCCAGCTAATTTTTGTATTTTTAGTGGAGATGGAATTTCATCATGTTGGCCACGCTGGTCTCAAACCCCTGACCTCAGGTGATCCACCTTCCTCAGCCTCCCAAAGTGCAGCTATCTTTTTTATTATTGCTACCCTAGTGGGTAGGAAGTGGTATCTCACTGTGGTTTATTTGCATTTCCCTAATCCAAATTAATATCAACTATCTTTTCATGTGCTTTTGACCATTTGCATATATCTCCTTTGGAGAAATGTCTTTTCAAAATCTTTGGCCTATTTTTCACTTTTCTTTTATTGTCAGGTTATAAGAGTTCTTTATATATTCTTGGTACAAACCTCTTGTCATATATAAAACCTACAAATGTTTTTTCCTGTCCCATGAGTTGCTCTTTTACTTTACCGACAGTGTCCTTGAACCACAGAAGTTTTTAATTTTGATGAAATCCAATTTATCTCTTGTGTCTTTGATCACATTCTGTCATGTCTAAGCAGGCTTTGCCTAAATCAAGATCATGAAGGTTTATCCTCATGTTTTTTTTAAGAGTTTTATAATTTAGCTCTTACATTTATGTCTATTATTCACCTTGAGTTAACTTTTTGTGTACAGCATAAGAAGGGAATCCAACTTCATTTTTTGCATGTGGAATGTCTAGCTTTTCCAGGATCATGTGTTCAACACAGTATTTTTTTCCCATTGGATTGTCTTGGTATCATTTTAATTTTTAAAATTATGAGTTTTTCTCCCTCTGGTTGAGTCAGCTGCAGATGGCATAAGACCAGGCATGTTTCTTAAAAAGTCTCATTCTTTAATTTTCAGTAATTCTCTTGTCTGCCGCCTGCTGTCTTTTTAAGCCGGAGGGAGGATCCCCAAGCTCTAGTCTGAGAACACCATGGATTGCCTTTTGTTGTTATTAAAGCCTTGAAAATAAAAAGAAGCATTTAGAGACCATGCCACACCTGACTCCTCTGTTGACTGAGTTTCTTGCCATGGCCTTGCCCCTTTTTTATTTCTGGGCCAAGAGGACCACCCAGCTCTCTTCTTGCTTGCCTCCTTCTCTCCTGACTCCCTAGTGCACTAGGCCTTTGTAATTTGAGTCTACTCAGACCTCTTCTATGCATTTCCGTTTTCAAGTGGTCAATATGAGTTTAACTGAATGAAAAGCTTAGGACTTGCCATAAGTCAGGGCATTATCCTTGCATCCTCTCTCCCTTTCTCACACCTGATATCCAGTCATCAACCAGTGGGACTGATTCTGCTTCCAAAATATATCTCTACTTTGTTTTGTTTTATCTCCTGTTTCTTCATTCTCATGTATACCACATGATCTTTCTGTTAGATTTCTGCACTTAATTCTTCTAGAGTCCATTTTTCTCCAACAGAAAGATCATCTTAAAGTACGCTAACTGGCTGTGTAAAGCCTTCAACAGTTTCCCATCACACTCTCCATATCATGAATACTCCACATTCAGTCTTATAGCCTGCAGGATCCCATCCCCCATTGCCCCTTGCTCCCATGATGCAGCCACACAGGCTTGCCACATAGCTCAGGAATGTCTGAAGATTTTTCAGATCAAAGGCCTTTCATGCATGTTGGATATCCTCCTTACGGAGTCCATGCCTTTGGTTTTTTTTTGTTTTGTTTTGTTTTTTTGGTCTGTTTCTTATCATTCAAATCTTTAGTTAAATGCATTCTTCTCAGAGGAGAACTTCTACTGAAAGTACTTACCTCCGATCTGGGATATTCTTTTTTTTTTTTTTTTTTTTTTTTTTCTGGTTGAGGGGAGGGATGACAGAGTCTTGCTCTGTCACCCAGGCCGAAGTAGTGCAGTCATCTTGGCTCACTGCCACCTCCACCTCCCAGGTTCAAGCAATTCTCCTGCATTACCCTCTGGAGTAGCTGGGATTACAGTGCATGCCACCATGCCCTGATAATTTTTGTGTTTGGGGTAGAGACAGGGTTGTATCATGTTGGCCAGGCTGCTCTCAAACTCCTGACCTCAAGTGATCCACCTGCCATGGCCTCTCAAAGTGCTGGGATTACAGGAGTGAGCCACTCCGCCCAGCCGATATTCTTTATTAGTCGTCTTTTTCATACCTATCACAGAACTTTCTATTTTGAATTTAATAGTTTAACTGCCTTTTATCTGTTTTATTTACCATCATATACTGTGTGCTTGTTTGTGGTTAGACTCAATAAAAAAATAATGAAATGTGATGACTATTTCTCATCATCTCTCTTTTCGTCCTTCTTTCCTTCGTGTGAGTGAAAGATGATGTCATTCTTTGCATGTTTTTGTAACCTATGGCCTATTCTACCATGAGACAAGCTCCTACCTCACTTGCTATCCTCCTTAGTTCAGAGATTATTTAACAATACACTGTTATCTTATAGATGTATGTCAATAGTCCCATACTATCCCAGAAACACGGATTCCCTATGCAAAAAAGAGCAGTAATGAAAGCTAACTTTTTTGAGTATTCATTCTGTTCATTATCATATTCTTTAATTTAACAGTGCTTGTGTTCTATAATTTTATTTAACAATGCTATGAGTTAAGGACTAGTATTCCTTCATTTTACAAAGAAATTGAAGTTTCATGTCAAGATAACTTGCCCTAAGTTACCAGCCAGTGAAATAGCAAATGCAGGGTCCCTTTCACATAACCATTTTGCTGTTCTTTCAGAAAAATCTTAAAAAACCAAGCACTCGCAGGAGGTTTTCCCCTCTTCGGCACCAGAGAGGTGGATATTTGTTTCCCATTAGGCACAAGAGGAAAGAAAAAGACAACAGAAAACAATACTAAGATCATACTAGAGAAGGGGCTAGAGTGGCGTTTGCTGTTAGGAAAGTGACAGGATCATCTTAGAGACTCTCTATGGTGCTATCTTATTAAATTACCCAGAAATACAGAAAAGGGAGATTTAAAAAAAAACATGAACAGGGTTTTTGTTTTCATTTTTAGAAATATCTCTGAACGCAAATAGTTTTACAGCAATGTCGTTATATGTGTTAAACTTCTAGCTCTCTGAGTATGACTTCTGCATTTTTATTTTTTCTTAGATTCAGTTTTGTTCACTTGGGCATGTGTCTGGCTTGGGGATAGGTAGGAATGCCAAAAAGCTGGTAGATGATGGCGACTATGATGAGCAGCAGAACTCACTGCCTCAGTTACCTGGATGTGGGCCATTTTCTTTCCCTGAAGTTGGAGAGAGGGCAATAATGTTGAAACTGGCTGGAAGTTGAGAAAAAAACTGAATTTGTTTCAGGGCCTAGTGATATTTTAGTGTGTAATTTTTAAAAAATCACAGCTCCATTCCATGAATATAGGAGAAGAAAAAGATTATTAAGAATATATATATATATATATAAAATATATAAATATATAATATATATATATATTTTATATATATATATATATATATATAATATATATATATTTTGCAGGCACTGGTGCTTTTTCTTCATGTTTTATGTTGTAGTTGTGTGTTACTAGAGCAGCTGACACCATTCTTGTGGTCTGATTGTGTAGTTCAAAAACCAAAACCAAATAAAAAGATCTACTGTTTAAAAACTCTCTTTCCCAATGAGGGGATTACGGAAAAAGTGACAGTGATTAAAAGTCTATGCTCTATTTGCCAGAGTGGGGGAGGGAGTGGAAAAGGCGAGCGGACTGGGATAGACCAACCACGAAGGGGCTGGAACATTCACCCAGGCCAATTGCCATGTGACTTGTAGAAGATCTGTGGGGAAGACACCATCTGCCACTGTTTGGCAGGATTTGGCCGCCAGGGCACAGAGTGGGCAATTGTCCCCAATCTTGGAGGCAGAAGCTGGCAGCTGGCCGAATGTCTGCGTTCTCCTAGAAGAGATAGGCAGTCGCTGAGCTGAGATATTGATGATGTCTCTCTCTTATCATGCAACATGGAGAGCAGGAGGAAATGAGGGAGGACAGAAGAGAGGAGAAGGAGGAAGAAAATAAGAAAAGGAGTACTAATTAACTCAGCCTGTCTATCCAGCTAAGCTTGAGCTTGATTTTTCTCACTAGTTAAATGGAACATGCAACCTTCATTTCTTAATAACAGAATTATCAAATCACTGTTTAAGTGTTTGAAAAAAAAAGTGCGTGTGTAGATGTATAGATATGTGTAGATGTATAGATTGATATAGATATATATTGAATTGGTTAATTGAATGTCTGTATCAGGTAAGAAGGTGTTAGGTCAATTTTCACAATAATTCCATTAAAATAGGTTTTTGATTAAGTCCAATTTACAGATGTGGAAACTGAGGTTTGTGACAAGTTTCAGTCCCTGATTTTTGTGACTCCAAAGCATGTGCTCTTATCTAATGTTTATATGTTCTCTATTATGAATTGTTTTCAAGTTTTTTAAATATGACTAGCTAGTCTGTATGTTTCTTGGGAGGCAAAAACAATGTCTTAAATTAATTTTATTATATTTTAGTGCTATTTTGTACATAGATTATAAGCAATAGATAATTTCTATAATCTTCAACATATAGATTAAACTTGTTAAAATGTAGATATTTTGAAATTTCACAGAGGACACCTAAATTATGTAAAATGTTATAAACCTCATGGTTTTCAGAAGACCTGGAGATGGGAGTTCTGAAAAAATTTTGCTTTTATTCAGTTTTAGTGCATTATCAGGGATTCCAAATCTCAGTTAAAATGAGAATCTGAATCTCTAGGCAATGATGAATGTTTTCGAAATTCAGATTCACCAGAAAGAAATTGAAAGCAAAAAGAAGAGAGTGTTGTTAAATTATCATACAATTCAGCTTAAAAAAAATCATGGTACTTAAGTGGAGCTAGAGCACATCATTGCCTTTCAGAAGACATTTAGGAGAATAAAAGAGGCCTGGGACCTTGGAGATGAAACTGAGAGAATGACAAGCATTTGAAAGAGCCAATGAGGGGTCAGGTGTGATGACTCACTCGTGTAATCCCAGCATTTTGGGAGGCCAAGGCGAGATTTCATCTCTTAAAAAAAAAAAAAATAGCTGGGCATGTTAGTCCCAGCTACTTGGGAGGCTGAGGCAGGAGGATCACTTGAGTCCAGAAGGCTGAGCCAGCAGTGAGCCATGATTGCACCACTGTACTCTAACCTAGGTATCCTGTCCCAAAAAAAAAAAAAAAAAAAAGCCATGAAACAAAACCCACAGAGAAGAGAAGCAGAACTGTTGTACTGGAGTAATAGTTCTCAAATCTTGTTTGTTTTTCTCTTTTGTGGCAAGACACACAGGCCAAATAAGACTGACTGCAAGTTAGCCCAAGAGTGCACTGACTGTAATGTCATCCTGGCTCCCTCATTCAAGGGAACACATCAAAACTTAAGTGAAAATAACCTTAAATCAACTTTAATTATAAATAAACAAATCCCTTACAAATGGCATTACTTTATCATTAATTAGCAACTACTAGCTTGTAGCATATAACACAGCAGTATGATATCAAGACTGAAAATTAATTAATTCCTGGTATCTTTTCAAGTTCTCAAATCCCAAGATTTGCCTACGGTTGCCACTAAGAGCTACTGAATAGTTGTCTTGTAGGTGATTTTCATCCTCCATATTAAAATTTAAAAAATTAAATAAAAAAAAAAACTTTTTAAGGAATTCATCCATTTGTAGATGCATCTGTTTCTAGTGGTTCCGGTGTGTTTGTTTTGATGATCACATATGAATTCAGCTTTGTCCAAATATTTATAGGAAAAACATAAAACCATTTTCTACTTGAAAAGTGCTTTTCATTTCTTAAGACCCCAGAGTACTTTACTTGTAATACCGTAATTCAAACATGTTTGGCATTAAGCTTCAATCCTGGAAAGGCAGGGGGTCTGGCTTATGTTCCTTGGAATAGTTATTTGCTTGATTTTTAATCCCATGGTCCCTGAATCTGTGAATTTTTGGGATTCTATTTTTAATCTCAGTCACATACTCTATATAGAAAGCTATAAGGCCCAAGCCAAAAAAAAATAAGTGAATAGAATTTCCTAAATGAGACAAAAAAATTAGCACTCTTGGAACAAAAATTCAAGGAGAATGGGTCTTTAGCATATTGGTTGTTAAATGCTACTTCAGTATTTAAGAAGGGAGAAGAGACACACACAGAGAAAGAAAAGTTGAGCTAGGAAGCAGATGACTGAGGTTTCTCCTCAACCCTCCATCCTCCACCCTCCATCTGCTGGAGCCAAACCAAGCAGTTACTTGTAGCTATGACATTCCTAACAGGACTCCAGAACAACCTGTAACAAAAAGACTTGAATCACCTTTCATATTGGTTCAGGGATATTTTTCATTATGTATTGCTGCTTTTAAAATGCTTCTTCAGTCCTTTAAAAACATATATTTCCTCATAAATGCCATTTGTTTGTTAAGCCCTTATTTCAGAGAATTCTTAATAGGTATTCCAATCATTAGAGGGAATTAGCCGGTGGTACAGAATATCATATGCAAGGCTTCATTACACAGCTAGGCAAGCCTAAATGTGCCCTCCATTTTCAGAAGCCTTCTCTAATCTAGTCTCAATGCTCTCCATTATTAATTCCAAACAATGTTTAAATCTGAGTGTGAGGTTAAAGCCAGTGCTTTCATCCTTAAAGTGGTTGCCATTGTCAGGCATGAGTAAATTTGCGCCCAGGAAAATGTAAAAAGGAGAGAACGTTTAACGTAAATTTAACCAATGGCTGGTCATGGTGACTCATGCCTATAATCCCAATACTTCAAGAGGCCAAGGCAGGAGAATCACTTAAGACCAGGATTTTGAGACCAGCCTGGGCAAGATGGTGAGAGACCCCAGTAACTATTATATCTATCTATCTATCTATCTATCTATCTATCTATCTATCTATCTATGCTGGGCATGGTGCCATGCTCCTGTGGTTCCCAGTTACTTGGGAGGCTGAGGCAAGAGGATCCCTTCAGTCCTGGAGTTCAAGGCTGCAATGAGCTGTGCTCACACAACTGTACTCCACCTTGGGTGACAGAGTGAGACCCTATCTCTAAAAAAATAAAAATAAAAACTAAAATAAAATCAACAAGTACATCCCATGTACCTGCTTGCGTACTACACAGTATGAAAGACATAAAAAGTGAATAAATCATAGTCCTTGAACTTGTGAATAATCTCATAATAATCTAATTGGCTTCAGAGTACCAAACTAAGTATAACACATAGAAGAATGTTCTTCATAGTAAACAAAATCCTGGAGAAGTTTGTTGGGGGGAAAGTATCTGTCAGTTGGACTGGGTTGGTGGCAAGCATCTATATGTTTCCTAGTTCTGTATTCTAATACCTAGCATGGCTCTGCAGTATGATGCTAGGAACTATGATTCTGAAACCCAGTCCCTCCCCTTGGAGCCTGACAGTCCGGTGGACAAAGAAAACAGGCATGTCAGCAATCGAACACATATACCGTTAAAGGCAATTTCATGTAAGTTAAAGTCACGTCAGGGATAGGTTTTTATTTGTTTTGTTTTGTTCTCGTGTAATTCTAGAGATTTCCCAGGGGTGGTAGAGGAGACAGTGAATGCAGTAATATTGATACCTGATTTTTTCACCATGTAGTTTTGCCAAGTGGTAAAGAAAGTGTAAGCTAGGAAATCAGGACTAAATTCCTCCTTGTTTTAATGGGAAACCATTAATACAGGACGTCAGGAAACTTATTTGTATGTAACTAAACATGATGCCCAGTTTTCAGGAATGGATAGGCAGGGCTGGAAATCTGCTTCCTTGTTAAAAATTATTTAGTGTTGCAGATATTAAAATTGTACTATGCAGTCCTCCTTCTTTTGAATATCTGACTTATTCTTCACGAGTTCTTCTGCTCCTTTGTTTCAGGGCCTAGTGATATTTTAGTGCATAATTTAAAAAAAAATCACAGCTCCCTTCCATGAATATAGGAGAAGAAAAAGATTATTGAGAATCTATCTATATTATTTCTCTACAAACTTTACCCATCCTGTAAGCCCAGCTCCTCTACCAGTAAACCGCAAAATAACCAACCCCGAAATACTGAGTTTCAGGAGATGCATTTTTTCTTATACTAGTTCTTGTATTTGTTATATTTCCTTCATATAATTTCTTTTTTTTTTTTAACATTCATGTCATACCCTAACCTCTATTGTGATTCCTTGGAGGCAGGGGCTATATATTGTGCCTCCATGTTCTCTTAACAACATGCCTGAACAGGAGAGGTACTCAGGTTGTTTGATTGGCTTGTTTTAATGGGAAACCATTTATATAGGATTTCAGGGACCTCATTTGTATATAACTAAACCATGGCTGGGATATCACTGTCTGTCAGTACAAATGCATATGAGAGTAGCTGCTTCTTTCCTTCCGTTAAAACCATTATAAACAGCACTAGAAATGTTTTTTCCTACTTTTAAGGAAATCCCTAGAGCAAGATGCGCGAAGCTCATTTTTAAAATAAGCTCTTTCATTTTTTGCTTTTTAAATCTCCTACCATCAGTTCCAGTTTCACTTATGTTTTAAAATTTAATTATATTAAAATATCTTTAGAGTTGAAAGTATCTTGTATAGCTTTTGAAAAAAAAGTCTTTTTTTGAGAGGTAATCTTGGTGGATATTTTTCTATTTTATTTAGCAAAAAAAAGCATCAAGCACAAACAAAAACAAAACAGAACAACCTACAATATGGCATTAAAATAGCCAAAAATTGAATGTTCTTTACCTTTAGATTCTGAAATAGAATAATTTTTAATTTTTAAAATATATTTCACAACCATTAAGGACAGAACCTAAATCATCAAGACAGGACATTCTCTAAATTTGGTGCTGTGCATAAGAAACGGTTTGAATAAGGCAGTGTTTTAAAATTTTGTGAGTGACTTTAAAAATAAAAGCAAAAAACCAGGTATCCTTATAAAAACCAATTAGACTTTTAACCTGGTAGCTTACATCTGTTCCTGCCTAGCATGGCTGTGTGGAAATAGTTTCTTAGTCAACAGATACAAAATACACAGCAATACTGCCCTCTACAGGTTCCCTGTAAGGCACGCACTTGTCTTCAAGTGTGTAAATGGCTAGTTTTAAATGAACCCTAACCTAGAGGAAAAACTTCAAATGTGTTTGGCTTTGATAACTGTAACACCAGTGAGCAACCTGGGCCATCCCTACCTCTATGCATGTTGACCACGTACTCCAAACAAATTACACAGTCCTTTTTATTTCTCTGAGTATGTGGTATTGATAACTCTTAAAAGATTTTTGCTCTGTGGTCCAGTAGAAATCCCTAACTCCCTTTCTGATACATATGCCATGCTGGGGTTTAAAAAATATGTATTCTGATAGGCCAGAAAAACAGTTAAATATACAAAATCTGGTGAATTTGTTCAAGATTGAAAGCAGTGATACTGTTTTATAGTCACATCTTTTATTTGTAGCACAGAAAGGAATTGAAGATTAAACTCAGTTGTTTCTGATAACAAAAACTTTAACTTAGAAAGAACATATGATCCAGACAAAATTAATGGCCAAGTATGTGGATGTTTAAATAAAATGGGAGTATTTTTAAATTGTAGATGTGTAAGACAGACAGTAAGAAACTGATATATGATGTAATATGCAAGCTTTGAAACAAATATTTATATAAGAATAAAAAATGGCTAGAGAAAGAAATATGTTTTATCTCCCAAGTATGATGCAGAAAGACAGTATTTCCTGTGCATAAGAGCAAACTCAGAATAGGTTCAAGCATCAGTGTTGTTCCATACTGTGGAACTTTGGCAGGTACTCAAAGAAAACTTGCCACAAAGCCTCAGGATCAGCCTGGACACTTTACTTGACGGTCTCTGATGCAGTGCTTCTCTCCACCCCTTGTTCTCGTGTATCCTGGCACACCTGCATCATTCCTCTTTCTTGTCTGGCTGTTTCTCCTTCAATGTGGCAGAATACGGTCACCAATAGCTCTAAAGATGTTATACCTCTAGTCACGCAAACATGCCTGATGGCCTTTTCTTAGCTCTTACCCCAAATTTCCAGGAACAGAACTCCAGCCCAACATAAAAGTGAGCATGAAGTGCTCAATTGTGACTAATCAGCTGTGGCATCAGGACAGGGACTTGCAGAAGACACAGAGATCTAATATATTGTCTTTTTGTCATTTCCTAAAGGTAGATTTTAGGAATCCCTTGAACTCTTGCCCTACAGCCTCCAGTTTACTAAGCTTTACATTGAAATAGTTGCTTCTTAGCTGTTGATTGGAATTCAGAAGACACTTCCTGTGCCAACTATATTATTCCACATTGTTATGTCCTTAGGAGAGTCCCACTCTATTGTGAACATACTTTTTTTTTAAACTAGCCTACCATGTGTCTCAAAAATTATTACAAGTTGATATAGAAGTTACAGAAACCACATGCCGAAGATTTTTCAGGACTGCTCTATTCTCAGATAATCTTGCCAGATTGTCAAACTAAGCATTCCTCTTTATTATTGTTTGAAAATTATAACCCCTGCAAATGCAGTTTTGTTTTGTTATTGTTGTTTGTTTTGTTTTTTGAGATAGGGTTTCACTCTTGTTGCCCTGGCTGGAGTGCAATGGTGTGATCTTGGCTCACTGCAACCTCTGCCTCCCAGGTTCAAGTGATTCTCCTGCCTCAGCCCCCCAAGTAGCTGGGATTACAGCCAACCCCCACCACACCTGGCTATTTTGTATGTGTGTGTGTGTGTTTAGTAGGGATGGGGTTTCTTCATGTTGGTCAGGCTGGTCTCAAATTCCTGACCTCAGGTGATTCACCCAGCTTGGCCTCCCAAAGTGCTGGGATTATAGGTGTGAGCCACCACACCTGGATACAGTTTTAATCATAAGGTGTAGTATTAGTTTTAAAGAAAAGTGATTTCTGAGCTTGCTCTATGTGGTCTCAGCAGCAGCAACCCTCTCTTTCATCCATACATCCATCCATGAGTCCATGCAGACAGGCATCCATCCACCCGACCCTCAGATACTGTGCCTGGCACCGTTCTAGTCTCTAGGGAGACTCTATTAAATAAGAAGAAATGTCAACTCTTCTGAAACTTGTGTTTTGGTGGGAGAAAATTTAAAAATAAGCAAATATATAAATAACCATCAGTTAATGTATATGTGTCAGATAATGATCAGTGCTATATTTTTCTTCAAATAAAATAAATCAGGGGTTTGTGATATGGAGTGATTTGGGAGTCTGTTTGGATAGTGAGATCAGAGATTTCTAAATGCCTATTCAGCAACCATAGCTCAATAGCCAGGACAAGGGGCTCCAGCAGGGAGCATTAGGAACCCAGGAGATTGGGAGGGTCAAGATGATTTGTTATTTTGGCCCACGACAGACACTTCTTAATCCCAGAATGGCTCCTTCTCACCCTTTTTCTGGACCCCAGGGGATTAACATGGCTCCTTCTATTCCTTTTGTTGTTGTTGTTGTTGTTGTTGAGATAGAGTCTCACTCTGTCTCCCAGGCTGGAGTGCAGTGGCACAATCTCGGCTCATTGCAACCTCCGCCTCCTGGGCTCAAGCGATTCTCCTGCCTCAGCCTCCCAGATAGATGGGATTATAGGTGCATGCCACCACACCTAACTAATTTTTGTATTTTTAGTAGAGACAGGGTTTCACCACATTACCCAGCCTGGTCTTGAACTCCTGACCTCAGGTGATCCACCCATCTCAGCCCCCCAAAGTGTTAGGATTACAGGTATAAGCCACCATGCCCAGCCCCTTTCATTCCTTTCTATCTCTAGTCATTGTTTCATCCACTAAGAAACGTTCCCCTTCCCTGTTCCACTGCAGAAGTCTCAGAGATCTTTCTTCCCTTCTACACAGTTTTGTTGTGGCTATCAAAAAATGTGTTCTTTGCCTTTCATAATAATTTTTAGAATGCTACACAGAGAGTAAAAAAAAGAAAATTAAATGCCACAAAAGAATACACATAAAAATAAGTTTTTCCTGAGTTACCACCTTCAAATCATCAATCTCTCTGCCCAGATTTATAAACATATATGTATGTGTGCAAATTATTTATGTTTTTATTTATAAATCCATATGACTGATCTATAAGCATTCACTTGTGAATTTATAGATTGTATTGTTCTTGTTATGTATCTTGTTTTTCATTTAATTGATTTTAGATATCTTTTAGTATCAGCAAATATGAATTTACTTATTCTTTTTAATAGCTGCATAGTATTTCATTGCATTGGTGCAGAATAATTAGAGTTTTTAATCCAGCTCTTAATAGATATTTAGGCATTTTACAGTCTTTGTTATTAGAAACAAAGCTGCAATATCTTATAAATGTATGTTGACACACTAGCTGACTCAAGTATTATGTGTGTATATTAAATTTATATATTAGGATGGCCAGAAGAAATTCTGGGGCTTATAGGCTAAAACCAGTTAAAAATTGGCATTGTTGTATGGTTTAACCTAAGATACATTGCCAAATTCCTTTGTAAAGCCCTCAGCTCAATTTTGTTTGTTTGTTTGTTTTTAATTTCTAACAGCTGTTGAAACAGACAAGGGAATGTCTTAGATGCTAAGCTCTGCTGGATAAAATGAGAAAACAGTGTGGATTGTAAACACTACAAAATCATGGTTTCCTGTTAACTAGATCCACATTTCCCTTCAGGGTTGCTCCCGGGAAACTGCCTTCCCAATCCTTCAAGTTTTGATGAAAGCACCGTTATAGGAATTAGTTAGTTGAATAGGGGAGAGGAAGAAATATGGACCTGGACTCCTGGTGGGCTCTACAGTGACATTAGGTAAATTATTTAACCTCTCCAGTTTGATTCAAATAATGAATACAGATACTACCTTAAAAAAATACATGAGATAATGCCTATGGCACTGCCTAGCACAGTATTAAGCACTAAATTCTAGCTTGAATAAATCACACCTCCTTCCAACTCCCTTCCTCCCTTGTTGCTGTGCTCTGACTATTCAAATTACTGGATGTGGCAAGGAAGAGTGAGCTGCTCCTAGCCACATAGCCATACAAGCATTAACATGTATCTGGAACCCATTTCTGCCGTGAAGATAAATGAGCACTGAGCCACTTCCGTCATCCAACAGGTGCTCACTCTGCCTCACCAGTGAGTGGCATGAGTGTCCTCAAAGTCTGACATCTGGATAAGCCATAACTCAGGCCCATTCGGTGTGTGCAGTTACTGAGAAGCCCAGTGGATAAATACAGCTTGTCTCAGTATTACCGTCTGCCACTTGCAAAACATTCTGTGCCCACCAGGAAGCATCACTTTCCTTTTTCAAGATCCTCATTCAGAACATGTCACCAGAGAGAACCCCCAACTCCATGAAGCACACATTTTTGCATCAGTGTTATTTATCTTTGCTGAATGCCTTTGTGGTTATTTTCTTGTTAAGTCAAAAAAACTCAAATACTGTTCCATATTCTGATGTGGGTCTTATTAAATGTTAATTGGTATTAAATATTAAGGCACAGCATTTTTTTTGCAGATGTAAAAAGTGACAATGTGCTTACATGTTTTGGAATGGTGAAGAGAGCTGGAAAGAGACAGGCTTGAGTTTAAACCTAATGCTGGTACTCAATACCATCATTTCTGTCAGCAAATGGCTTCACTTCACTGAGCATCAGTTTCCCTCTCTGTAAAATTGCACTAATAATACTCGTTTAAATGGCTGGGTTGTATTTCTTGTATGTTACAAGAGAAGATAGATGTAACATGCCTAACACCTTGCTTGGCACCAAGGAGGCCCTAAATAAATGTTAACATTAATTTATGATTACCTATATTGATCTGGTGCTAGAGGTACTTACTACTGAACACCACCAGAATTTCATTATTATAGAGGATTTGTATTCACAGTACTGATTAAAACATTCTTTTCAGGAGCAGAAACTGAACTTTTTTCAGTTATCTGGTTGATTTTTAATTTGAGAAAAGTTTTTCAACGGATGTAAGAGGATGTGAGAATAAAGAGATATGGTATCTTCTGACACCTTCTTGTGACTGGTGCAGAAGAAAAGAAAGAATGTGTCTTTTTGAAGCTATTGTTATACTGATTATAAAACTCATTAAAGAATGAAAAACACAGATATAAATTGTATAGAGATGTTCTAATGGTAGGAACTTTGTAAGTTTGTTTTTTTCTCTCCTATTTTTCTTCTACTTCTGGGTTACCAGCATAGTGGACTTGGTACCATTAGAAATGTCACTCCTTTCTTAGGACTTAAACCTATAAAATTCAAATACATATAATTTTCAGATAGTTAGATAGTCATTCTGTAGGACTTTCATTTCAAAGCCTCATGTACACATCAAACTGTCATAAGACCTGCCTTTACTGTTTGCTAAAAAGTCTCTCTCTTAATGTCAGGGTATCATCCTAGCCTTTGAACTCGCACATGTTTCAGAGATTAATATTTGGAAGTCAACATTTCGGTAGAGCAATTTATGCACCCTACGAATGAGCCTTTATGTACTGGCTAACGGCTTCCTCAAATCCTTTTCTGTTTAATTGGTTTTGAAAAGAGGAATGTTCCCTTTTCTGGCTTATTTACAGATCAACAATCATTCTTCTGTATAGCAATAGTTTCTTCTAGAATTGTGCTTATTAAGCAATATATTTCATTGAATTTTTTAATTGATATATCATAATTGTACATATTTTGGGGGTACATGGGATATTTCAATACTTAGATGCAATGTGTTATGATCAAATCAGAAAAATCAGGGTAGCCACCAATTCTAACATTTATCTTTTCTTCATGTTGGAAACACTACAATTCTTCTCTTCTAGCTATTTTGTAATATAGAATAAATCATTGTTAACTACAATTTTTCTGTTGTCCAATATTGAATACTGGCACTTATTTTTTTTCTGTTTTTGTACCCCTTAACCAACTTCTCTTCATCCCCCCCACCCCCCTTTCCTTCCTGGCCTCTGGGAACCTCCTGATCTCTGGTAAATAGATCCACTTCTTTTGCTTCCACATATGAGTGAAAACGAGTGATATTTGTCCTTCTGTGACTGGCTCATTTAACTTAACATAATGATCTCCAGTTCTATCCATGTTTCTGCAAATGACAGAATTTCAGTCTTTTTTTGTGGCTGAATAATATTCCATTGTGAACAGATATCACATTTTCTTTATCCATTCACTTGCCGATGGACACTTAGGTTGATTCTGTATCTTGGCTACTGGGAATAGTGATGCAGCAAACATGGAAGTGCAGCTGTCTCTTCAAAGCACGAGCCTTTCAGGTCATAACTCCCATGAACAATACACGGCAGATTTTTTCACGCATTGTCCTTATTAGAATAACTTTAGTGATGTTTCAGTTCTCAGAATCTTCTCTGGAAAGTCACAGATTGAAACAGGCCTCACAGAAGAGATAAGTATACATATGACAGACAACATAATTTTAAAGGTCCCACTTAGAATTCTGGGAATTCATGAAGCATTCAATACTTCTCATTTGGGTAGACACAAAATTTTAAATTCCAGTGAATGAGAATGTCTAAGTTTGACTCTTGACAATTTATAAAGACCAGGAAGAACAATTGGTAAAAAGCTTGAACGTCTGCCAAATACTACAAGCTGCCAGGAATACTGGAAAGGGCATGAGCTTAGATCAGAAGAACTGAATTTAGTCCTGCTTGAAACATTTGTTATCATGCGACACTGAGCAAGTCCCTTAATTTTTTGGTTCCTCTGTTTACAAGTTTATAAAATTGGAATGATTATTTCTGTCCTGTCTACCTCCCCCGGTTGTTACAAAATCAGTTTAGGCGAAGCATGTGAAGGATCTCTGTAGCTATAAAGTGCTCTTCAGCTGCAAGACCTTGGTCTGGATTGCCTCTGTAAGTTCGGCAAGCTTTCTGAGGACAAAGATTGTATCTTTGTGTCACAAACACTGTATTAGGCCCTGAAAGAAGTGAATAAAAGAACCTGTTGCATAAATTTGGACAGAAAAACATTGGGAAGTGGTTGTTTCATTGCAATTTTCTGTGAGGTTATTTGACATTTTTTCTTGAATCATAAAATGTAACTCTTTTTTGTTACTTACCATCCCAATATGCTTATGGGAACAATTCTCCTTTCATGCTAACTAATTTGCCTACATCCTGTAGGTGAAGGTCTCTTGTAGAGAAGTCCATTCCTTATCTCAGTGAAATGTATTTCTAAGTGTAACATGAGGTTAGACCCCAGAATTTAGACACCCCCACACATATAGACAATAGATGGCAGGTAAGGAGGTGCTCATCTCCACCACATGAGTCTCACAACACATCAAATAACAATCACATACTCATTTCACAACCCTGAATTCTTCAGCGACTGAATAGTATGTTTTCTTCCTTAATTTTACTGGAAAGTGAAAATATTCCCTCAGCTGTCCCCACTGCTTCAGCTACTGACCTAAGGGTAAGGGAAGTCTTGTTCTATGGGAAGCTTCTATTCTTTTATACCAACTGGGATTGATAATATCAGCTTGAGTATTGCCCGTGGCCCCCTCTAGCAAAAGATAGGCTTCTAAGACATGCAATAATGTTTAAGATAACAATAGATGATACAATACATTGATCATCAATGTATTGTAATATATGGTTTGTAATGTAATGATACAATACCTTGATCATCAATGTATTGTAATGTGTAATTACTATGTATTGTAATTATGTATCAATGTATGTATTTATGTATCAATACATTGATGATACATAGATTACAATAGATTACAACAGATGATACAATATATTCATACCCATTTGATTGTTTCTTAATAGTTAACAAAGGAGCTGATTAAACTAAATGTTCTACACACACACACAAAATAATTGCAAATATGTAAGCTATTCTATACATTTAATCAAGAAAAATACCCATTTTTAGGAACTGGACATTATGATATATGCCTTACTTACCTTATAAAAATCAGAGCTTTAACATTTGACCCCTGACTTCAAAATGCCAAAATTCCTGATCTCAAAACTTTTTGATTATAATATAATTTTAGGGCCTTAGCAACTAGTACTGTCTTCTATTTATTACAAACAGACTTTCAGAATCTAGTTTTTCATTTCCAAAAAGTATAAGAATCAGACTTTCATAGTAAAAAAATGAGAAAGTTTAAAAAATCATATGTCTAGATGCCAAGCAAGTTCATCTCTGTATCTTTTTTCTTCCAATGACTTGAAACTTTTCAATGAGTTCAATGCCTTTGAGTTAAGAAAGGCTTGATACTGTTCAGAGGAAAACTGTCATAAGTCACACCTAAGATAGTGCCAAACGCTTTACCACCAGTTGTGTGTTGTTTGCATGTCTGACAAGGTGTTTTGGCTCCTGCAGTTGGGTGTGTTTTCCTCACCCCTGGGGCTCAGGAGCTGGTTTATTGATCTGCAGTATAATTCCAGAGCCCCCTGTTGACCAAGGAAGTTGGAATGAAGACTAGGATAGATGGAAGCCCTTGGCTGGACTGGCTCTAATTTTATAGCAGTAGTGAAATAATAAATTTATGTCTGTTATTATTGGAGCCCCGAGTAATCTTAACTGTTTCAAAGCTGTTTTTTTACCTTTATTTTTGTTTTCTGACCAGAGTAGCACAGTGTCTGGTTGCTGGAGCCCATTATTTCTCTAGAGGCCAGATAATCTTCCTGAGCCTAGAATGAATAAATTATAGCACATTTGGGCCAAGCCATCTCCGTTTTCACCACAAGTCTACTACTTTCATCCTGATTGGAACAGCAGTAGATATACCAGACACTCACTAGAGGGCAGCAAGGGGTCAATGCAACCAATTCTTTAGAAAGTTTCTGGACTATATTACATGCTTTGGAAAAAGAAGAAGAAGAAAAAAAAAAGCCTAATGGTTTTTAAAGTGTATTCCCTACTACTGCCGTCAAAAATACTATGGCATCAGTGATCTAGGCATGTAAGTATGTTTGTTTCACCAAAACTGGAATAAAAAACATAACCTCACTAGTATAATGAGAGGAGACTGTTAACACCAAGGAATGTATCAGTTACCTTCCTGGAGACAGCTGTGTACCTACAAGAGTGAGGATCCTCAAAGGGAGCCTATTTTGTGTGCCCATGTGAGGAATCAAGCCACCTGTGAGAGGATGTTGGGAGAGAAGGCCTAAAGACCAACAGTGAGAAATGAGGGACAGTGATGCAGCCTCTCTACTAAACAGGCTGACTTGTAGGCAATAGATGGCAGGTAAGGAGGTGGTCAACTCCAGCACATGAGGAGCTGAAGTCTCCCAACTCTTTATAGGTTGCATGTTTGCAGGAAGGAATATCACCCACATTACCTTCTGATATAGTCTCCTAAGGAAATTTGGGCAAGAGGTTGTGAGCATCTTGTTTTGCATTTTTATGCTTTGAGAGATGTGGCTGGCACCTCATTGCACATGGCACATTGGAGGAAGGATAGTTGGAAGATGGAGAAGGGGAAGGACCTTGCAAGGCATCATGAGGAGGAGCAACTTGGGGGAAGATGGCAAGGACAAAATGTAAACAAAAGGGAAGGGTGATTCAAATCTTCATGCACCACAGTGGGCATCAAAGGCATTGAGACCAGTCTTTGGAAGAGGAGAACATTAAGGACTGCTAAGAAAAATTATGTATGAGTCACCCGGGACATTCCAAGGAAAAGAGAAGCTTAGCGTTCAGAAGTTGCTGTTGTTTTACTGATGAGTCTTAAATATGAAAATTATACTATTGTCCTTTTTATTGTTACCTTACCTCTTTAATGTATCTCACAGGATAGCATGAACTGTACAGCTTAGCTTACAATTAATAGAAAAAAAAATTGCACTTTAATTCCCAAATTTGACTATCAGTTGTTCAGTGAGGGCAAATAAAACATGCCATAGTAAAATCTTGCTTTTATGCCCAATACTGCTGGAAAAATATTAATCTCAATTTTAGCTTTTTTCCATGTATCATCTGGGGGCCCCTTGCATTCAAATCACAATTGGTGAAATAATACACTAAAAACTTTAGGAGGAAGAATTTAATAACGACTGTAGGAGAAAAATAACCAAATGTTAGAAAAACATAAAGAAGGGAGAAATTACTTTTTGCCAGAAAAAAAAACAGGAAAGATTTAATGGAGAAATTGGCACTTGAACCAGGCCTCAAAATATACGTAGGATTTTTATCAACAAAGTTGTGAAAATATTCTAGCAAAAAGGAATGGAATAATTAATCAATACCACCTTGACTAGAGTGGAGGCTGTAATATTGGCAAAGAGATTGAACCTTGATTATAAAATGCTTCATGCAGAGTGTTAGAGAGTTTGAAATTTACTCAGTGTTCACTTTGGCAGGTAACCACACAGAGTCACGTGATCAGAGTTGCACTTAAGGATAGTTTCTCTGTCTGTAGGACCGGGGCTGAGACTGGAGGCAAGGACGTGATGGAAAGTAGATGAAATTGTCCAGGTCTGGGGAAATTCAGCTGTGTAATGGGACAATGGCAGTGGGAACGGAAAGAAGGGTGGTACGTGAAACAGACATTAAAGAAAGAACAAGTTGACTGTTAGCTTGAAACTCTCAACAAGGTTTATCAATTCCTGGAATGAAGGAAAAGTTCTCTCAAAAAACTTTGTTCTTTCAAAACAAGTTTTTGGAAGTTCTTTCCAAAAACTTCGCATGTTGCAACCACTTAGGATGTGAACAAAAACAATTCATTGCCATTTTCAAGGCTCAGTAGTAAACTCAGAGGTGGGAACAAGAAGAGTTAAAGATGAGAGGAAAATGTGTCTCATTAACTGACAGTTCCAAAATGTTATAGACAGCTGTGGGCTTTTGGTGTCATTTGGTAAAAATGAAATGAACTTTTTTTTCTTATTTCTTCTGGAAAAAAAATCAGATTTACTAAATGACATGTTAACATGTTTAATTCCATTTATTCTTTAATTTAAATAACATAAAGTTATTTCAGTGAGACACCTGATTTTAATCCCAAATAATAAAAATCAAAACCTAAACCTTGGCCTAACTGAAATGAAGTCAAGTTTAACTGGTTCAGGATTACATTATTTTAATATTCCATAATACTTCTAAATATTATTCAATGTTCACTATGTGCTGATTAACCTGAAATCTATAGTAATATTATATATCAAAGTTTTATGACTGATCAAGTCATAAGTTTGGTTTTCTACTCCTTATTTGTAAATGTTTTAACCATATGAAATGTCATTCTTTTTCACTGCAATGGAATTTTGCATGCCATGTTTAAGAAACTTAGAATTTTCTACATGAGTTTTTCTTTAACTGTAGCATTAAGTTTCCCATATGGCAACAGAAATGACTTTTTATTTCTGCTATTTGAGTAATCTGCTTCCAAACAGGAAAAGTGGGGAATAGGACCAAAAGCCTGTGACACTTACCTTTGGAGCAGGACTTGAGCCAATTAAATCATTGCCATATGATGTTGTTTGGTCGATAATTGCTATCATAATGAGACGCAGGAAGAACAGAAGGCCTGGAGCCGAAAGGCCCGGAGCTTGGAAGAGTTCAAGTCTTATCACTTCAGCCATTCTTACATATTGCATTCAGGAGACATCTGACTTGCCCCATGTATTAACAAATTGAACAGCCCAACTGTGTCTTATGTATGTTTTCTGCTTTCCAACCTTGACAGATGTATATCTGTTATGTTCCAATGGCTCTCTGAAAAATATTTCTTAACCACCTACCACTGCCTGTTTGCAGTCACATATCAGCCCTACTAGAGCTTATCAATAATTTAAAACAAAAATATGGAAAACAGTAATGAGACCTCTGTAGGCATTGTACTGTCAGCAGGAAAAATTAGACATGGTAATGAGGAAAACATTAGTCTATTACAGGAGGGAGAAGTTCTCAATCTTTTGTGATGGTGTATCAGCCTCAGTTACCTCCCTAGTAGCGCTTCGGATCACAAACAGCTTGGAAATAGCTGGAGTTCTTCCTAATATGATTCTTTCTTGTTATTTCATGTTATATCACAATTAAAGAAACGTACACCCAAATCTCATCAGTGCAGCCAAGCTATTTCTAGAGGTATTTCTCCAAGCCTTGCGATGGCTTCTCTTTAATCTCACTATGTGCCCAGTAGCTGAGAATGCTCTCCTCTCCCAATCTC
Source organism: Cebus imitator (assembly GCF_001604975.1). Lineage (NCBI taxonomy): Eukaryota > Metazoa > Chordata > Mammalia > Primates > Cebidae > Cebus > Cebus imitator. The sequence continues at coordinate 3,671,025 of NW_016107492.1, read as the reverse complement.
ATCTCTCACCACTCACTTGCATCCACCAAAGAGTCCACTGGAGTGCATGGGAATCTGTACTGGCCTTTGGTTTATGTGAGAGAATTCTCCTGTTGGTTCCTCCAAGCTGTAAGCAGCTAGCAAGAGAAGGGAAAAGATAAAGCTGAGTGAAGTGGTTAAAGGGAAACCAATGAGAGATACATTTGGAAATCTGACTAGATTGGTAAAGACTTTTTTATTTTAAGGAAGAGAAAATAATGTGATCCTGATGTGTGGGTTGAATAAAGAATGAATGCAGTATGAGAACAGGGTGGAGATTTAGATTAATCAAAAAGATGCCTGAAATATATGTTATACATTCTCTGTGAGGTGTAATGAAGGTGAATTTCAGAAGCAGAGGATATCTCAAGGTACAGGCAGCTGAGGTGATGTCTTTTTACCACAGCACTGCAAAGGTTTTAACCTTCTGGATGCTGGCTGCCCTTTTCCTGGGAAAATCTTAGCTTTCAGTGGACCAACAAATGGTTTTAAGGTGTTTGCAGAGAGAAGGAAGACTGAGTCCATAGTAACGGCTGTATTATGATCAACAGTGCTATTTTGTTTCTTCCCCAAAGTTCCTGTTTATGTCTCGCAGCCTTTATATTGACTTTTTAAGAACTCAGCCAGTTGGCCATTGGCCATGGTAAAATTGCACCATTAGTAAATATAAATACATCCCATCAGTGGACACATCTTCAGTATTCTGCTTAGACTCAGTTTTCCATTTGAAGTGTCACGTGGTTATGGGTGAATAGAGAACATTATTTCAGAAAGAATGGTTTACTTAAAATAGTGTCCAAATACTAAGCTACATTACGGAGCAACCATCAGTATCATTAAGAAGTTTCATTCACTGTTATTTTTAAAAACCTGTGGTATGTCACATAATTTGCACATTAATATTTGACTCTCTGAACGTTTGGCTCATGTACAGAAAATCATATGATAGTTTTTCTTTGAGAATGAGAAGGAAGGGGAAGAAAATGACTGAAGGAAGATCCAGAAGAGGGAAAATACATGCCCTGCTGCCAGCCTTCCCATTTTCTCTGCCTACTCTGTACCAAACCTAATCAACATAAGCTAACAAATATGATTTTTAACAAAACCGTGTTGTTTTAAAGGTGACTGTGCTTAGCAATTTGTGTATTTTAGCTGAACCATTCTTTAAAAAAAATATGTGAGAAAGATATCTCAATTTTATAAAATAGGAAATTGAGAGGAACCAAAATGTTTAAAAACTTTGCCTGGCTAGGTGTGGTGGCTCACACCTGTGATCCCAGCACTTTGGGAGGCTGAGGCGGGAAAATCACAAGGTCAGAAGTTCAAGACCTGTCTGGCCAGCATGGTGAAACCCCGTCTCTACTAAAAAATACAAGAACCTAACTGGACATAGTGGTAGGTGCCTGTAACCCCAGCTACTGGGGAGGCTAAGGAAGGAGAATCGCTTGAACCCAGGAAACTGCAGTGAGTGGAGATCGTGCCACTGCACTCGAGCCCAGGAGAAAGGGTGAGATGTCTCCATCTCAAAAAGAAAAAAAAAAAAAAAAAAAACTTTGCCCAGGATTACATAGCCCATGAGTGAATGAGCCAGGATTCTTCCAGTTCTGTCTGACTCCAAACCCCAAGTTCTAACATGTAGGACCTATTGCCTTCCTTGATGACCAGAAGCTCCTCCAGCAGCTGAACCACCAGGAAAGAGGGAAGCAATTTTCTGTTACACTTATGTTAAGAATTCTCTCATGTGCCTAATATAAAGAGTTGTACTCTATACTACTGGTTTAACTAGCGTAACTGTAAAGATCAACAAGCTTAGAAATGCTTTTTCTTTTTTGTTTAAACAACAACAACAAAAAAGATGGCGGGATATAAAACAAAGAATCTGTGATTTCATTTTCAAATGCATATGTTAAATGTAGTGATGTAATAGCTTAAGTCTTCTTTTGGACTATTGATTTTTCCATTCTTATCTAAAATAAAACATTTTTAAAAGCACAATTTTACCATTTTTGATTCTTCCATATATTATATCAGTATTTTGGATATATATCCACTGCCAGATTCTTGTATTTTATTGTTTCAGGAAGCTAATATTCCAAGTGGAATAATTTGGGGTTGTTATTTAATTCTGAAAAAGCATGAAATATAGCAATCAGTTGTGATAAATCACTGACTTTCTGCTAGGGTGCCTAGGCCATTATTTTCTTATAATACGCAAAAAAAAAAAAAAATGCAGCAATCAGAATTGTATTCCATTTAATGTTGTTTGCAGGAATGATTAACCAGAGTGCCTAGGGCACTTACATAAACAGCCGCTTCTTCTATTTTCTCTGTAATAAAACCTCTTAGTTTGACATCTTGCAGGGAAGCCATTAGATCTACCCTGATGCCACTGGAATAACTGAGGTCCCATAGGGAGGGAACACCTACCAAGGACACGAGGCAAAGGATGGGGTAGATAGAGGACAAGGCTTGGATTGGAAGTTTGAAATGAAACTATCAACCAGAAAGAATGTAGAGGAGCCCAGAGCCTTCAGAGGCAAAGGGAGGTGTCCGTAATTACTTATTCATTTATTTTTTTGGTTCATTTGTTTGTTTCTTTATTCATTTATTTTGAAGAGTGAACATGTTTCAAATACTTCTCCCAAAATATTACGAATGATTCATTTATTTCTTTATTTTGAGGAGTGAACATGTTTTAAATCCTGTCCCAAAATATTAATAATGATGGAGTAACAGTCTTGAGTTTTCAGAAGTATATGATGTACTAATAAATACCATCTACGCAATCACAAATGTATGCTTTCTTACCAGGCATGCAAGAGCTAGAGTCCTCCACACTAAACGCTTTTACAAAACGCAAAAGCAGCAATAAATAAAATTGATATGTACATTAACATTGTATATAAAATCCAAAAGTCAGCATCCTATAGCTTTCATATCAAATTACATACCACACTTTATCTTTAATGTTAATTGTTCATCTCTCCCCAAAAATGTAAGATCTGTAAGGAAGTAGATTTTCAAATCTCTCTCTCTATATATGTATATATAATTTTCAAATATATATGTAGTCACACATGTATAATTTAACATTACATGTCATGCTGAATACCAAGTCTACTAACAACACTGAGAGTTTCTTGGAGAATTTATTGGTGGTTTATTTTTATCACCAAGAAATCTCTAAGCCAAATTTTCACTTATCCAAGTTGTCTTCAATTTTTGCCTCTTCATAGTCTATTTTAAATGTGTTGTCATAAAGAGAGATGCTGGAGGGATCTGCTTTTCTATCTACTGTAGTGTGAGGGTACTTGTGTGGCAACATTTTAGAGTTGTTCTCCCCTGCTATAATCAATGCATTAGAAGGAAGAAAATTCTACAAAGGAATACTTAATCAATAAAACGCATTCCCAAGCAATAATAATGTGATGGAGTCACTGCAATTTGATTAGTGACCTTTTCATTCTTTGTAGAGATAACCTTTATTGATATCCTTAATCAGATAAAACAGATTTGATGCATCCCTTCTAACCACTGAGCTTGGTATTAATTGAGAAGCAAGACCTGAGATTTTGCTAGTGTTGAGCTGTTTATAGAAACAGGAGGTGCATTCCTCCCCTTTTCTTCAGCCCCATAGTAATTGTTTTTGTTTGTTTGTTTGTTTGTTTGTTGTTTTTTTAACCAGCAGTGAATACAGAGGAGAAACCAAGGACATTTTCTGACTTTTGTTTCTATGAACAAAAGCTGTTGGGGCAAGGGAGCACTTTCTGAATGCTCACAAGGAGAACGGCATTCTTTATTAATAATTTTGGTATGGCATAAGTAGATCTCTTCTGTTATTACAATTCTCAAGGATTTCTCATTATACAGCTACTTAACATTTGCAATTCAGAAAGTTTATACTAATTCTACATGTGTTTATGTTTAAACAAACCAGTATACTTGTTCCTTGCCCTTTGAAAGGCATATGTTATCATAGAGAAGATCTAGAGATTTTTCCATCATCTAGAGATTTTGGCCCAAATGGCTGATTAACTTTGAAGTTTGTCTGTATCTGCTTCCTTGCAATAAAAGTGGAACATTTATTTGGCCTTTTAAATAAATGACTTAGCATAAGAATCAAACTTTGCATTTAATTCCTGAAGCTTATATTTAAATGAAAGTAAACTCTTCAACTGGATACACTATACATGCTAGAATGAATGGTGTTTAGTGAAATTTAGCTAATGCTTAAAACTGTGTGTTTTAATTTAATGTGGTGAGTCTGAGTTGAAAATAATTTTATGATGTGTGAATTGGATTGTGTAGTGAGTAGAATATTAGAAGATACCTATAAGTGGCATTATAACGTTTTTGTTTTAACTGATTCATAGAATAAGCTTAGAGCATATAGGTGTGATCTGTGGATTCAGGATGAAGAATTAATGTTTATCAAATAAACACTAAGAAAAGTGGGTTGAAAGAGTCACTAAGATCCATATAATAAAAAGATCTTTGGGGAGAGATGGAAAACTAATTAAGCATGAAAAGGTTTACATATTTTCATACATCTCCAAGCATGATTGTAATTTCAATAAAGAGTTGTAGGCATATACTACTCTATTAGCAAGCTTCTGGTATATTAAGAAAGAATATAATTAGATTTAAAAAAATTCTTCTTACTTGAAGTATCAGGTAGATAAAAAGTAGCAAAATAACCATGGATGGTAATGGCAATAGTAAGAATGGATATGAGAGTTTATCATGAAAATTAAAAATATACTCCCTAATTCTAGATTTCAAAGACAGACACCAGCTTTTCATATGAAAAATACATTTATGGCTGGGCGTGGTGGCTCACACCTGTAATCCCAGCACTTTGGGAGGCCAAGGTGCGGAGATCATGAGGTCAGGGGTTCAAGACCCGCCTGACCAACATGGTGAAACCCTGTCTCTACTAAAACTACAAAAATTAGCCAGGCATGGTGATGCATGCCCATAGCTCCAACCACTGGGGAGGCTAAAACAGGAGAATCCCTTAAACCCAGGAGGCGGAGGTTGCAGTGAACCGAGATCGCACCACTGCATTCCAGCCTGGGCAACAGAGCAAGACTCCATCCCAATTAAACAAAAGCAGAAGAAGGAGAAGGAGAAGGAGAAGGGAAAGAAGAGGAGGAAGAAGAAGAAAAGAGAAGAGAAAAGAAGGAGGAGGAGGAGAAGAAGAAGAAGAAAAGTATATTTATAAAAATCAGTGATAGCCACTCTCTTTTAAAACACAAAATGTCACATATAGCACAGTTCTTTGGTAATAAAGGCAGAAAGCAGAGCAAAGATAAATTTACACTCAATTGCATAGTTATTTTTTGCTTTGGGATGTTGTGGGATTTTTTGTAATTTTTTTTTTTTGCCAGCATGAATTCACTTTATTGTCACCCTTATTAAGAATGGGGTACAAACGTTGAAACTGTTTAACCACTGCATTTAACTATTAGTCAGATTTCTTATACTTCACAGTCTACTTTCAGCCTAGAGTAACATCAACAAGGTGATACAAAATCAAAATACTTAAATCCCTGGGAGGAAAAGTCACCAAAATCATGTCCCTATTTCCTAATCCTGAATATTGTGATTCAACCATTTTTCTATATACAGATGAAGGAAGTAGAAATGGGTTATGGGGGCTGGGAGAATCAGAGAAAATGACACACAAAAAAGAAAAGATGGAGAAGGAAACAATCATAACAATATTAAAAGAACAGTTGAGAATTTTCTGTATTTGCATAGAGGTCTTGCAACTTAACACATGAAAATAATTCCGTGTTCGTCAACTGCCATAACACTTCTAGGTTTTTTAAATTGAACTATTCCTGTTACGTCATTAGTGTCCAGGTCTTTGCCATTCCCAAGCAGCAACACTTGGGAACTTGTTAGAAATTCAAATTCCTGGATCTCTACTGGAGCCAGAATCAGAGTCTGCGTGTTTAAGCAGATTCCCAGGTGATTCTTATGAATGTTAAAGATGAACATGGCGCCGTCTGTTGGCAGAATATGAACTTATTCCTTGGAGACTAAAGACAGTGATGAAACAGCATGTAAAAAGCAGATGAAAGATTTTCTGAAGTGAAAGCAAAAATAGGAGGAAATACAAAATTCCCCTTTTATGCCAAGTGTTTCCTACTTGAGAATAAATCACTAAGGTCATTTACTAGCTCTAACTTGAGAACCACAAACTACACTGGGTTCACCCGCCTTTCACTGCTTCTCAAAGTCAAACAAAAACGCTCACAATTTTAATGTTTGGCAAATACAGTTATGTACTGCATAACAATGTGTTGGTCAACAAGGAACTGCATATATGATAGTGCTGTCGTACGAGTATAATTAAGTATTTTTACTATATCTTTTCAATGTTTAGATATGTTTGGATATACAAATATTTAGCATTGTGTCTATAGTATGCTGTACAGTGCTATACAGGTTTGTAGCCTAGGAGCCATAGATTATACCACATAGTCCAGGTGTGCAGTAGGCTATATCATCTAAGTTGTATAAATATACTCTGCAACATTCACACAAAGCTGCCTAATTGCATTTGTCATAATGCATGCCTGTTGTTAAGCAATGTATGACCATAGTTGTAAATGATGTGTGTTTATTCTTCCTAGCTGAAGTCTTCAGGTAATGATATTTTAATGTTTTGATTATAAGTAAACCTAAATGTCTCTCCAAATTGCTCTGCTGCCAACTGACCATTTTTATGTAAATATGTTGCTTTAAATGTAGTTTGTTATGTATGTATTATGTCACCATCATACACATATACACACACACAGAGACATACACCTCACACATTCAGTGTGAATGCTTCATCGCCTTTATTATGTACACTAAAATTTCAGCATGGTTTATGGAATTGCTGTGGAAGGGGAAGAGGGGTTGTCTGTATGAGCTATAAACCCTGGAAACTTGCGCAGAGAATTCCCAACAGCAAGAACAAAAGCAAACTGAGTGCCTGGGAGGGAGGAAAAAGAAAAATGATACCTGTTCTTCGGCATATAGATTGTCCCAGAGGAGCAATTTATTAAAGAAAAAAGAAACAATGTTTTACATTTTCAGTAGCATATTTTAGTTATGGTGGAACACAATATTTTCTAGATGATGTTAACAAGGGTCAAGTGTGATTGCAGAGAGACAGGCTCTTAGCAAACTATGACATTCTTGGTCAGAGTTAAACTCTGTTATCCTTGTTTTTTTCCTGCCAAATGATCCTGATGTGTGAACTGGGAAATAGAGTGCATGTTTGTGTATATAATGCTACAGTGCTTACACTATTAACTTCTGTTTATAGCTTGGCCTTTGGAAATAGCTGTTGGGAAAAAGAATTGCTCTGAACTTGAAAATCTTGAGGCATTCTGAAAAAATAAAACAGTGTTTTACCAAGGTGGGAAAGGTGATGAATAGATACACCCTCACAGTCTCAGAAAAAGAATAGACTTTTTAGATGTGGTTACTGTGTTAACCATTAGCAAAGAGAAATAAACTGGCATGACAACTTGCAAATATGTTATAGCAAAATGTTAGCAATAAAAATAAAATAATTAAAAAGAAAGAAACATGAGAGCAAATGAAAATAGCATGGCAAATACAGTTTGACTTTTTTAATCCACAATCTAAAGATTGGATTTAAAAACATGAAAATCTAAAGCTGTCCAAAAGTACCCAATGCTGTGTATTGTATAAGGAGTTAAGGAAACTGTAAAATCAGAGTATATGAGCTCAAAGACAGAGTGATAAAACAGCAGGAAAAGAATGCTTCTGAGTTGAGGAGGCATAGTAAAATCTAAAAAAAGCCTTTTCAAATCTAACAAACAAATTAAAATCAAGAATGATAGAAAGACACAACTAAAGATGAGATCACTGGTGTAGGGGAGAAAAAATCCTTCTCTATCCTTTTAGGGTCTCCTGCTGGACCTAAAAATTAAGCTGACATAAAACATAGTAACATCTCTTAGTCTCACATAAGGTAAATTCATCAAAGGTACTGGGGTTAATAGACCTTACAAAGTGTTGATTGGAATGATGAGAGAGACACTACAGAGCTCAATTTGTGATGAAGGATGAGGATCTCTTTATTGCTGAATGGTCAAATAGTGATGATGAAAAATATAGTATTCATGTTAGAAATAGACATGTCCTTATGAAAAAACAGTGATTCAAAGACATTCAAAAAATCAATGATTGAATACATGATAAAAAGAGGAATGGATATGAGGAAAGTCAGTTCACATGTGGCTGTTTCCTCACAGTTTCTCCCATGTTAATGAGATTAGGGTCTCTGGTGTGATTCATCCATTCATTCAAATCAGTAAACATTTATTAGGTACTCATTTTGCTAAGCATCTTGACTCTTAGTAATGTATCATTGCATTGTTTTTCTTTACCACCTTATAAGTTGTACATTTAAATCCAAGGGTTTAGGGATGAAGGAAAGAGTTTTTTGTTTTTTGGTTTTTTGTTTTGTTTTGTTTTGTTTTGATGGGAAAATAAGATACATTAATTGGTTGCTCGTTTGCTTGTTTTAAAATGTCAACAGATTTAATAAGTATAGCAAAAAATGGAATAAAGAAAGATAATGTTTTCTTTCCAAAAACCCTTTTGTAGATATATATGTGTGTATTAGTATACATATATGTGGATAGATACAGATAGTTGATATCTCGATGGATACACAGAAAATTGTTAGTAGTGGTTAATCTTTAAGAATAGTATTGGTGAGGGTAGAGAGGGTAGGAACTTTAAATTTTACATGATATATACTTATGTATATTACTTTCTGTTGAAGAGGAATTAAAATACCTATAAGGAAATTGTCCAACTTTCTTATATTTGGTAGCACTGAAGCTTGGGATTGGCCAGTAGCTGAGCACTGACAGGCAATTTATTTTCATTATTTTCTGAACTAAATTTGTGTGTATAGGAACTTGTCAAAGAATACAGATCAAGGAAGGGCCTCCTCTATTCATTTCCGACATTCTACCTTGTAAATGGGGATTCACTCTGATTGTAAAAATGACAGTGTAGGGAAGCATCTTCACCTCTCTCTTCTGTATGAACTCAAGAATCTTAATCCTCAGTGTGTTTGGGAACCCAAGGAAGCTTAATATTTAAAAATTATTCAGCACAGTGTGGTTTCATATTTTATATCTGATGCTTTTTTCCCCCAAGGAAATTCTAATAGTCCTCCTATATTATTCACAATATAAATGTCTCGTTACTTCCTAAGTTTGTATTCTTGGGAGTCTTAGAAATCATTGTTATTGGTACCATTACAGTTGTTTTGTCAATAACTACCTGTTTTAATTTCTTTATAATACAACAGATCTCTTAATTCTCAAAGATAAATAAACCTTAAGCAAATTTAAAACATATGGGAGATAATTATCTCAGAAAATAGTTGAATTTCACATCTGAAAGAACCTTCAGAGTAATCTCGTTAAATCCCTTTATTTTATATGGGAGAAAACAAAGTCTCTGGAAAGTGAAATGCTTTGGCCAAGGTCACACAGCTAGTTGCTAACAGAACCATGTTTGGAAACCTAATTAACCTTGGCTGATCACACCTGTCTGTACCTGGGAATGTTTGCTTTCCACATGGTGCCCATCCTCCCCTTTGCCTAACCCAGTAAGGAAACTTGTGTAAGAAAGAATGTCAGGCCAAGTGCGGTGGCTCATACCCTGTAATTCCAGCACTTTGGGAGGCTAAGGTGGATGGATCACCTGAGGTCAGGAGCTCAAGACCAGCCTGGTCAACATGGTGAAATCCCATCTCTATTAAAAATACAAACAAGGTAGCTGGGTACAGTGGTACACACCTGTAGTCCCAGCTACTGGAGAGGCTGAAGCAGGAAAATCGCTTGAACCTGAGATGCGAAGGTTGCAGTGAGCCGAGATCGTGCCACTGCACTCCAGCCTGGGTGACAGAGTGAGACCCCATCTAAAAAAAGAAAAAAAGAAAAGAAAAGAAAAGAAAGAATGTCCTTACCACAGAGAACTTTGCAGGAGTGAGGCAGGAAAGTGAACTGAGATTTGATTTAGTTGGATGTTCATTAACATTGACTTACTGATAGTTACACTGAACACATTGAAGAAATAAAACCTGTGCTGATTTTTTAAAAAATCAAAATAGCTTGGGGGCACTCATCTGCTACCAATATCTTTATATTTCATAGCCATGATGTTTATGCAAATATGTTCTTTTATATGGGAGACTACACACTGTGTATCTCTGTATTAGTCAGACTTCTTTAGAGAAACAAAACCAAAAGGAGCTATATATATATATCGTTATATAGAAGGAGGTTTCTTATGAGGAACTGGCTCACACCATTATGGTGGCTAAGGAGTTCCATAAACTTCTGTAGGCTATAAACCCAGGAAACCTAGTGGTGTAGTACCAGTCTAAGCCTGAAGGCCTGAGAACCAGAGGAGCCCATGGTGTAAGTCCCTGTCTGAGTTTGAGGGCCTGTAAACCAGTTGTACCAATGTCTAAGAGAAGGAGAAAATAAATATCCCAGCTCAAGCGGAGATAGCAGATTTACTCTTCCTCTGCCTGTTGTTCTATTCATGTCCTCAGCAGATTGTATTATGCCCACTCACATAGGTGAGGGCAATCTTCTTTACTCAGTCTCTTGATTCGAAGGCTAATGACTTCTGGAAACATGGTCACAGATGCAATCAGAAATAATGTTTTACCAGCTATCTGAGCACCACTAAACCCAGTCAGTTGACACATAAAATTAACTGTCACAGCCGGTTATCTGTGAATGTCTTCTAAAAAAGAAGCCTCATCATTTTGCATTGTTACAGAACAACAGTATAGACCATATATATATATACACATTTTTTTTTTTTTTTTTTGAGACAGAGTCTCACCCTGTTGCCCAGGCTGGAGTGCAGTGTCACAATCTCTGCTCACTGCAACCTCTGCCTTCTGGGTCCAAGCGATTCTCCTGCCTGAACTTCCCAAGTAGGTGGGACTATGACACACACAACCATGCCCAGCTAATTTTTTGTTTTTAATAGAGATGGGGTTTCACTATGTTGGCCAGGCTGGTCTTGAACTCCTGACCTCAGTTGATCCGCTCACCTCGACCTCCCAAAGTGCTGGGATTACAGGCATGAGCCATCATGCCTGGTCATTCTATACCATTTTTAAATAAAAATAAACTATGGGACTAAAATGATTAATGAACTATTTACAAATAGTTTATTAACCTGGCCTTTGTTACTGAGTATTGAGCAATATGTCCAAATTGTGTAAGAATTTCCTGACTTTGGAGCTAGTTGCTCTAAGACCTATGACCTCATTCTTGATACTATCATCATCTTTAGGTCAGTAATAATTCTCACTTCATTGGTAGGGTGACATGTGTCCAAGTTTGCCTGTGAGAGTCTTGGATTTAAGCTGCAATCTCACTGTCATTAACAGCAGTGCCTCCTCTTACTTTCAGAGAGTCAAGGTTTAGACAGTAGGGATCATCCATAGTGAGTATAAAATATGTTAGAGAAGGAATTTTCCTACTTCAACTTTAAAACAAATCTCAGCATTTTCTCTTGTTAGAGCTATATTTGCCCCTTTCTGTATTCAATGTCTTAGTTTTACCTCCTGCCTTCCTAGGTTCATTGAAACTGAATTATCCTTCAAACTCCACTTAGTTCAAAACTCAGTATCTGACTTGATGGAACTAGGGTATCTGCCAAGTTCACTTTCATTCTGGTTTCCACTGGCTGTCCTAGTATAGTTGTGAATAAGACTCCCAGGCATAAATATAATTAGATTATCAAGAGGAATTTAATGAAGGATTTGTACTTTGCAAAGTAGCTAACCATGCAGTTTCATAGAAACCATGCAAATACAATTGTTTATGTATTGAATCTCATATTTGGACATGCTGATGCCTAGGAAACCTAATTTTCTGCCCATGAAATATTCTAAGATATTGCCAAATTATATTCCAAACAATGTTTTTGACTCTAGTCTTCCACTGTCCAATTTGTAAAACTGTCCAAAATGTATGCTGCTCTCAAAGAGACAGGCAGTTTAGTGTAAAGTATATGAGCCTCATAGACAGAAAAATGAGATTTCAAATTCTGCAATCACTCTTTTCAGTTATATGCCTCAGTTTCTTCATCTGTAAATAGAGGGATTATATGAAAAATGTCTTTTACAGGATGAATTCTTATAAAATACTAGTTTCATCCAGTTCTAACGCTGATATATTTTTCTGTAATCATCTTATAGAAATATCAGGAGTAAGTTTGCATTCTTACATCTTCCTACCTGTAGTAATTTTAAAACATATGTTAGGGCCATGTGTCTCTTTCTCTCTGTCCTTTCTGCCTAATTTCAGACTATCACAGTGTCTTATGGTGATATAGAAGGTCCTTTAGACAACCTGTCCCTGAATTTTCTGTTCACTTAGCATTCTAAAACCACAATATCCCTTATTTAAACACTTTCGATGGATACCCATTTTCTTGAGTATGAAAACTAAACTTCTGAGCCTGACTTTCGCCTGTCTTCCTTTCTGCATACTTTATCTATCAGTCTTGGTGTTTCATTCTACATGCCAGCTCTATAGAACTACTGGACCCAAGTATACCCTATCTCCTGCCTGGAATGTTAATCCTCTCCTTCTGCATTCAAATGGAATTTTGGTTTTATCTCCTCAAGGCAGCCTTCCTTGGTTACTTTCTGTCTTGATTCCCTGCTGCTTCGATGGTCTCCTATAAAGCAGTGCTTACCTCCACAATAGTCTGTAAATGTCTCAAAGGTTTCTGAGGCAGGAGTTAGTCTTCTTCTTTGTACCCAAGCATTTGGCACCTTATATGGGCTCAACAAATAGAAGCATATCAATAAATTCAAGGAAGAAGAAAGAAATTTTTATTTTCCTGGGAAAATTTTTATTCTGGGTAAAGAAATATTATCACCAATGAGATAACAAGAAATTATTACAGAAACTTCATAATCTAACAGAAGGCCTTGTCCATAGAGATAATTAATAAATATTTTTGCTTTGATCCATTGATTAAATAAATGCCATTTATATATATAGATTAATGTATAGTCAATGCAATAGGAAAAGAGCACTTTTTATTTCAATGAAGTTATTTTAATGAAGTTACTTTAAATGTAGTTATTTGCCTCTGAGTGACACTAGTGCTCAGGTAAGAAATTCCCTCTCCCTGGTTGTCCTGTGAGAAGGGCTGTCATGGCACTTAGGGAAAGCCATTCTCTTCCTAACAAAGAATCACCCTCTCCCTATCTTGCCATCACATGGCCACCTCTCTGATGTGGCTGTACTTGAATCCTGGTGAGCCAGTCACATTATCCCACAATGTGTCTGGGCCCCAGGACCCAGAGAGGCTGACTCACTAGAACAGGTAATTAGGAAGCAGTAGGAAAAGAGACAGGAGAGGAAATCTAATTTACAGCTCACTGGAGGGCTCTGATTGAGTGTGCAGCAGAGCTTAGATGGGAGATTAAATTATCTGTGAGCTCACCTCTCCAAAATTATTTGGTCTCCCTCCTTTTCATTTAGAAAACATATGTTGCAAGGGCAAAGATTTAGCCTTTGCTCCTGAAGAGTTGGCAGGTGAGGGCAGCTTCTTAAAACCACCTGGAAAGGATAGACTTAACTCTATGTTATCTGCTGTTTCAAGAAGAGAAACTACTGTAGAATTCAGGAAATAAAAGAGGTGTCTAGAAGCTTTTAGGACCTCTAGCAAATGTAATCACATATCTAGTTAGGTACACATATCTGCAGAGGATATTCTGGCAAGACAAGATATTATCTGGCCTTTGCTTTAATTCAATTCAAAAGGTTACAGGTATCTTATGTAGACACAACTACTTAGGGCCCAGCTGGGGCTCTTTCCTCATTTCCTGTGATTCCTAGCTGCTAGAGCCAAGGGGAGATTTGCAGTGTTAAGTCAATTGCAGAAGTAGATTAGATTTTGCCTTCATGTTTATGGACTTATGTTAGATGTTTGTTGACAGCAGAATAGCAGCTCATGCAGACAGTATAATTAATTCATGAAATAAATATTTGTTAAATACCTATTTTATACTAGATACTCTTCTGAACACTAAGAGTAATGTGGTTTAAAAAGCCTAAATCTCAGGTTTCTAATCTTATTTATATATCCTGATATCTTTCTGATCTGATAAACCTTATTCTAGAGAAGACATAGCAAATATATTTCAACTGATTACTCAAATGAATGAATAAGTAAGGAAGAACAGAAGTTCATTTCATATGTGGAAAGTGCTATGAGAGGGGGAAGTGGGATAGAGGGCATATGTGGGTGAAAGGATGCTTAACCAGAACGGTCAGAAAATTTTAAAATCTTCTTTCTGAGGAGGTGACTTTCGGTAGCATCACCCTGAATGATGAAAAGGAGATCATTCTGTGAAAATATGAGGGAGAAGCATCCTACACAGATGTGATGGCAGGTTAGGATATTCAGTAGGTGTATTAGTCCATTTTCATGCTGCTGATAAAGACTTACTCGAGACTGGGTAATATATAAAGAAAAAGAGGTTTAATGGACTGACAGTTCCATGTGGCTGGGGAGACCTCACAACCATGGTGAAAGGTCAAAGGCATGTCTTACTTGGCAGTAGGCAAGATAGAATGAGAACCAAGTGAAAGGGGTTTCCCCTTATAAAAACCTCAGATCTTGTGAGACTTGTTCACTATCATGAGAACACTATGGGGGGAGCTACCCCATGATTCAGTTATCTCCCACCAGGTCCCTCCCACAACATGTGGGAATTGTGGGAGCTACAATTCAAGATGAGATTGGGGTGGGAACACAGCCAAACCATATCAGTAGGGAAGGTAAACTGAAGCTAAATCATGTAGTACCTAGGAGGTCATGGTTAGGCATTTGGATTTATACTGAGGGAAGTGGGAGATAGTGGTAGGGCTAAAGCAGGGGAATTTATGGGAAATCACTGGACAACGCAAAGTAAGAGAATAATGGAAAACCCCTGGAAGGAATGAAGGAGAGTAACTGTGGGAAACTGTTCAACAGTGAAACAGAGGAATGATGGGAAAGATGAGAAATCATGGATACGAGGAGGGGAATGAGGATTCTGGTTCTCTGAGGAGAATGGACTGTGAGAGGTGTACGCATATGCTGGAATTGGTTTAAGAGAGTTGATGCTAAGACTGTTAGGTGTATTAGTTTCTTAAGACTGTTAAAAATTTCCATAATTGAAATATATCCCGAAGCATAGAATATTAGAATCTAGTAGCTGTTCATGCAGTCACTACCCTTCACTGTTAGCACCAAAGAGCTTTCTGGGATTTCTTGGTAAAAGCCTTCTTCTAGTGTTACAATAAACCTGACAACTGAGAGGACGAGATCAAGAGTCAGAGAACTCCCACTGCCTTGCCTCTGTTAATATAGCCTGCCCTGGAATTCACCTCTGCTGGAAGTATTTCTCCCATCAGTGAAATCCAGCACCACAGGGCAAACCTTCAAAATACGTGACTATTCCCCACTAAACTACACTAGTATTCTGAAATTCAGAGTATTCCCAGAGTAGGGCAACCTGGAGTGGTCCAAGGACCCTAAATAGAGGGAGACACAAATTTTAAAAGTGGTTGTGCTGTTTTACATTGTATTGGATCACATATTGACAGCACATTCTTCCTTTCCAATAGGCAGAGATGAGACATGCCATGAATTTTGAAGTAGGTTTAAAGGCCAATTTCCTATTGCTTTCACTGGTCACCAAAATTGCTAGTTCCTTCTTTGTGTGGCCAATTTTAGGAGACTTTGGTTCTTGAATTCAATACCCATAATCTTTTGTCTACGGCTCAGCCCACTCCTGTTCCAAACAATCTGTTTGTCCGTGATGTCTCTTCACTCTTTCCTTCCTTCCTGCAGCCACTTAACCCTCTGAATCACCTTGACTCATTCCATGTAACATTCTGTGTCTCCTCAAGGCCTATTACCTCTCAAGGTTTTACTCATATTTCCTTCCTGCTCTTTCTAACAGACCTAAGCTAAAATTGTCAATATCAAAAGTAAAGCTTAAGAAGTAAAAGGAAAATATGGAATATTTTTAGCAAATGCAAGTAATATGTATCCATGTGTCCAACTCTTGTCATATTTGACATATTAATGTTGCTTAACCTTTGCATAGGACTCAAATAGACATAATCAAATGAGAATAAAAGGAAAATAGGGTGCTGTCATTGTGTCAAAAACCATGAAGTATGGTTTTCCAAGATTTATTTCTCAACAGTTATGCTTTGAATCTCCGTTGCTTATTTGTCAGCATTGGAAAAGTGCTATCATGCCCATTAATTTCCTCAACATTTTGGAAAATATGTTCCAGAAAATCTAATTGCCATTTTAGATATTACATTTTTATAATTATTTGGTCATAAGCACACTGCTTTCTGCCAAAGACCAGGGCAAGAGTAGATGCCTTAAATGTAGATGAGAACTGTTAAAACCAAACAGTGCATTTCTGAGATAAAGAATGGGTAACAGTTTGAAAATGGGCCTTGAGTGATCTGAGCATTTGCTCATTGTGTCTGGGAATTGCAAAGTGTAAAAGTAGATTTTGCTTTGAAATATAAGGATCCAGATCAAATGGAAAATTAATATTGACCAGAGTGATTTTGATGTGGGTCTCTTCATATTTTGGTTTATTTGATCTGGGCAGGACGTTTTAAGATTGGAGCAACCCAATCAATAGGATATCAATAAATTGAGGACACATGTTTGAAGTGTGAGAATGAATACAGAAATAGTTATAGAGAATTGGCCTTACTTCCCATGCAAACCTTTGATTTTATTTGAAAATTCCCTACTTTTCCAAGGAAGCTATTGCTTGTCTGTTATGCTATTTCACATCAGAGGGATGAGATAGATCTTATAAATGTTCAATAAATATTTGTTAAATAAGTGAATGAATGAATATATTTCAAAAAGACAATTTTAAAAATTATTATAATAAGAACATCACTGCTGCTATTAGAGGAAAATAATTTATTCATTAATAAGTAGGAAATACATGAAGGACACCAAAGAAAATTATTATTTTGCTTCTCTGTTTTATGTAACAAAGTATACAATCAATAATAATCAAAACCAAATGTGTGTCTTCAAAAAATCTTGACATATTGAAAGTAGGGATTTGTGATAATAGCAAATGTGTGTCTAGTTGAAGACCCGTGGAGCAGTATTGCTGATACTAGGTAGAACACCTACTCTGTCACCTGTCATAGCACGGTGCCTTACTAAAGCAGTGCTCTGTAAGGACTAACAGATATTAGCATCCTCCAAAACATGGCAACTCCTGAATTGTAAAAATATTCTGGGGCTGGGCGCAGTTGCTCATGCCTGTAACCCCAGCACTTTCGGAGGCCAAGGCGGGTGGATCACAAGGTCAAGAGATCGAGACCATCCTGGTCAACATGGTGAAACCCCATCTCTACTAAAAATACAAAAAATTAGCTGGGCATGGTGGCTTGTGCCTGTAATCCCAGCTAGTCAGGAGGCTGAGGTAGGAGAATTGCCTGAACCCAGCAGGCGGAGGTTGCGGTGAGCCGAGATCGCACCATTGCACTCCAGCCTGGGTAACGAGCGAAACTCCATCTCAAAAAAAAAAAAAATATATTCTGGACAATCAGCAAAGAAAAAGATTATTTCCTGATGTACAAAGAAATTGGAGATAATAGGGAAACTTCCAATATTAAGGATTTTAAATCCAAAGGAAATATTTTCTCTGAGACAGTTCTCACATCCTAATTGTGTTAGTGCTCCCTGCCAACTCCTTTGCTTATTATACAAGGATATAGAGGAAAAGGTAAACCATTTCCCCTCAGGTATCTTAGTGTAGCGGAAAGAGCATTGAAGCAGGAGTAGTGAAACCTGGTTATTTGTTAACTGTGGCACTAACTAGCCATGTGAGTGACCTTATACAAATCCTATTTTTCTCTGGGTTTCATTTTCCTTATCTACAAAATAAAGGCACTGGGCTAAATTATATTTAAGGTCCTGATGAGCTTTCTATGGTTCTTATTTCTTGTTTTGTTTTGTTTTGTTTTTCTAAATGCTCAAATACTACATTATTTAAGGTATATTTCCTTGTAGGTTTTTTTTCCCCCTCTCTGTCTCTTTCTTCAATATATGGGATGGGAGGATACTGACTAAGTCTGAGAAGGAGGAGAAAGAAAATTAGCTACAGGAAGAGTTTATATCCCCTTCTACAAGAAAACTTAAATATAGCTACCACAGCTTTGAAAGAAATGGTTTGTGTCCAAACAGCATTTTCCAGACAAGCTCTGTACTTTTTTGCCAAAAGAATTAACTTTAAACTGAAGGCAGTGGACAGTTAAACAAGAGTCGGCACTGGGAACAGCTGTGCATAGACCAGACCAGTGACTTATAAGGTATTGTTTTTAACTCATTTAAATCTTCAGGGTTCATTTGTTTTGGGGACAAGTATTCTGTGGTCATTTGACTTTTTTTTCCCTCCCTCTTCACCTCTATTTTGAGAGAAATATAGTCTTGAAAATATTTTGGCTTTTTAACTGTATCATTTTGTGGCTGCTGATATTTCAAACTACTCGAATTTTGCTTTGTTTTGTTTTGTTTTGTTTTCAGGAACCAAATGATTGTTGGCATTGTTTTATTTTAAAGCTTAGCTTCGGTTTGCTTCTTTGTTGCATCTCATCATGTGTGATTTTTGTGTTTTATTGTTTGTGTTGGATAAAGAGGGATACACTTTAGCATTACAGAATGTACAGAATGTTCTTGACTGGGCCGGAGGGGGAGGTTAATGAATCTTAAACTTGAAATATAGAACTAATATGGAGCCAATCAGGCAAGAGAACCTGGGTAGGGCAGTCTAGGCATTTTAATTGATCCAGTCAAAGCTCACTAAAGTCATCACAGCTTAGTGGATCTGACCTGGAAAAAACAGTTATTTTGAATTGGGGTTTTTGCCTCCAGTTTGCTTCTATATTTAGCTGTTAACTTTAATCCTTTGTTCTCTATAATCATTATTATTTTTTTAATTCTAGTAAGCCTGCTTTTCTTTTTTTTAATAAAGCTTATCATAGTTTAAGCTTACTCACCTTAATGGAGCAACATTTCTAAGAAGAGTGACATTTGCAAAAAGATTTCAAGTCACTGAGCCATAGAGGGGTTTCCAGAGCGGAAGGGAAATAGCCCAATGTGGCACAGAAAAAAAAAAATCCCTGTGTACTCTAGCATTCCAGATGTCACTCTTTCCCCAAGACCCTGGCTAGCTAGTATATAATATCTGCTGCTGGTCAATAAAACGACAATGGAGAACATTATGGGGTTCAATATATGTGAATTTTCCAAAAAGTGAAGTTCAAAAAGTAAACTTTTACCACTGAGAACTTGAAAAGTTTTTGAAAGAATTTAGCCACTTGTGGATCATGCGCTTTCTGAGATCCATTGTATATTTTGAGCTGTCTCTGGAGGGGGCTAAATGCAATTTAATGTTTCCCTAACTACTCAGCATTACTCATGGATATGCACTATAGAATTCTTTTATAATGCAATAATACATTGCATGGTGTATAAGGCGATTAATTCTTAGATGCAAAGGTCACATAAACACTGTTTTTTGAATTATTGTATTATTTTTATAAGACATTCTTCCTCCCATGTCCACCTTCCATATCGTAGAGTGACCTCCTTCCTTATTGGTGTAGACAACTTGCATATGTCTAATAACTCCCTTCAACCTCAACCACCTCCTCATGATTATTTTGTGCTGTGAGCAAGAACACCAGAAAATAAACAAGTTTAGAAAAAATTATGGATAGAATAAGAGGCAATAACTTTATCTGAGGGTTCAAGAGATTCTCTTATGAGAAATGTGCATGTGCCAAAGGACATAGACACAGTGATATCTATTTTGGGTGCTCGGGAGACATTTGGCTTGTGTCCAGGTTCTTAGTTGTGTTCTGTAGTAGAGGTTGCCATGGAAGTAGTTCTGGAATAAGTAATGTGTTACTGCATCTTCTACAGAAAGTGCTGTTCTTCTTTTTATAAAGTTACTGGAGGTATGTGTCAAGGAATCAGTGACTAAACAAATCTCAAGGGGCATACCTAATATTAATCAAGAACTAAGTATTTTATTTTAGTCCCATTCAGAGTCATGCTGCTCACATGTATGCATAGCTGGGAAATAGCGTAATAAAGCTTTGTAGGAAAGAATTAGAGAAAAGGGAAAAAAATATTCACCTTCTAGTTTATTCAGTTCTTCTGTGTGGAGATTATGCTTAAGAAAAAAAATGAATAAGGTTAGGTTAATTTTCTCAGTGATTGTTTTGATTTGTTAAACTGCATTCTAACTTTCAAGTTCTTTTAAGCTGAAAAACACTACAAAGCAATTTTATAAACCATGTACAATGAATTTAGTAGCACAATATATGACAATATGTGTTTTCTTCTAATATCTTTATACTGTGCATTTTAGAGCAAAACAAATCACTGATTTCTCAATCATCTTGACAATGATAGTAGTCACTTTTATTAATCCCACTCTACAAAAGAAAAAAATAAAACTGGATATATTACATACATAGATTAAGCTATAAGCTGAGCCCAGGGCAATTCTAAGTTTCAACTTTAATTCAATTCCTTTGCTAATTACTTGATAATTCAACTTTATTTGGAATCACATTGTGAAAACTTTTGTATTAAAAGTCCATTTTTGTTTAATTTTTTAAAAAATACAAGTTTCACCTAGTCACTGTAGAAATTTTTCCTAAGCATTAAAGCATCGGATGGTGTATATGACAAACTTTCCTGTTTGAAACAATGAATTAGAGACTGCCTTTTGTCTGCAGCAGTGAATTTGGGATATGCATATGTTTGATGACTTTGTCTGAAACAATTGTCTAGGCCAGGCCTGGTGGCTTATGCCTGTAATCCCAGCACTTTGGGAGGCCAAGGCAGGTGGATCACTTGAGGTCAGGAGTTCAAGACCAGCCTGGCCAGTATGGTGAAACCTCATCTCTACTAAAACACACACACACACACAGACACACAGACACACACACACAAATTAGCCAGGTGTGATGGCCTGTACCTGTAATCCCAGGTACGCAGGAGGCTGAGGTAGGAGAATCACTGGAACCCAGTGGGGTGGTGGAGTTTGCAGTGAGCTGAGATCACACCACTGCACTCTAGTCTGGGTAACAGAGTGAGACTCTGTCTCAAATAAAACTAAATTGTCTAGAAATTGTGCTTAATTTTGCTTCCTACTTTCAGTTAGGTGACATGACTTATTTTAAAATGAAATGTTATTCCAATTGAAACACAGCTCTTTTAAATTGAAAATATACTATTTTAAGTCAGTTCACTGAAGCTATTCTTCATTTGACTGAGCCTTTCACTTTATTTGAAGTTTGGTGTTCATGTTCATACCTAAATAGGAAATTTGACATACTAGAGAATACGTATTTTAAATTTAGAATTTTAGTACTAATTTAATACTAATTTAGACCTAAATTTAAAATTCCTGAAATGTCAGCGTCATTATGAATACACACTTAGGAAAACTTCAATTTAGAAAGATACTTTTTTAAACCTGGAAAAGAAAACAATCATTTAAATTAATTAATGCATGTTAGCATTCACTGATAACATGTTATAAGGGTCCTTCTTAGCACAACCTTATAAGAATTCTCCAGAAGCCTCAGAATTCAGCCCCTTATAAAGTAGAATTCAGTGAGCAAGATTTATGGCTCCCAAGGAGCTGTCAAGCTTAGTGCTGTAGGTTGTGGACAGGGGAGAGGAGCTATTGACATTTCTGAAGTTGTTGAACAGAGAAAAAGATAATTGCCTTGTTCTTTTAAAAAATCCACATTTAGTTCACTTTCAGTTACAGTCTCTCAGGGAAAAATATGCTTAAACTGACTTAAGTATCTTCCTATATATTGGCCTTTGTTTAACCATACTAAATTGGAGCTTCTGGACAATTTAAGAGGTGATACGAATCCAAGGTTCTTTTTGTATTAATAACTGAGTGATGCAATAAATGTTTGTTGAATGACTATTACCTTCAAAACTTAATTTAAAAAGATATTGACAAATAAAATGACACCAAAACTGCTATGTTTTATTTCATATTTGATGATTGGAGTATTTATTACTTAGTTTATTGTGAATTATGCTAAAACATGAGTGATTCATTGAACAAAGCCATTTAATAAATTATGAAATTGCTGTTAGTAAACAGTAATTTGGAACTCTAAATTGCCAGAAGAAAAACCATCAGGTATCTACAGTCAACAATAATTCAGAAAGTGAATTTGGAGGACAAGAAAGTCTCAACTGTTATTCTACACCTTTTTATTTTTGTTTTGTTTCATTTGCTGTAGACATTGTGAACATTTGTTTTATATCAATCAAAATTTGTTTTTTATCAACTTTGAGAAAAACATTTTACTGTTGTATATTCTTTCATTCTGTGGCTATACTGTACATAATAGAACATGGCTCCCATTGTTGGGGACCTACATTGTTTCAGTGTGTTCCTCTTGAATAAAATTAGGATAATCATTCTTTTATGTATGATTTTGCTCATTTGAAAGCTGAAATGACTTGGAAATTAGTGAGTCCTGATCACTCTTTTTAAAAAAAAAAAAAAAAAAAAGAGTAGCAGAACTAAGCCCTGAAATATTACTCATCTAGAACCTTGGCTTCCAAGCTTTCAGCCTAATATCTATATCCAGCCAGAAGTAATGACTGGGTAAAAAATACATAAAGGGGCAGGAAGTGAAAGCATAATTTCCTTCTGTCTGAGTAAGAGGTCAACCATGTACCCCATTCTCTGAAAATCCCCAGGGAATGCAAGGGCTCTCATACTAAAGAAAACAGTCACGATTCCCTGCCAGACTTTATTCTCAAGGAGTGATACACATATGATAGCTATGGGAACATTTTTAAATAGCTGTCACTTTGTTAATGAGTATTTGCTGAAGCATTTCCTTGGCCACTTGTGTTTATGGAACGTTTAAACAAAATATTTATGAAGACGGAACCAGGACTTGTATAAGTTATGCCCTTTTACTTACACCTTTGCTTTCCGTTAGGCACAACGATGTTCAGGCCTCTGCCACGCAAAACAAACAAACTTTCAGCCTTTTCAACCATGTTCCTTTTTCCTGGTGCCAAGAAAAATTTATATTTTTTTGTTTCTTCTCCTTTGCCTTCCCCTGACTTGATAACCCTTTGCAATTTGGCGTTCTTTCTACCACAATATTGAAATGACCTCTCAGAGTTTGCTCATGATGGCTGAATTAACAGTTCAGTCCAACAGCTTTTTATCCCTGCCTTCACCTTCCGTCCTTTCTGCCGTCTATACTGTTTGCCCTCCTGCTGTTCTTGAAATAGTTCTGTCTTTTGATATTAGAGATCTTGTACTAGCCTATGGTTCTGTCCCTCTTCTAGGCTTTTTTTCTTTCCTTCTTGTAGAGGGGCTCCTGTCTTCTTCCCACCTTCTTGGCTTCAGTGTCTGTGTTTATTTTGTTTCCTCCCTTAGTTTTTCTTCCTTGGAAAATTTCATATAGGCCTATAGCTTCATCTTAAAGCCCAATGTAGATATCTGGTCAGCAAGGCCTCTTCCACCCTTTGTGTGAGTTATAACGAAGGTCCCCTTCCTCCAGATGCACAATGCTCTCACATCAGGATCTTCAGCTTGGCAGCAAACTGAGCTGAATTCCAGATCCTACGCAGCCTGCACGACCTCAGGCAGCTTCTCTGCTGGCCAGGGCCTCCTATTCAAAGCTGTCTGTGGTATTCTAGTGCTTCAAACTCCATGTCTTTCCCTCACTCAAACCTGCCATCCATCTTTCATCTCCTTCATCACTTTTTATACAACCAGGTGCCAATTAGAATTTTAGAAACTATTTTCTTGGCATTTTTCCTTTTTATTTCCATGGCCACATTCTTGCTCAGAATTGAATTCCCTCTTGTTAACCTACTATCCCCTCTCCCATCCATTGCTACTGCTATCTATCCTCTATACATTTGGCAATTTGAAGGTGATTATGTACCTATCTCTCTATCTACCTACTCTCCTATCTAGATATAGATACACAGATATAGATGGATATATTTATACCCCCCCCCCCAATTTTTCAGTGTGTCCTTAGTAGATGGACAGGAGCAGAGGCTGTAAAGTTGAATTTTAGAACTTGAGGCCCAGCTTTGGTGCATTTACATGTGTCGCCCTATGGGTTACTTAACCATCCTAAGTCTCAGTTTCAGGGTGTCAGTAATGAATAACGTATGTCAAAACCTTCTATGTGCCAGCCACAGTGCTCAGAATATTTCCCGTATATTGTTCATTCAGCACTCAAAAGAAAACATTTTATTCTGTTTGTACTAGACATTATAAAAACGGAATCCAATTTCTCTTAAAGAGACTGCTTTATTCTCTTAGCTCAATTTGGCTTTTTAAGAAGTCTACAGTAAAGTTAAATTCAGATAATACCAGTAGTTTTGGCCCGATTGCAAGTGGTGGTAAAACAAAGTTAATTGGGTATTATATTTTATTTTTAGATAAAATCATCATCTCCTGGTTCTGTTTTTGTTGTTGTTGTTTTGGTTTTTAAAGAAAGGGCACCATGGGCCAGGCATGGTGGCTTGCTCCTGTAATCTCAGTACAGTACTTGGGAGGCCAAGGTAGGTGGATCATCTGAGGTTAGGAGTTTGAGACCAACCTGGCCAACATGGTGAAACCCCGTCTCTACTAAAAAAATACAAAAATTAGTCAGGTGTGGTGGCAGGCACCTGTAATCCCAGCTTCTCAGGAGGCTGACGCAGGAAAATCACTTGAACCCAGGAGGCGGAGGTTGCAATGAGCCATGATTGTGCCACTGCACTCCAGCCTTGGCAACAGGAGTGAAATTCCATCAAAAAAAAAAAAAAAGGAAGGGCAGGAAGAAAAGTACAAAGTAAAACTGAGGTTTATTTTCTTTTTAACAATTACGAATACATAATGCAAATAAACACTTTCCTTTGTTCGATGTTTATATGTGGTTTTCTTGATTTACTCTTAGTGTCACAAAACAAGCAACTGGAGTAGCCAGTAATGTGTCCTAGGTTTTTTGACACCAGGCTGCCTCATTTGCCAGAATACTGTCCTTTCTTTGAATTTAAAAATCCATCAGTGCCATTGTCAAATTTAAGTGGAAATATTTCAAAGTAATGACTAAAGGTCTTTAGGCATGTGCCAGGAATATTATTTCACTGTAACTGCTACCCTAGAGTCATAAATTAATTTTCCAAAGTGACACCTGCCTGTCATTTAGGGAAGATAAAGTGACCATCATTTCTTATACCCAGTATGGGTTTTTGGAAGGTTATTGTTAGTGTCTCTGCCAGTGCTTCTCTCAGAGACCACTACAACCTTTATTTCTGTAAGAGGACATAGGCTTTTTCTTAGCGTCTGCGGCTTATTTCATTTCCTTAATTAACTCATTAATTACTTGCAAATGGAAGTTGCATAAGTCATACAATTGTGAAGTTGGATGGGATCTTAATGATCTTATAATTAAGCCCCACATATTTCTGTAATGACCAAAACTGTCCAACTAAGTTAGTTATCAACAATCACATAGCAACTCTAGAATGTGTTTCCTCTCTAAGAACCTGCAGCCATACTGGCAACTTCTTGGAGTATTAATTCCATTGCAAAGCCTCAGATCTACAACAGAAATAAACCTGAGCCTTCTCTTCCTTTCTCCCTCCATCTTCAGCTGTCAGCAGGAATAACATCTTAGAAATCCATCCTTTTTCATTCATAGGAGCTACTTTTTAGCAGATGAAGTCTTCCACACAATGTTTTCTTGACTTTGAACTTTTGGGTTTTCAAAAGCTAACTTCATAAGCTCTTGGAATGGGAATTAATGGCATACATAACAAATAAAATAATTAAATATTTATTAATCAACCCCAAAGTGCAGCTCTCAATGCTCCACAGTATTCTCTGAAGTAAAGCAAATCTTTGTGTCAGAGATATGCATTTCAAAAAGTATTAACATGATCTTATGGCAGTTTTGTAATATGAAATACTATATCTCCTATGAACACACACAGACACACACACACACACACACATACACACACACACACAGAGATATTGAGAGAAATGGTTTGGGACAACAAACCTGATTAGAGTAAATGTTGAATGTTTCCCTTCCTTCCCCTCAGGCTTGCACCAACTCTGCCCACTTTCTCATATACGTGGCTGGCTTCAGCATTTCTGTACTTTCTCACCTTTGTGTGGCTTGCCACATGCAGGGAGTTTTTCAGCCTAGAGGACTATTCCTTGATCTTGTTTTCCTGGAATCATTACTTTTTCTGAATCACTTTCCTTTACTTTATCCCTCCTCTTTCAAAATATTGCTGTGACTTTCAGCACTTTGCATTTTGACTTTTTATTGACCAGTCCATTTTCCTAGCTCAGCTGGACTGTAAGCTCTTTGAGGGTAGGGGTTTTGTCTTACATATTTGTCTGAGCAGTATGTAGCACAGTGTCTCACCCACAAATCCTAGGTTTTGGGGTTCAGTATTGCTCTAGTTTTGTTACAAATGTGGACATATCCTCTTTAAGGATGTGCTGAAGGATTGTCTAGCCTGTCACATTACACATTTAATTAGGTGATTAGAAAGTAAAAAGACAGCAACAAGAGGATATGAGCTTGCTTTTCTTCCCTTTTGGTAAAATATTCCCAGGTTTTGCTCTCCAGATATTTCATTTCTTATTTGCTCAGATTTCATAATAAAGCAGATGACCATTCAGGTGACTCATTAAACTTTGTTTATCTTAGATTCCTCACCATTTGTCAGAGTTTCAGCAGTTGCTTCACATGATGGGGACTTAGACTCAGTGCTGACATTTGAGAGATATTTTGAGATAGTAACTTGTGGTCTACCTCCTTGCATTTGGCTTTGCTCCAATCCCATTTATTTTGTGACTAATATTGCCTAAGAAAAAGGGATAATTTTTTAAAGTGTTCTTGATTTTTTGTTTGCAACAGCTTTTGAGTTTCTAAAAGCTAACTTCATAAGACTTCAGTGTTCAAATTTTAAATTATAATGACAACAACAAAATAAAACAGATGTCTTTATCCTACACTAAGAGCAAATAATGCAGATATTAATAATTCTCATGGTAATGGAGCCAAAGGCAGAATCAGAGGAGATGCAAAGAGACCTCAGGTTCTTGAGGGATGGCAGTATCCTACGTGCTCCAAGTTCTGCCACACCAGGCTGGGTACATCCTGAGCTGGGTATGTGGGAGCAGAACTGAAAACCCAGGTCACACTGAGAAAATCTAAGAGCAAAGGAACCTGTGGATTGCTTCCCATGTAAAGTGCATGGAGGCTGTAAAACTTGAATCACTTTTTAGTGCGCTGCATAGTGCCAGGTCATTAGAAATGGGTGTCTAAGCAGTTATGTCCAAAATAGCCTTCCAGGTTAACCCCGTTTCCTAAATACAGCCCCAAGAAGGCAAGAGAAGGAGTGGTGAGAGAGACAAGTCCAGAGAAACCCAAACCTAGCCACAGGGCCTGTGGACTCCAGGAACAGACATGGATGAGGAAACCAGCATATTAGAGATGGCCATGTGTGCAGGAGATGATGACCACAGACCAGATTCCCCCTCATCCCGACCCAAGACATGTAACCCTGACATCAGATGATACCCAGGAAAGTAAGTTAATCAAAATTAAGTTTCAGCCACCTGCCAGTGTAAAAAAATAAGGAAGTTATAGCTTATACACTTGGTTTTATAGACTAACATCTATTTCTTCTACATAAATTATATTTTAAATTTAAACCAATTATTTTTAGCTGTCTATTTTGCTATTAAAAATTTTGGTTGGTAATAATGGTTTAGTTTATAATCTTATCAAGAGTCTAAAGTATACTTTTTTTCTTTGAAGCTGGAGGGATTTTAAAGCTTGAAATATGAAGTGTAGGATTTGACGTGGTTAGGTCTTGACCATAGAGATGAGAGGATTAGGGAATAAAAAAGTAATCTTACAGGAGAATCTCCACTTTAGACAACTTAATGGGGCTTCAGATATTAGTTTATATTTCATCCAAATTCTGATCTCTAAGGATCTTTCCACTTCTTACCAGTGTTATCTTAAGTGACACAAAGCAAATGCAGAAATTTTCATAAATCACTCAAAAGGACTGCTGCTTGGCTGAAAGTGCCTTATAAAGTAAGGCCATACTGGTAATGAGTGATCTTTACCCAAGTTCTGAAAGTACAGCTAAGATTCCCACAAAGTAACATCTGCTCTAAGATACGAGCTCCATAGAGAACAAGGACAGAAAGGAAAATGTCTTCTGTTTTCCTGAGGATGTGGCATAATAAGAAATACATATTTGTCCTTTGTTCCTTGCTCCTGGGACATAGCTTTCAAAACCCATGGAATCTCTAGAGTGATGAGAGTGTCTTTTGTGTGCTAATGAGATGACTTGTGGCTGGAGCCCCTAGGTATCTCCAGTATAGGGTCTGGTCTCCAGAAAGACCAAGGCATAATTAGATGGTTGGAACTTTCAGTCCCAACACTCAACCTCCAGAGAGGAGAGGGGCTGAAGGCAGAGTTAATTACCCCTGGTCAATAACTTAATTAATCATGCCAATGTCTTGGAACCTCCATTAAAGAAAAAAAATAAAGATGGGATTTGGAAAGTGTGTAGGTTGATGAACACATCAAGATTCAAAGAGATGTATGCCCATAGATGGCATAGAAATGCTACAGAGAATCAAAGAAAAGGCAAAAGTAAATAGACCAGGCAGACTTTTTATTTTTCTGTTTTTAAAGAGGGAGATCACTCAGCAGATTGGGTGGAGTTCAGGGATAAAACTCTTAAGAGTGAAATGGCAAGAAAGATATAGGTTCATTGAGCACAGGGTATTAGATGGGTACAAGGGCACCAAAAAAAGCAAAAAGTCAAGTTATAATAGAACCAACATTTGATGCTACAGAGTGTGAAGCAAAACTGAGTTGGCAGTGCCAGCCAAATGGTGGCACAGAAAAGCATATTATAGGTATTGCAAACCAGAGAATGTCAGGTATTCTTCAAGGCTATCCTGTTCTAGACCTTTGACATTCATGGTAGACTAACAGATGGTCTTAGGGGAATGGAGAAGTTGATGTCAACCATTCCAGTGCATTCACTGTAGAAACGGCTGCTGGAGATTACAATTGCCTTCTCCCTGAGAGACAATGTTAAGGATGTATTAGAATCTTCCTGAGAAGTCCTACTCAACCATCAATATGATATTTTCTCTTCTAAGACTATTGGATTTCTTCATCTCCTTCCTGTAAGATCTAACTAAGAATGTTTCATTAGTCATTGCCTAAGTTTCTGGACTGTCTTCCAATGCCCTGATTTTAAATATCCTTTCCTCTTTTCATCTCTCAATAAACCTGTGTACATTACTTTTTTTTTTAATTAGGTGCAGAAATCACTTGAAGAACTTAAAATGCAGATTTCTGGGCCCTATGCCCTAAGTCACTGATTCAACTGATCTGATATGGGGTCCCAGAATATGCATTTTAACAAAACTCCAGGTGATTATGGTGCCGATGGTCCATGGACCACACCGTGGAAAGCACTGCTTTAAGTAATCTAAATACCTTGGGAAATTTGACAATTTACTAGCCATATTATACCTCTCGGACTGTCTCTGGCATCCCATGTAGCACACAAATCATTCTTTTTCACACCATATCTTGATCTGAAACTCTGAAAATGGTTCCAATAATTATATCTTGCACGAAAACATTGAGAATTTTAGGATCCAATTTATAATTCAAGATTGATTGTTTTGTCTGTCTTTAGTGCTATTGTCTCTATGGTTTTAAGGAAAATTTATTTTTATTTAAATTTAGACCCATTCTGAAATATGAAAATGGTTTCAATTTATACCTGAAATATACATTCATATCCTTTTGCTGTTCCCAGAGTAAAAAAAATTTCCTTCTTGTTTATTAGAGAACTGTTCTTTCAACCACAAGCATAAAGACAGACTCTTGGTAGGAGTTAAAAAGGACTATTTGGGATATTTACTGTGTCTCTTTAGAACTGGAAGCTGGACACCAAGTAGTCATCACATATGGGAAAGATTTACATTTCCTGAGTGGGCTCAAGTTTGATGTAGTATAAATGGTATTTTCAAGTGCTCTGTTCTCCAGATTTTCCATGGCTACAGTATATGCTCTTGTCTCTACTGAGAAATATGCTAGTCTAGGGAATATTGAATAAGCATTCTTCCAGGCAATGTAGTCATAGCCTTTTGTGTTCAGCCAAGTTTAGTGTGACTGTTTCACATATGATTTTGCTCTTCATGAACTACATTGGGAAAAATTAAAACCTGGTCTAAAAATAAATATATCAGGCTTTTAACCATTAATCAGTAAACATTTGTTGTCACTAAGCGCTGTAAGAATCAAATAGCAGGTATATGCAGCAGATTGAGAATCCAGTGCTGGTCCAAACCTGTTGTGTCCTTACCCTTTTTAAGCCGGCAAAGGAATAAATAATCATAGAAAGGAGAGAACTCCATGATATAGTGTATAAGGGTAGCTGTCTGAAAACGTAGGTAAGGTTAGAACTAAATGTCCACATTGTGGGTATCTGTTCAGGCCTTTTACATTTTTGCTTTTCAGAATGGACTTATCATCAATAAGTCCATCCAGTGTTATAAATTCTGCCGCTATAACATATTCAGGTTGAGCAAGAAGGCATATTTAAGGGTGAATACAAGAGGTACAAATGTAAAATACTGCTCTCTATAAAGTGATTAAGATTTGAAAAGTGGCCGGGTGTGGTGGCTTACACCTGTAATCCCAGCACTTTGGGAGGCAGAGGAAGGCAGATCACTTGAGGTCAGGAGTTAGAGACCAGTCTGACAAACATGGTGAAACCCTGTTTCTACTAAAAATATAAAAAATTAGCCAGGTGTGCTGGCGCATGCCTTTAATCCTAGCTACTTGGGAGAATGAGGCAGGATAATTGCTTGAACCCAGGAGACGGAGGTTGCAGTGAGCCAAGATTGTGCCATTGCACTCCAGCCTGGGCAACAAGAGCAAAACTCCATCTGAAAAATATATAAATAAATAAATAAAAGATTTGAAAAGTGACCCCAAAAAAGAAATTATATGTGTTAAAATACTGAGATAGTTATGTCAAGTGTTCACCAAATATTTCCACCACTCTGCTCTCCAGGCACAAAAGATAATTGTATCAATTATATGTCTCCCCGCCTTTAAAGTTAGTCATGGCCATGTAACTTGCTTTGGCCAATGAAAAATGAACAGAAGTAATGTGTCCCACTTCCAAGTAGAAGTTTTAGGTGCCACAACTGGGGTCATTGTGTGCCCTTTCCATGACCATGGGATCATGGAAGCACATATTGAGGTGCTTGAGTGACTGTGACATGATGAGCCAAGGACCCTGCTGACCCACATTGGACTAGTGTAAGTCAGGAATAATCTTTGTTATAGAACTGCTTGTTAGTGCAACATAATTTAACCTATCTTGACTAGTACAAATGCAGACATGGACGCAAAAAAAATTCAAATGTCTTGATAGAAAATGAGAATTTCCCAAGTAAAGATGGAGGTGGTCAGTAATGTCCAGTTGTGCATTGTGTATCCTTTAATGGAGCTCAAGAGCCAACCTAATGAAAAGAACTGAGGTCAGATTTGAGTTACAAGATTTGAGTTATCCTTTAATGGAGCATAAGAGCCAGCCTAATGAAAAGAACTGCGCTTTTTAGTTCAATTATGTGGTCAGGTTTGAGTTACAAAGAGGTAAAAGGGATACTGAAAAATTTGTGTCCATGAAGATGTATAGCAAAAAGTAGAAATATACAACAAAATTGTCAATGATGACATTTGAATATTGATAATGGGAACAAATGGTATGGCAATTCTAATTTTCCTAACAATTAAGCTTTTTTGTTTAAATGAGCTTGAAACAGTTTTGTAATCAGTAATACCAATATTGGAAAATAGAATGTCAGACTCCAATAAAAATCTAAAGTTTTGACAGTTTTAAAAACTATATTTCACATTAAACATGATTGTCAGGATCAAGAGAATTCAGAAAACACTGGTCCTGAAAAAAAATCCTAAAATCAAGGACAAGGAAGGAAAATGGAGTATCCCATGTTACCAATATGAAAGCCTAGCCACACGTGGTCTACTCATAGCATAGACTGCTTTAAAGAAACATGGCTTAGTAACAATAAACATTTTCCTTAATCCAGTGAAGTTTCCTGGACTATATTAGAATACGTTACAATTCTTAATTTATTGCAATAGCTCTTAAAATTTTTTTCATTTCTTGTGTTTGTCCCAATAGCTTATCTGAACCCTCAAAAAAAATATGTATCACTGAATTCCAGCCGATGGACTCTCCTTTTCCTTTATTAAAAAAAAAATTATTCTTACTTCAAGCAGTTTCTCTCCTCAATTGTCTCAGTATTCTCTATACACAGTTTCTCAGTTTGACTTTATCTTCTCAGGAAATATCTGATCCCAAAGAGCTGGTATATTTCCTGTTTTAGAAATCTGAGATCATCAAGTTGATTTATTGTAATACAATTTGAAGCTCTGTCAGATCTTATTGTCATGCACCACTGAGGAACATCAACAAATTGCACCCGTCAACTAATACTTGACTTGTTTTAACTCCCTGACATTATTTAATTAGGCTAAAAAATGTCACTGTATGCAGGGAATCCATTGTTTT
Organism: Cebus imitator; assembly: GCF_001604975.1. Classification (NCBI taxonomy): domain Eukaryota; kingdom Metazoa; phylum Chordata; class Mammalia; order Primates; family Cebidae; genus Cebus; species Cebus imitator. The sequence continues at coordinate 3,638,166 of NW_016107492.1, read as the reverse complement.
TCAATACTGAAGAAATTCTTGTTGAAATAGGGTAATATTTTCTTCTGGCATCATAAATTAAAGCCAATAAGATAAATACAGAGTTGACAGATAGAAGCAAAGTTAGCCCCCAGTTATATAACACCAATAAATTTTTTAAATGAAATTTTGTATTAGCAGGAGGTCATAAATGTTAGAGCACACACCATTTACTACCCTCTACTTGTAGAAACATGAAGTAGCACAAAATTTATTAGCTTTAGATTTGTCTAAATAGTAAGCTTAATGCACATATTTGAGTCTGAAATAACTCTAAAATGTATAGTTTGAAAAACTCCAGTGATAATTCAAATTGTTCATATACAACAAGCTTTTGTGATGAAGAATCCTTAAAGAAAGAGTTAAACAAGTCTTTTGCCTCTAGATCTTAAAAGATTTTTTTCTTAGAGAGGTATGCTTTGATTTCTGGCCACGATTTTGAAATAGTGGGGCTGGTAAGTTACTGAATTTCTAAAACATAGCCTGAAAAAAACAGAAACAGGGCTAGTAGAAATTTTAAACCTTATTCCTCACAGAATAGTCAAAGGATAGGATAATCCCACTTCTTTTCGTTCTGTTTATGGCATCTAGTAAACTGTCATCACATTTTATTTATTTACTTTTTTATTTTATTTTTTGAGATGGTGTCTCGCCCTGTTGCCCAGGCTGGAGTGAGATGGCACCATGTTGGCTCACTCCAACTTCCATCTCCCGGGTTCAAATGATTCTCCTGCCTCAGCCTCCGAGTAGCTGGGATTACAGGTGCCTGCCACCATGCCCAGCTATTTTTTATTTATTTATTTTTTTAGTAGAGAAGGGGTTTCACCATGTTGACCAGACTGGTCTCAAACGCCTGACCTCAGGCGATCCACCTGCCTCAGCCCCCCAAAGTGTTGGGATCACAGGCGTGAGCCAGCTCGCCTGGCCCACATTTTATTTTTAAACATGCCTTAAAAGTTTCAAAATGATGATCCTTGGTTTGTCTATACTCTTTTTTAAATCTCAAATAAAATATGTGAGGGAATGAGATCAGAATATTTCCTGTCACAAAAATAGAGTATTCTTATGTATACATAGAAAAGAAAATATGAGTAGTCCCTAAGTGTGTTTTCCTTAATATTTATCCACTGCTCATGGTACACCACATGTTGCTGATAGCACGCACACAAGAAGTAATGCCTTCTTTTTGAGAATGTATGATTCATTATAAGCATAATGAAGAAAAGGAAACAGCAAAATTATGGAGATATACATAGGACAATTTTTAAGAGAATTTATTGAGGAATCACCTGAGAAGAAAGTTATGTGATTTATTTAGGAGTATGAAGCAACGTCTAAGAAGAGTTGTCATGTAACTTGCTGTTTTCTTTAGGGAACAGTATTTCTCGTGCCCAGAGGAAATGGCTTAATCAAACAATCCGTATGTATTAATATATCATAGAGAGGGGATGAAACTATATATTCTGGAACTTTGAGGGACAAAATCCTTTGTATTATATCTTTATTTTCAACATAGTGCCTGTTTTCTATTACCATTTCTGCCATTTGTAAGAGTTGTTTCAGACAACCAAATGGGGCTGTGTAAGGCTGTTGTAATGCAGTTTATATCTGTCGAGAGGATATCTGAATGCCATTGAAATACTAAAGTGGAAGAGTGAATTAGAGATGTTATATGCCACTGAAGATTATTTTTCTAAAGTTGTCAGAACCCTTTTTGTAATATTATAAAGCCAGTGACGTGATTAATAAAGTACAAAAGGAGAAAGAATAATCCTCAAATATAATTGTATATAATGCTGTTAAAATATGCTTTCATCTTCAAAGTGTTACTGCAAATTCTATTTTTTTTTTTTTTTTTGGCTCACTCTGTCACTGAGGCTGGAGTTCAGTGGCATGATTTCAGCTCACTGCAACCTCCGCTTCCTGGGTTCAAGAGATTCTCCTGTCTCAGCCTTCCGACTGTCTGGGATTACAGGTGTGCGCCACCGTGCCTAGCTAATTTTTTTTTATTTTTAGTAGAGATGGGGTTTTGCCATGTTGGCCAGGCTGGTCTTGAACTCCTGACCTCAGGTGGTCCACCCGCCCAAAGTTCTAGGATTACAGGGATAAGCCACTGTGCCCAGCCTGCTAATTCTTTTATGTAAACATTTTCTTCAATACATTTTAGAAAATTTCAATTACGTAATGTTTTGGATAGGTAGCACTGAGGCTGCACCCAGGCAGGCTCTCTCTCTGCATCTCCACTGGTTGGTGTGATATTGTTCCACAACTGATGAAATAAAGGTCCACCCTCATGGACCTCTTGGGTTATTCCCCTTAAACAGCAGTTTGAGAAATATAATGACTGGGGAAAAGGAGCAATGTTTAATCAGTCAAAGTCCTTTTTGGAGGTTGTAAATAATCTCCCGTGCCAAGGAAGTCCCTGTAGGAAACAAAAGAATGATACCCCTCATCACTATTTTCTTCCATTCCACATTACAGTATTTCCTAATTTAACGCTTTTGAAACTGGCATGTGTCTCAGAATTGATGTGTGCATGGATATAGAACTGTATGCAAAGTTCATATATAGGCATCAATGTTATTCCAGAGGCAAGAAGATATAATAATAATCTAATGCCTTTTCTTCATCGTTCTCTCTGTGTTGGCTCTATTTTCTATTCCCTTCCTTTTTCTCCCTCTGGAAGGCAATGTGCTGTATATTGGTTGTAGATTCCAACAAATTAGAGTTGACACCATGCTCGTTTGGGTTTTTGTCAATGGTTCTTTAAGTTTTAAAATATTATCAATCTGACTTTAGTGACAGATTCCACCTAGAATATTTCTTCTTGTCAGTTTAATTATTTGGAAATTGGTAGATGAGCAACAATTATTAAGTACTCATATCCAAATTATGGTTGTCTTTCCTGTTTTTTGGCAATCAGAATCTGAAATAAGACTATTTATTTGTATGTTATTTTCTCACTTGGGGAGTATCTTTGCAAGACCCTCCAAATTTTGTTATTTTGTATATGTAACATGACTACAAAATTTATGTCTGTTCCTCAAATAGGGGAGATATTTTCAGTTAATGTAATATGGTAAAAACCAAAAAGCAAACAAAAAACAAATAAGGTAAGAGAAAACACAAAATAATATAAACACAAACCCAAAACTAAAAGTAACTTGTGGTATTTCTTTGCGTAAGCATACTCAGCTTATTATACTTGTATCTTATTAATGCATTAAATCTTCCCTCACACACTCACACAAGATCATCTTGGATAGTCTCTGGATCAATATACATGCATTAACTGCCTAATGTTTACTTGATTACACTGATTCACCATGACAGAGTTCCCAGAATTCCCTGGAAGAAAGGCTCTCCCCTGGATGTGGTGAGGTATGCTGCGTGAAACACATCTCTCATGATATTAGGTTGATGCAAAAGTAATCACAGTTTTTGCTATTACTTTTAATGGCAAAACCTGTGATTACTTTTGCACCAACCTATACGTTCTTGTGTCAAAGTTGTAAAATGTACCCACAGTTTACTCTTCTACCTACCACACACACACACACACACACACACATACACTCACACACACTCACATATAGTTATAATTTAGAGCAAATTACAAGTTATCATTATAATATTATTCCTAAGTAGCTGATAAAAAAGTTTACTAGAATTTGAATTTGTGTTTGAATATCAAGTCTATCTTTAAAAAATATACTTACTCAGCTTTCTAAAATAATATTCTCTATATTAGCCTTCCTATTAATTTAACGCATCACAGTTGTATCAGAACTTTTCTAGTTCTAGTTACAAAAACTCAAGCCAACATCAGCAAAATATGGAATTTATTAGATCATAAAATTGAGAAGTCCAAGGGAGTCTCAGCCTTCAGGCATGGCGTATCAATCTGGGTCCAATCAGGAGAAAGAAACCACATAGTAATTTGAACAGGGACAGTTTAATATAAAGAATGATTAATTATAACAGCATAGGAGCAATGACATATTGTCTAGTAAAAGGTAAAAAGAACTCTAAAGAATGTAAGAATAGCAGATCTAGGAGCAGTCACCGCTCCTGTGAGGGAAATTGAGGACCCAAAGAAAAGCTGATCCCAAGGCTGAGATCCAGAGCTCTTTGGAGATGCTTTGACCTTGACTCACTAGATGTCATGGTGGTGCTGTGCCCATAGGATTTTCTGGAAGTCCTCCTTCATTTCATGTTTGAAATTAGCCCTCCAGAATGCTAGAAAAATTCATGATGAGGCATCTCACTAGAGAACTCTGATACAACACTGCCTTGTGGGGAAGGACTGCAGAAGCTGGGCTCTGAGGAAGGTGTGTACATTGGAGGGGCTGGGTACTAGAGAAGCTCTGTGAGCTGCAGGAGTCTGCAGAGTCAGCATACAGACTCCTGTAAAAGGAAGCAAAATCCCATTTTCTTTGACAGAGCCTCTCTATCGCCCTCTACTGTTAGAGTTTAGCATGGTACCAGATGTCAAAGGAAAAATTTTTAAAGGGACCATATTCATTTCCACAGAGCAGGCAAAAGGATTAATTTATAGCCAAGGTGGCCAGATCTAAATATTCAGATGGTGTTAGCAGGGTTTGCTTTTGCTACATTTCTCAATATTGCTTTCTTCTGAGTAGCTTCATTCTAGACTGGCTGCCTCCGTATTATGGCATGAATAATTCAGCACAACAAAATTTTTCTTCTTGTAAATTGTCACACAAATCCCAGAAGTGAGTATATTGACTCTAATTAGCCTGGTTTGTGCCACGTAGCATCTCCAAAGCTAGAATATCTGTTATTATTTGTTACCTCACTAGATATTATGGTTTCCTAACCCTGCCCTCCTCAGAGTGCCATTATCAGAATAAAGTAATTATTTTGGGGAGTGGGGGGTGAAGCCAAACAACCTTGAGTAAATAGAGGCACAATATCTGAAGAGCAAAACTACAGAATTTATTGCATGCCTTAAATACCTTACATCCTGTTGGGCTTTATTTTTAAAGTCATTTTTATAAGGTTCTAGATCATAAAAGGAAGTTAAAACCATCTAGCTTAGTCAAATCCCTTGAGTTAAAAAAAAAAAAAAAAAAAAAAAAAAAAAAAAAAAAAAAAAGAGAGAGATTCAGTGTTTGTGGTTTCAAAGGTAGGATATCTGTTAAAATAGAATGAAAAAGTTGCAAGATGTACCTTTTTTAATGATGAAGGGCCCCATCTACTTAACTAAACATATCCTCTCAGCAGTATTGGTACACCTGTGTCATCTGATATAACTCAACAATTTGGATGGAGCCCAAAGGCATTATGCTCAGTGAAAAGCATATCTCAAACGGCAACCTACAGCATGACTACATTTATTACATTTTATATAAAATTATTAGAAATGGCAGACTTTTAGTCATGGAGAACTGAGCTGTGAGTGCCAAGAGTTGGGACTGGAGAGAAAGCGTGACTATGAAGGAGCAAGAAGGAGCTTTTTGGAATGATCAAGCAGTTCTGTATCCTGATTATCATAGTGATTACACAAACCAATATGTATGACAAAATCCCACAGGACTGTGCACCTCCCCACAGCTCAAAAACTATGGGTGCATGTAAAAACTGGCAAAACCACAATAAGGTCTGAGTTTAGTTAATAGTATTGTGCAAGTGTTAATTATGTAATACTGGTTTTGATGATATTACTATAGTTTTCAAAGATGTTATCTGTAGGGAAAGCTACAGAAGTTACAGAAGAAATTTTTGTACTGTTTTTGCAACTTCTACATAAGGGTAAAATTATTTTAAAATAAAGTTGGCAAAAGTGATAGTTAAAAATGATAGCAAATTGAGGGTGGATTTTTGGTAAGAATCAGGAAACAAAGTTCTTTTTCATTTTTTGATTTTTTTACAGAAAACAAAAACGTATTAATAATTAGTTTGAATATATAAGAAATAAAATGGGTACTTACACTATTAATTCTAAAAATGAAAGATATTTTAATAATATTAGGCTTTAAAAGCAGTGAAAACAATTACCAAAAAATACGTGCAAATAAAGAGGATGGACAATTAGAAAATTAGAGTGAACCACCTATGGTACTGAATTAGAGTCAGAGATATTAACATGGAATAATTGTTAAAAATATATACTGAGAACTATGTGCATGTGTGTATGTGTGTACATGACTTAGTATACATGCATATATTTCCTACCTGTATACACTGAGAGAGGCTACAAAGCGTGAGGCCCCCGTAACAATGAGCACACTTAACGCCCAGATTTTGGTTTCTAAAGATCATCTTCCAATAAGCAATAACTAGAATGCCTTGGAGAGTTCATTGATTCCAGGGCTGGTGCAGAGAACCTGGGATGCCTTGTGTTCTAGATGTTAAGGATTTCCTTTAAAAAAAAAAAAAAAGAGAGCAGCATATTGAAAGGGTGCACTAACCAACCTGAAGGAGCTTCTAATGGTCAAAGTGGGAATAATCTGAGCAAGGAAAGAAAGATAGTATTGGATTATAACCCAAGAACTATAAAATTCCATGAGTCTGTACTAATAGAAATAAATTACTGAAAACAATTTAAATGAGTTAGAAATGTAAATTCTTCCTTATAGAAAATTCCAATTCACAAAATATCCAAAGAATAAGGAATATAGAAATCACCCTAAGAGTAATAATTGCTATAGGAAAATATATCTGTGAATGCTAAAATTGATAGGCATAATTTGAAGTGGAACTGGTAAATTTGCATAGTTTCCAAGTATCTCCTTTCAAATATTTAATAACTATAAAGAGAAAAATAATAGCTTTAAATGCAGAATCCTCGCAGCATCACTTAGCCAAGTGATCAAATTTAATACTACTGGTAATACATATTAACATCATGTGCCTCTTGAGTGATCACTGAGAGGGCACATCATTTCTAATAATGTGTACCCTCAATCTGATCATGAGAAAACATCAGACAAACTCAAATTCAGGGGCAGTCTACAAAATCACAGACTAGTCATCTTAAAAAATGTTAAAGTCATAAAAGGCAAAGAAAGACAGGAATTGTCATGGATCGGAGAATACTAAAGAGACATAAAAACTAAATGCAACATGAGATCTTCAGTTGGATCCAAGAACATGAGAAGTGAAAAGCTGGTGAAAGCAGAATAATCTCTGTAGTATGGTTTATAATACTGTAACAAAATTAATTGCTTAATTTTGATAATTCTATGAAGGATATGTGAGATATTAACACAAGAGAAATCTGGGTGAAGAGTATACAGGAACTCTGTTGTATTATCTTTGCAACTCTTCCATAAGTCTAAAATTGTTTCAAGATTTAAAAAGTTTAAAGAGAAAAAAGTTCCCCAGGTTATTGCGACAGTGAATCAGGCTTAAGAATCACTGTGCTGGTAATTGGCTGAGTTTCTTCTAGCTCATTGATCTTGTACCAAAGTAGAATTGTAGAATTGCTCAGATAGAGCAAAGCAGAAAATAGATCCCAGGCTGAATGAAATGGGACCCAAATGGTAAAATAGCAACATCTTACTCAATTGGAGAACATAGGGTAGGAATTAAGAACAGGAGGAGGAAAAGGAGAAAGAAGAGGAGGGAGGGGGAAGGGAAGGAATAGGAAGAAGAAAAGGGATAGAAGGAAAGAAGGAAGAGAAAGAAAAAAAAAGAGGAGGAGGAGGAGGAGGAAAATATGCTCAGATAAACTGTTTTGAATATAACTTAATTATTAGAATACAAATCTTATTTCATTAAGCAGCATCAAAAGGCTGGAACAATTTCTGCTGCATAGCAACTGAAACAGCCTACATTGAAACAATACTTATAACCATATGGCCCTCTGTTAAACGTTGGGAATTTTTAAAATGCTAATGTTTACCTTATATATTATTCAAGGGCATTTTACCACAGGTAGGTTATTTCCTAGATATTCATAAGATATGCAGCTTGCATATTAATTCCAGTTGAAAATTCTCAATAAGAGAAAAAGATGATTCACATTAAGAAATTATTCAAATTAAAGTGTCCTTTTTTTAGTTAAATACATAAAAACACAAAACTTCCAAAGGACATACAGCTGTAAGAACACAATATATAGCATCAAATGTGAATTATGGATGGTTATGTCTCAGTTATTAACAGTCAGTAATTTTAAACTATCTATAGTTTTATAGGTTTTTATTTTTTCTTTTCTTGTTTTTTGTTGAAGTATAGCAATTTTAAAGTGCATTAAAAATAACAATCTAGATGATAAATTTGCTAAACCTATATTCTACTCTTTATTCAGATCCTCCTATTAGAAGGGTCTATGCCCCACAAATAGTGCCTTATGTTGGATTATTAGGCAACATTAAATGAAAAATATTGATAACTATATTTTGAGTGTGGTCTAAGTCTCAATTGAGCAAAAGCCTGGGAAAAATTATCAAGTCTAGCTGTCATTACTTAAGCATTATATAACATTTTTCATGCAGCTGTAATATGATATAAGACTTTTCTTCCGTGCGTTATGTCAGTTACTCTGCTACAGGAATTTTTATTCCATGTAAAAACTGAAATATGTGTATTTACAGTGTCATCCCTTGGGCATATGAATAGCTGGTGTCCTATGAGATTTCCTAAATAAGATAAGAGTAACTGAAGAGGATTGCTGGGACTGTGACATTTCTCTGTACTGTAGAAATCACATGAAAATTATACAACTGTTTCCTGTAGATCAAACCGAGTGCTTGTGTAGGCAGCAGCTACTTATTCAAACAAAAGACTGCTTGTGTTCCCCCCTTGGGAAATGAGCCAGCCATCTCAGGCAGGCATTCCTTCCTGGCAATATGTTAGCCAGACATGGCGAACCCATCATTAGTAGATCCATGTATGACAGGTGTATTTACATTATTCAAGCTCAAGAGAATGATGGAGAAGAAGCAGAACTCCAGCACCATTTTTATTTGGGCTGGATTACTTTCATCAGTAAAATGGTATTTTCTCCATGAAGTTAAGATGTATGCAAAGCCAAATGACATTTGAAAGATGACTTGATGAACCTGGACTCTGAAGAATGCACCTTGTATGTAACAAGTTTTTAATAATTGGACTAAGCTATTTTATAATGAAGTGAGCTTCATGGTAGATGTAAACAAATAAAATTTACTAACTAGAACCCCTTCATGGACAATGTTTGGAAAAGTATTAGTAGCACTGACTTCTTGATTTCCCAATGTGACCACCAATTGCTGTGTAGAGCTAACCAAATTACTTAACCTCTCAAAATCTCGTATCCAACTCCTAAGGTTATTGTGATGATTAAGATAATGTTTATATACCCCACCTATGTAAAAATTTCCCAGTGAAGATAGCCTCCTCCATATTCACTGTCTACTTCTATTTTAATGCCCGAAAGAGTTTTGAGCTATGAAATGGCTCATGTCTACCTAACTGTGCTTCACTGATAGCAGAACACTTGTGAGTTTCAACTTAAGAGTTCGGCTTAAGAAATAGATAATTTATAACGATGGATAAAGAATAACAATACTATAGTTTTAAAGGGAAAGAATTGAGACAGTCGATTTAAAGTAGTTAATACCCAGTTTGAAAAATAATTTGTATGGTAAGTCAAGGTAGTTTCAGGCATCTCATTGGAATAAAAAGGATAAAGGAGTTATAAGTTAGATGAAGTTGCTTTGCAATTTCCAACTCTTTCACACAGCCTGAGCAAATCATTTAATATCCATGAATTTCTGTTTTCACATTTGCAAAATAATAATAATTATAAAAAATAATTGATGGGCTGGGTGCGGTGGTTCATGCTTGTAATCCCAGCACTTTGGGAGACCGAGGCTGGTGAATCACCTGAGGTCGGGAGTTTGAGACCAGCCTGACCAACATGGAGAAACCCCGTCTCTACTAAAAACAGAAAATCAGCCAGGCATCATGGCACATGCCTATAATCTCAGCTACTCAGGAGGCTGAGGCAGGAGAATTGCTTGAACCTGAGAGGTAGAGACTGCGGTGAGTTGAGATCACACCACTGCACTCCAACCTGGGCAGCAGAAGCAAAACTCAGCTCCAAAAAAAAAAAAAAAAAATCGATGAAGATAAAAACAAATGATATATTAAGGTATATAAATTGTTTGACACACAGGAAGAGTTCAACATGTAGTCCTTAATGCTATACTTTGAGGTGATACTTATGTGAACTTCAGAATACCAAAATATTACATTGGGTCTGGCTTTTGTGCCTTACTGAGGCCCATTTGTCAGCACAGGACAGTCATGGTTACCTCCTATACCAATTGAGGTTTCAATATATTACAGTTTTCTAAATACTAGAAAATATATTGCTGTAGAAGTATGCTTAGGGCTAGTAATATTTTCCTTAACTAAATTAGAGCTTAATTCATTTGCTATCTAAGATGGATCCCTTCCAGGGCATCTTCCCTGTTACTGAAATGAAGAGGAAGAAGGAACAGCATAACACTTTCATGCCTACAGCTTTAGAACAGTTTTTATACCTTCATCATGATGCTCATTTTGCTATTCCTTTCTTTAATTCTTTGTATCTATTTCCTTATGTTTTGTGGGCTTGAAGATTAAATTGCCTGAAAATCTTTTAAAATATGGAGATTCTTCTGTTTCTAAATATTCCTTGTGCCATTTGCCCAGGTTAATTAGTTAAGGGGCAATTCACACCTCTTTTCCATGTGATTTACAGGGCAGTTCACACCTTTTTCTGTGTGATCTCTACTGTGGGGTTTACAGAATGTGGCTTTGCAAACAGTGTGCCATGGATCTTTGCATGTTTTTATTAGAGTGAAAGGCTCTTAATTGTTCTGAAACGTATTTTCCTCCATAATAAATTTAAAACACTTCATTTTCAATCCCAGGAAGATTGGAATTTTTATATATTTTTATAAATAGACAAATTCTTTAAATAGCATTTAATAGAATGGGATTGTAGATACAATTAGATTTAAGAAAATCTGCAAAATTTTGTAGAACTCATTACAATGAGCATTGTAATGAAAACAATTGGTATGGAACCAACTAGAGGTCTAGTTGTCATTTGACCCAATAACTTAGTAAATGATATAGTGTTTCTTTATAGCAGCTGTTCATCATCTTTATAGCAGGTACTGTACTTGTTTCATCAGTAGTTGCAATAGTTGTAATAAACATATACTAAAATATACTATGTTAACTTAGATATAAAATGCTACATAAAACAAGATTTTTATAAATTATTAAAATACACATTGTTCACTTAAAGGAGTTAATTTTTCTTCTTTTAAGAGAGATAGGTAATACTACCAAACAGTATATAAGTGAGCATGGCTTACTTAAAGAAAATACAATGATGGGAAATAGAGACCTGGAAAATATAAAAGGTCCAAAAAAAAAAAAAAAAAAAAAAAAAAAAAAAAAAAAAAAAAAAAAAAAAATGATGGAAAAAAAAAAAAAAAAAAGAAAATACAATGGATCAGGCAGCTCAGAAACATAAATCCAATTATAAGTCATAAGAATTTTGTCATAATTTTATATGATATCACAAACTAATGAATTTTTGAGAGATCTCAACCAATTGATTTTTAAAAGATGTTGCATTTGTACAGGGCTTTATTGGATCAAAATGTTTTATCTTATTTGAATGTTAGCTTTTCTGTTCTAACCCTTTCCTGGGTTTCTCTCTTGCAGACATTAGCTATGTACAGTATTCTGAAGCTGTCAAAGAACAGGCAATATTCCAATATACACAAAACTTCCCATCTGCAATTTTTAGTTCAAAGATCCGTGGAGCTTTGGAGGTGGGGTAAAGTGCCCACTATAACTTTTGTTGTTTTTTGTGTTAATCAGTGCCTTCTATTTCTTTTTCTTTTAATCTCTAGTTATATTAGGTTCAGGTACATGCCAACAAAACAAGAACAAAGGTATGAGATAAAAGTTCATTTGTGCCGCAAGTTTACAGCAAATACGAATGCAAGTTGATTAGGGAGACTGTGGTGAGACTTACAGAGAGAATCTCATAAAAATATATCATCTTGATACTTTCGTATTTGAAACTGTGCTGGAATGCCTTCATTACTGATTATTCCTTTCAAAGTTGATGACTTTGACTAACAATCTTGCTGTTTCCCTCCTTCCCAACACCACCCCTTCCCGTTGCTTCCTTTTGAAAAGCAGTAAAAGCAAAGGTGATATTTAGGTCCTCTAAGAGTCAGTGTTGGTGAAAATGAAATACTTCTTCAGAGCACAGTCAGGATGATTATCCAGCCGCTTTGATAAATTTACAGACATCTGTTCTAGACTCATTTCTGCTGCACAAATCTGCCATTGACAAACCGTAAGGACTTTAATTAACTGAACATACCAAGGAGTGATGCTCTGATAAAATGGCACCATCTGGAAAGAAAGATGTAAAATTTTCTCCTCAGCTGTGTTGATTGGGGATTATATTAAAATGTTTCTTGATCACAAATGATTCCCCTGCTGTTGTAGGGTTCTTTATTAGCAGCATAGTAGCAAAGGTTTTATGGCTTGAAGTACTTTGCTCAGATGTGCTGCAGCATTAAAATGTAAATTTTCTGAGCTTTGGATTTTTCCTTTGGCCTTTTGTTAATGTCCCATTAGTGCTCATTAATTTTTTATGCTCCACGAAGAATGATATTGATCAACTTTGAGCTTCAAGGAGAGGTCAGCCAGAGCATAGCAGTGCCTAAACTCTTGGCAATTGTTCTTAACGAGCCTGTTTGGAAATTTAATGTAAATCAGGATCGGGTCTCTAGAAGAATGCACATGTGTACGTAATCACAGAATTTTAGATATGATTTCAGGGCCTCCTAGACTCTCAGGAGGGGTGTATCCCAGATTAAGTACCTCTTCTTCAGACATACTTATTTCTCTCTCATACATGCAGCATTACATTCCTTCTAGCAGCCTACCCCCTTCAGCTGCTTCATTTGAGCAGATTTTCAAAGTTTTTCAGGAAACATGAACTTTGGTTTAGAAAACCAAACTTCCTTCAGTTTAGTTCAGTCTAATCGTTCCCAGTTGAATATTTTTACCCCTAATCTCAAAGAGTGATAAATTAAATCAGTTGCAAATCGTAAGTCTTGGCTTCTACTGATCTAAGGTTTAAAGGGGAAGAACAGATGCTTGAACTGGATTCTAAGAGGAGGTGCATTTAGAGGACTCAATCACAAGCTTCTTTGCAAGAAAGCAATGCTTTCTACTATTTAAGTTGACAGAAGCTTAGTTTGTGTAACTAATTGTTGGAAATATGTATAATTGTTGAAAATATGCTGTTTGGCAATAATGTGTGACAATCATAAATTACATGGCCTAAAATCACATATTTTACTTCTAAGGGCATTTGAGAGAAGGGCATTTTAGATATCATCATTCTTAGCAAACTGACACAAGAACAGAAAACCAAACACCGCATGTTATCACTCATAGGTGGGTGCTGAACAATTAGAACATGTGGACATAGGGAGGGGAGCATCACATACTGCAGTCAGTTGTAGGGAACTAGGGGAGGGACAGCGGAGGGTGGGGAGGGTGGGGAGGGATAAAGAGAGGAGAAATACCAGACATGGGTGATGGGGGGATGAAGGCAGCAAACCACCTTGCCATGTGTGTACCTATGCAACAATCCTGCATGATCTGCACATGTACCCCAGAAGTTAAAGTGCTATTTAAAAAAAGTCTGAACATTCTAGAAGAATATGACCTCCTCCCATGGGTAGCAATTGTTCCTTATGACAGTAATATTTTTTTTAATTGGAGCTGGATTGGGAACTCAAGAGGAGAACGTTGCTGCATAATCCACTGTGATCTGAAAAAAACATGCACAAAAATGAGAGTTAAGAATAAAGACTTTCACCAGCTAAATTGTTAAATAATTATTATTTTCACAAGTTCACTTGGGTAATCTCTAGTTCCAATTTTCCATTTCTAAGATGAGAATACTAATGTAACTCAGAAATTAGGTAATTAAGAGAAAGCTTATGACTGCCCAAAAATATGTAGCTTTTGCCACAAATGCCTTTTCCCCAATTTTATTTATGTCAATCTGAAGAAAGCCTTGCATTTTTCAGGTGGTAGAAAAAACATACGTAATATACTTTTTGACTTAAAATAGAACTATCTTAGATTGTTCTAAAATAACTCTATTTACCTTTTCAACCAAATCAAAGGCACCCGGTGTTACAAAGATATTTTCTTCAAGTCAGAGAGAATTTGTAAAATTGTGTATTTTTAACAGTATAATTTTTATCCCACTCCTGATATAGTGTCAAACAACTCATTGTTTTTCTAATTACCTTAAATCAAACTCCGAAATCCAAGTCACCAGGATGTTGAATAAATAAAGCTTCAATCATACGCATTATTGCCCTTTCTTGCCTTATTTTTCCACCCTGAGAAGTAGGGTTGTGTTAAAATTTTATAGAAAGGATTCTCAGGTCTTTCACTCACACTTGGCTGAAATGAATAATGTCCAAGCCACATACTGTCCTGATGACAGATAGTTCTGTTGCCTCTGTGCCAAAATCACTAGGGTATTTGGGCCTACATCCAACCTTCGAGCCCAGAGGCACAGGGGCTGACCTCAGAATTGTACCAAGCCTCTGTTCTCCTCCAAGTCCTGTAATCTCCCAGGGGCACTTTAAGCACCACTATTCCAAGGTTCTGCCAAAGCTCCCATGACGTGCTGGTCTTGGAGAGTATGTTTTCTTAGCCTGAGGCCAGCGACTTTGGTCTGTATCACTCAAGGCACTTCTCTTTATCTTTGTCTCCCCCTCTCCCCCAAGCAAACTCACTCTCCCTGAACCTTTATAAATACAATGTTGACATGTTTTTCTTGAGAGCGTTTTCTTACTAATTCACTCTAATACATATTTTTATTTGCTTGTTCTGACAGTTTTACATAGCTGTTTGTTGCTTCTTGTAATGAAAGAGACCAGATGTTTCAGCATTCTCATTTTATTTTTCTCCCAATTAAAAAAAAATGCTTTTTATTTCATTGTCACCCTCTTGAGAAAATTCCGTAGCAGGCATCAATATAAAGCAAGATTCTCAACATTAAGTCCTAGGGGTTATAAGTAGGCATGTTCAGACCTTGGCATTCTAACACAGTATCTCGACAGGTCAACTCCCAGCAGATTGCTTTCTAAATTGTCTTCCTTTCAACTGCTCTAAACACTCTGCCACTTTAACCTTTTTTTTTGTTTTGTTTCATTGTAAATCCTTCATTTATTTACATCTTATTCTTTTCAGTATTCCTTCACTTGCTTTAGGCAAATGTGTTTTGGCTGAGTTTCTTCAGATTAAGAGAGAATTATGCTATCTGTTGAGTGTTCCTTAGCCTGTCCCAGGGAGGAGTGGTCTGCAAGGTGGATTTCCAGACGTTCTACAGTATTACCTCCCACCTCCTCTCTCTCTCTGTATTCTTAATATTGTATTTCAAAAGGCCGTCAGAGAGAAGGAAGATCAAGAGAAATTATCCAGAGTCTAGAATTAAAGTTGGCCCTAATGTAGCAGCTCCTTTTCAGTCTGTCATGAGATTTTTGACTGATAGCTTTCATTCCTGTTCTGCCATCTCAGTGACCATATGGAGGTGGTTGTCTGCTTTAAAAGAAAATAACCCAAAAAGAGTAGCAACTAAATGAAACAGCAAAAAAAAAAAAAAAAGTTTCTTTGATAAGAGAAGGTAGGTAATTTAAAAGATCAATATATCAGCAGAAAACAAGCTCTGTGTTACTTGTGAACTGGGGACTATGTCTTCCTGGAAGTTACAAGAAGGATCATTACAGAATTGTTTACACAGCTCCTCCCACCCTTCATCCAATTTAAAGTAAGTGGCTGTCATAAGCATTGCTTAGAAAATCATTACACACACCCTGTTAAAGTTTTGGGTAGACAAAGGGAGATACCAGTCTCAGAGTCAACTGGTCTAGGACAGACTGGCTTTCCATTAACACAAACACAGACAATATCAAAGACATTGCATTTCTGTAGCCATCGCTATAAACACTGACATACATCTGGCCACCATTGTCAACATTGTCTTCTTTTGAGATGAAGTTTTCACTCTTAGGCTGGAATGCAGTGGTGTGATCTCAGCTCACTGCAACCTCTACCTCCTAGGTTCAAGTGATTCTCCTGCCTCAGCCTCCTGAGTAACTGGGATTACAGCTGGGAATGCAATGGTGTGATCTCGGCTCACTGCAACCTCTACCTCCTGGGTTCAAGTGATTCTCCTGCCTCAGCCTCCTGAGTAGCTGGGATTTACAGTGTAAAGATGGGGTTTCACCATGTTGGTCAGGCTGGTCTTGAACTCTTGACCTCAGATGGTCCACCCCCCTTGGCCTCCCACAGTGATGGGATTACAGGCATGAGCCACCACACCTGGCTAACATTCTTAACATCTTTGGGAGTTTTTATATTAGGTACTAAAAGGAGTTCAAATTAAAAAACAAATGAACCCTTCCATTTAAATAGATGGAGAATAAAGATATTATTGCATAAAATTAAGAAAAGAAATACACATATCCATCTGGTTATATAGAGATTCATATTTCAAGGTGTTAATGGCAGAGTCAGTAAATGAATTATTCATGTGTTTAATCAAATAAGTATTCAAATAAGAGAGGGAATTACCTTATTCCATTCAAGGCATAGTCACTTTCAAAATGTTATAATGTAACTGAATGTATTAATACCTGTAAGCGTTTATTTAACATTCCTTAGCACCTATCCTTTTTTTTTTTTTTCCGATATAGAACCTACTTCAGGAGCTTCAATGCTTAGGTCTAACGTCCTTTATTGTTTTGTAAAATTTCTGGTTCACAGAGCATTCCAGTCTGGCAACCTCAGAAGATAAATAAGCCCCTTGGTGTGGACATGATGAGGCTTTTCCTATCAGAGAAGTGATGCACAGTGGAGGGGCATTAGCCAGGCAGGCTGAGGGGTAGACGTCCGGGACAGACTGCCAAAAGCAGGAAGCGTGTGTGCCTAGCTAAGGATCTCTTCTTCTCTCGTTTCCCTATGTTCTACTGCTAGCATAGAAACATAAACTGGGGTCTTCCAAAGGCATATTTGAAAGCACATGGTCTTTAGAGTCAAATCCTTATTTATAACCTGCCTGGTGTGTAATTTTCTCATTTGTAACATTATAAAATCATAAAATGGGATAAAATGAGAATATCTTTCAAGGCTTTTGAGAGGTTAATAAAAAGGTATTCCAAGTCCTCAGAACGTGATCAATGCTTAATAAATCGTGGATGTTATACAAGCCTTCTTTTTAAAAATTTCAGCTTTGCCTTTCATATAAGTCAATTACCAACTTTGTTAGGCAATATCTCCTTCGTCTTTGTTTATTTTCAGCTCAAAATGGCTATGTAATTTTAAGAAATGTTCTTAACCTTTATATGATTCTATTTCTTCACACGTGAAGTAACAGGAATAATATCCTGAGTAAGGGTAGCACTCTGTAAGGCCACGTTCTAATAGGATGCTATCCATTTTGTCCTTGATCACAATTAAAGCAAAGTACAGGCATATGCATCAATGTGTTCATAGTGCACCACAGTGCAGTCATCAGAAGCGTGGATTCTGGGGTCAGGCAACCTACATTACTACTCACAGTTCATCTGCTTAACACAGCTGAGTGATCTTGGGCAGGTCTATTAGCTGTTTTATGCCTCAGTTTCTCAGTTTTCTAGACTTCCTTTATACCATTTAATTTCCCAATGGTATTAGAGAGAAAATCCTTTGTCCTCAAAAGTCTCATCTATTTCAGTGGTACTGTACTCTTCACATGTAAATAAATAGTTTTAAGGAAAACATTAAATTGTTTTACCACAAGCTAGCTAAACATCAGTATTTCATCCTCTGAACCCAATCAAATAAAAGTGTTACTTCTTTTTGTGTGTAGAGCTATGAAATTATTATATTCTCACTAGAAATTTGGGACATTTAATGTTATTAATATTATTGAAGCAGAGAACATAGTATGAAGGCAACATATCTATTAATCAAAACACCCTCAGTGTTTACTTGATGGTTTTACTTTTCATGATGGCTCATGACCTGTAATGACTATAAAACACTTCCACATTTATGAAAGCTTTGGAAAAGTTCTCTTGCAATGTTAGCTCAACTGTAGCTAACAGAAAAGAAATGTAATTCTATCAATGTTTTTAACTTAATGACAAGATAGGGATTTGATCTACATGGCTACTAGCACCTTTCTAATGCTGAGAGCCAATGATTTCTGTGTATCCCTTGAGAAGTTTACTTTAAAATGGCAGCATTTGAAATGGCATCTATAGATGTAACTAGTGTGGGTCTAAAGGTTTGGTTTTAAGATGTTGAATTTCTATAAAATATTTTAAATACAAAGATTAACATTAATATTATGCAAATTGTAACGCTTTCCTTCTCTTTAGTAAATGTTTGTGCACTACTCTTCACCCTAGGTATGAGTTCACTCCAGAACTTGGATTCAGTTGCTAGTGAATATGGATGGAAAGAGAGTTCTAGTCTAGGGTAGTGAGCTGCCCAGCACAGGAGAGACTTAATATGCAAGGGCACCTCATGGTTCCCTCCCATCTCCACTGCCACTTACATTCATGCTGCTTCATCTCTATGACAGAATTTCTAAGTAGGTTTCACCTTAGTTTTATTTTTTGATGCCATTACTTAAATGTGTATCACTTTATCTCACTGATAATGGAGCACAAATAGAAAATTTTTATAATGAAGATACAGTCCCAACTCACAGTAATTGTTTACAGATTGGAGAAAGTCTTCACATATTTTGTTATTATGTGGATATGTTCACAATCATCAAGACGATTCAGAGAAAAGTTAAAACATATGTTACATAAAAAATTGATTTTAGCATCTTTTTCAAATAAGTTTATATTGCTCTTTTGTGTTTAATATATGCATAGAGAAATAAAAGCTGGTGGTACAATTAGTATTTTTTACCTTTATAATAAATGTGTTTTTGGCCAGGCGCAGTAGTTCACACCTGTAATCCCAGCACTTCGGGAGGCTGAAGTGGGAGGATCACCTAAGGTTAGGAGTTTGAGAGCAGACTGGCCCATATGGTGAAACCCTGTGTCTACTAAAAATACAAAAATTAGCTGGGTGTGGTGGTACAAACCTGTGGTCCCAGCTACTGGGGAGGCCGAGACAGGAGAATTGCTTGTGAGGCAGAGGTTGCAGTGAGCTGAGATCACACCACTGCACTCCAGCCTGGGTGACAGAGTAAGACTCCATCTCAAAAAAATAATAATAAAAAATACACGTGTTTTCTGATAGTATCAGAGCTCTTAGTAAGTGAGAACCTGTCACTTTTCAAAAAAAATTATTGTCATACCTGTTTCATAGCTTGATTACTGGATAATAACTAACTAAAATAAATCTTAATGCTTGTCAGGTACATTTCGAACGTAGGTTTATGGGGATTTTAGTAACTATGACAGTGATATCTTGAGCTTTTAAGATGATTTTTATGCCATCCATTAATTTCCCCAGAAAGAAACTAATTCACACTTCATTCAGAATCTAGATAAAATCTAACCCAACATTAGAAACTCTAACGCAGTATTTTTCCTTTAAAAAAATCTCCAGTGTTAAGGAAACCACTCCTAGCCTTAACAATAAAACCCAGATTCTGCAGGTTGTGAATAATAGAAAGGTCTCACATGAGATTCAGCTCCAGTTCTCTTTCCCTGGTTTCCTTGAGAGTTGTCTTCCCTTCGGGAGATAAGTTCCCATTAGCTGTTTGCTTTCATCGCCACAATGACTTCACAGGGCTTTTTGCTTTCATAATTGGTCAATACAGCTTTCCTGATTATAGCCAATAGAACACCTGATACAGGCTGGATTCTTCAAAAGACCCAGGGAAAGCAAAGGATGATAACAAGCAACTAAATAATCTGGCCATGAAATAACCACCTACTCTCCAGGGTCACCTGCCTCAATTACACCATGGCCCTATTTCTTTCTCAGTGTGGTTGGGGACCTATCTTAGAACCTGTTACCTAGGAGACTCCTCTAATACTTTCACATTCCTCAAAGCTTAGACATATGTCTGTGAGCCAGAAAGCAGTTGCTTTTTTCACCCCCTTGAGAGTCTTCTTCTGAGTTTATTTTCTTTTTCAAGGAAGTATCTTATTCCAGGATGAAGGAAGTACCTCCTTCCAAGATGAATTAGAAGCATGACTATTTCTGATTATTGGATGACAATCAGAAATAGTATTACTCTTTATGAAGACCACAACAGAATAGTAACTACCTTAATATACTTCCGTGCACCCAGCATTCACATAGGAGGGGTACCCAGGAGCAAGAGGGAAGCAGTTCATTTGAATTTCTCCATAAACTGCTTTACTTTGGTTATCTAAACCAATGGAGCTATCATAATAGAGGGTGGAGGGAAAAGGCCTAATTACCTGAGTGGGAAGCATGCGATAAAACTTTGTAGTAAAATAATATCCAAATAGAGAATCTCATAGTTTTTTATATGCCTGACACAGATAGTCAACATCTACATGAATTCGGGTGAGGGACATCTTGTCTGAAGGTGACAGTGTCCTCAGTTGTAAAATTCCTACAGTCTTTTTCATGGATACAGTCTTATCTATGGGTTACAGTATAATTATTCAAAGTGAAAACTGCCTAAATAATTATAAGCCCTGCTTGATGGGGATCTCACATATCCTTTTTCTGTTATTTATGAAAAAACAATTTTATTTGATTTTTAATATTTTGTTTCTCCCATTACCAGCTTTATTGAGGTATAATTGACAAAGAAAAATTGTCTATATTTATGGCATAAAATCTGTTGTTTTGAAATGATTACATGATTACCACACTCAAGCTAATCAACATATTCTCAACCCAGATATATATTTGTGGTAAGAAAATGTATGAATCCATTTTCATGCTGCTGATAAAGATGTACCTGAGACTGGGCAATTTACTAAAGAAAGGGGTTTATTGGACTTATAGTTTCATGTGGAAGGAGAGGCTTCACAATTATACTAGAAGGTGAAAGGCCTGTATCAAATGGTGGTGCCAAGAGAGAGAATGAGAGCCAAATGAAACAGGTTTCCCCTTATCAACCCATCAGATCGCATGAGACTTATTCGCTACCATGAGAGCAGCATGCTGGAAACCGCCCCCAGGATCCAAACATCTCCCTCCGGGTCCCTCCCGCAGCATGTGGGAATTATGGGAGTACAATTCCAGATGAGAGTTGGGTGGGGACACAGCCAAACCATATCATTCTGTCCTGACCCCTCCCAAATCTCATGTCCTCACATTTCAAAACCAATCATCCCTTTCCAAAAGTCCCCCACAGTTTTAACTCATTTCAGCATTAACTCAAAAGTCCACAGCCCAAAGTTTTATCTGAGGTAAGGCAAGAGCCTTCCACCTGTAAGCCTGTAAAATCAAAAGTAAGTTAGTTACTTCCAAGATACAATGGCAGTACAGTAATTGGGTAGATACAGCTAATCCAAATGGGAGGAATTGGCCAAAACAAAGGGACTACAGACCCTATGCAAGTCCTAAATCCAGTAGGGTAGTCAAATCTTAAAGCTCCAAAATGATCTCCTTTTGCTACATGTCATATATCCAGGTCTCGCAGATGTAAGAGGTAGGTTCCCATGATCTTGGGCAGCTCTACCCCTATGGCTTCGCAGGGTACAACCTCCCTCCTGGCTGCTTTCACAGGCTGGCATTGAGTATCTGTGGCTTTTTCAGGCTGTTGGTGCA
Source organism: Cebus imitator (assembly GCF_001604975.1). Lineage (NCBI taxonomy): Eukaryota > Metazoa > Chordata > Mammalia > Primates > Cebidae > Cebus > Cebus imitator. The sequence goes on along the minus strand of NW_016107492.1, from coordinate 3,616,371 downwards.
AGCTGTCAGTGGATCTACCATTCTGGGGTCTGGAGGACAGTGGCCCTGTTCTCACAGCTCCACGAGGCAGTGCCCCAGTAGGGACTCTGTGTGGGGGATCCAGCCCAACATTTTCCTTCCACACTGCCCTAGCAGAGGTTCTCCGTAAGAGCCCTGCCCCTGCAACAAACTTCTGCCTGGGCATCCAGGCATTTCAATAGATCTCCTGAAATCTAAGCAGAGGTTTCCAAACCCCAATTCTTGACTTCTGTGCACTCACAGGCTCAAAGCCATGTGGAAGCTGCCACGGCTTGGGGCGTGTACCCTCTGAAGCCATGGTATAAGCTCTACATTGGCCCCTTTCAGCCACAGCTGGAGCAGCTGGGATGCAGGGCACCAAGACCCTGGCCTGTACACTGCACATGGACTCTGGACCCAGCCCAGGAAACCATTTTCTCCCATGCCTCCGGGACTGTGATGGGAGGGGCTGCCATGAAGACCTCTGACATAACCTGGAGACATTTTCCTACTTGTTTTGGGAAATAACATTTGGCTTCTCATTACCTATGTAAATTTCTGCATCTTGAATTTCTCCTCAGAAAATTGGTTTTTCTTTCCTATCACATTGTCAGGCTGCAAATCTTCTGAACTTTTATACTCTGCTTCCCTTATAAAACTGAATGTCTTTAACAGCACCCGTGCCACGTCTTGAATGCTTTGCTGCTTAGAAATTCCTCCTGCCAGGTTCCCTAAATCATCTCTCTCAAGTTCAAAGTTCCACAAATCTCTAGGGCAGGGGCAAAATGCCACCAGTCTCTTTGCTAAAACATAACAACAGTCACCTTTGTTCCAGTTCCCAACAAGTTCCTCATCTCTACCTGAGACCACCTCCACCTGGACCTCAGGGTCCATATTGCTATCAGGCTTTTGGCTTAAGCTATTCAACAAGTCTCTAGGGAGATCCAAACTTTCCCACATTTTCCTGTCTTCTTCTGAGCCCTCCAAACTGTTCCAGCCTCTGCCTGTTACCCAGGTCAAAAGTCGCTACCACATTTTTGGGTATCTTTTTAGCCACACCCCACTCTACTGTTACCAGTTTCCTGTATTAGTCCATTTTCCTGCTGCTGATAAAGACATACCCAAGTCTAAGCAATTTACAAAAGAAAGAAGTTTATTGGATTTACAGCTTCATGTGGCTGGGGAGGCCTCACAGTCATGGTAGAAGGTGAAAGGCATGTCTCACATAGTGGCAACAAGACAAAATGAGAGCCAAGGGCCTGTCCACCCAAACCACCGAAGATACTTAAAATTGTTTCTCAAACTCACACAAAACCATCACACAAGCTGATATTAAAAATAATTATACCCACTAAGTCATCAGTCTATAATCAGTATTTTTTCTTCAGAAAAGTGGTGAAGAAGGCAAAGTATTTGACTTCTGATGTCAAATAGATTTTTTTTTCATTCTCTTGACCATTTTAGTGTAATTTGAAACCATATAAATTAGGAAAGAAATGTTCACTACCCCAGTGGAGAGTGATTGATTGATCATCAAAAGGGCCTCAACTAGGTATCACCTGGTCCTTTTAAATGCATCCCTATGATTCTGATATTGCCGACCACAACAGTCAGGACTTTAGTGAGAAGGACTTTAGGCACTTGTTTTAGATATATTTTCATTGGAGAGAACTAAGGCTCCAGTTTAAAATTTCTTCTCTACACTGAGTCCTCTTCCTTCTCAGTGAAATCATTTTCTTTTATTCTCTATTTTAAGTTAACATTTATTGATTCCCTGTTGTGAGTAGTTATGTTTATTGCACCTACTATTGCCTGTGCCCACTTCCTCATTCTTTGTCTTTTCTTCTCTCCCAAGATATCACGGCAACCTGCTTCACAACAGACTGCCATTGTTTTGTAGTGTTTTAAAGAGAAACATCACAGGGCTTAGGGAGGAATGTAGCTTTCAGAAGAGATAGCTTTTTTAAAAGCCATTGGTTAGCCAGTTTGAAAAGTTGTGCAGCTGCAAAAGCTGTATGGAAATGTTTATAAATTCAACTTTTACACATCCTTCCTCTGTCCTTTGCATTATGAATCAATATTGGTATATGCTGATGGCCACATGCTTTTATATTGTGTTATCACTTAGAATTGCCTGGCAGTAAAACTCATGGAGTTCATTTAAAAATCAGTGCAATGCCAAATGTGTAAAATTTAGTGCAGACTGTCATATAATGACAACTCTTTAGATCCTCAGTTTACATCTTATTTTCCACATCCAATATCTGATTGCAGTCTCATTTGACAATTAAGAAAATTGAAACATAGAGAGGAAGGTGAGTTACCCAAGGTTGCTCAGTTGGGGAAATGGCTGAATCTGGCTGACTCCTATTCCAGTAATTTTTCCGCCTTTGTTGCTGATTCTTGGTGGTAGTTAGGTTTTCCTTATTTTTCTAATTCTCTTTGTCAAAATTTGCAATGGTAGAGAAAAGAAAAATGAATAAAAAAATGTATTTTGTACAAATTTATTAACATACCATTGTTAAGAAAGGTCTACTATATTGCAAGTCTTGTGTCAAGTTGTAATCCCCAGTGTTGCAGGAGGGGCCTGGTGGGAAGTGATTGGGTTATGAGGGCAGATTTTCCTCTGGGTGCTGTTCTCGTGATAGTGAGTGAGTTCTTGTGAGATCTGGTCATTTAAAAGTGTGCAGCACCTTCCCACCCCCTCTCTTGCTCCTGCTCTGACCATGTAAGACACACCTGCTTCCCCTTAGCCTTCCACCATGATGGAAAATTTCCTGAGGCCCCTGCAGAAGCCAAGTAGAGGCCAGTATCATGCTTCTTGTACAGCCTATGGAACTGTGGAACCATGAGCTGATTAAACCTCTTTTCTTTGTAAATTACCCAGATTCAGGTATTTCTTTGTAGCAATGCAAGAACAGACTATTACCGCAATTGCGTAAAGTAATTTGGCAATTTTTCAAAGAACTGAAAGTAGAATTGCCATTTGCCCTAGCAATTCCATTTTTGAGTACGTATACAAAGGAATATAAATTGTTCTCTCGTGAAGACACATGCATGTGTATGCTCATCACAGCACTATTCACAATAGTATAGATATGGAATCAACCTAAAAGCCCATCAGCAGAAGACTGGGTAAAGAAAATGTGATACATATACACCACGACATACTATACAGTCATAAAATAGAGCAGGATCACATCATTTGCAGCAACATGGATGGAGCTGGGGGTTAGTAGCCTTATCAAACTAACACAGGAACAGAAAAACAAATACCACATCCTCTCACTTATCAGTGAAGAGCTAAACATTGGGCACAAACAAGGGAACAACAGACACCAGGCCCTACTTGAGGATGGAAGGAGGAAGCAGGGTGAGAATCAAAAAACTAACTATTGGGTTTTATGCTTATTACTTAGATGATGAAATAATCTGTATACCAAGCCCCATGACATGCAATTTACCTATATAACAAACTGCATATGTACCCCTGAACCTAAAATAAAAGTTAAAAATACATATTTGCTCAATAATAATAATTTTAAAAAGAAACTGACATACAGTGGCACTGAGGAGTTTGGCTAACACTCACCATGATGAATTGTTCTTCAACTTTTGAGAGACAAAGAAGAATAGACTTTTTAATCCACTGATCCATTTTACTAGAAATTTCTAAAAAGTCTTCTAAAAGGAGTTCTTAAAAAAGAAATCTGTAGAAAAACAAAAGACTTCTTAGTAGCATAACAGTATAATTTTACTAACAAAACTGGAAACAAATATGTGCTTTCAAATAGAGAAATGTATAAATAAACTGTATCAAATTGATTCAAAAGATATTATGCAGGCATTGAAAATAACAAATATATAAATTATTTATCTGTTTTATAGTTTAGTTTACTTAGTGTTTGATATCTCATTTGAAGATTGGAGATACAAATAAAAATGCTTATAAAATACTCTAAGCAAAATAATGAAGCAAAATTTTATATGTGTACTATGACTACAACCACATAAAGCTCTACACATGAACAAGATTGGAATATATATATATATATATATATATACACACACACTTTTATATTTGTATGCAGATAAATAGGCATAGTGTACAGGTGATAAGCATGTAGATATAATTTTCTTTAATATTAAGATCTTTAAATTTAAATAGAAACTTGTCTTCATAGTAAATTCCTAAATTTTGAACAAATATGATCATTATCTTGAGCGGATTAAACTGAAAAACTTGTCTTTTTAATGATAAAATATAATCCATAAGACAAATAGTTTACTCTTATGATTATTTTGAGACAGGGTCTCACTGTGTTTCCCAGACTGGAGTGCAGTGGCACAGTCATAGCTCACTGCAGCCTCAAACTCCTGGGCTCGAGTAATCCCCCTGCCTCAGTCTCTTGGGTAGCCTATAGACTACAGGCACGTGGCATCATGCCTGTTTAATTTTTTAAAAATATGTTGTAAAAAAATATCTCACTATGTTGCCATGCCCATGCTGGTCTTGAACTCTTGGCCTCAGATGATTCTCCTGCTTCATCTTACAGTGATGGGATTACAGGTATGAGTCACCATGCCCAGCCTATTATTTTTATATGAAGGCATAAATTATTAAATTTTCAATTACTTTTTAATCAACTAAGATGAGATTTAGAATAATATCAGATCGTTACATAAAAATATAATTTAAGTGTATTCAAACCTTATTCAGCTTCCAAAAATAACTTGAATAATATTATTCTGGTTAAAGAGTAGGAATAATGCAAACCTACACGTTAGTTTGGTTAAAGGCCAACAGAAGATAGAACGTATGTAAAAATATTTACTGTTTTTCTTAAGAGAGTTTATTGGTGACTGTTGTTTTGAAAACATCACGTTTATATTTTTGAGCCTCTAGCTCGATCATATCTAAGAGCATTAGTGAACTTCCGATTTCATTTGTGTTGACTTTCTAGTTAAAGAATAAATCCCTTTCCTTTGAAATGTAGCCTTGGTCAGCTGATGGAGCATTTTCTCCAAATATGCATGTTAGGAAAATTTGTTTCAATTTAAAAAGGAAACACGTGGCTATGACTTAACTATTAAAAAGTGAAATGTTCAATTGATGTGGATTTGGTCTTTCTATTTTTCCAGTCCCTCAAATGTTATTTCAACAAACCAACAAATGAGTAGTGGATGAGTGAATTGTAGGCTGAATCCAAATTTTCTGACTTGGCTTAAGGCTTTTGTGCTGAAGACTCTGTCCCCAGAGTCTGGCATACATTGAGTTTGCCATTTAATTAACAAGCCGATGTTGTTTATTTTTTGTAATTCTGAGTTATTTACCAGCTGGCTCCTGGTTACGTCAGAAAGACGTAAAGAATGAAAACAAAAATACAAATAGGATACAGGTAACATCAGCAATGTAATCTCTCCCTATGCACCTGCTCGCCTCCAAACCAACCTATGCTGCTATTACAGAGATCTCTCTGAAATATGTGCTCATGCAACATAATATGTTAGAAGACAATACAATTTCTTGATTATAAATGTGTTAATTCACCATGTCCTTTTTAAATATAAGCAGTTACCCCAAGACTATGATTATACATTCGTGAATGTACGTCATGCTGTTTATACTGATATGAGTTTATACACGCTTCGTGTTTGAGTTTATACACGCTTACTCCTGCACACACATACACATGCCTGCCATATTCCCTCTATCACTTTTTATATTTTAAAAATCAGTGAACTCCAAAGTACTCTATATTTTCCTTATATTATAGCACCATATGTGTACCATGAATACTTTTAATGCAGATAGTGAGAGTAATGGTAATAACATGTCTGAAAACTGGAATTTTTCCACTTGTAGTGATTATAAGCATGGCAAATTAACTTTGTCAAAAAATTTTCAAAAATTATCCCTTATTATGAACCAGAGTTACTATTGTCTCTCTTTCTTTCTTTTCTTTTTCTTTCTTTCACTACATTGTAGTAATAGTGATTGAAAAACATTTAGAAAATGCTAAAAGATCTAGAAGAAAATAAAATTGCTGTAATTTCGCTGCCTAGAGATAAAAACTACTAATATCATAATGCATATTTTTCAGATTTTTCTATATACTGAATATTTATTACAAAGTTTGGATCACATTGTACACTATTTTCTAATATGCTGTACTCAGTAATGTATCATAAAATCTCTTACAAAATCCTAACACAGTTCTCTAATTTCAGTATGATTGCATCATGGGATATGGATGTACATTTAGTTATTTAAGGACTAGGGGTATTGACACTAATGTTTTTGAAGTTTCCATCAACTGAATCCTTGTCATCAAGGATTCAGTTGATGGAAATAGGAGCACTTATGTTCCTGTGTGTCCCAGGCTTCCTGACAGAACCCCACATGCAGTGCTCTGATGGAATAGCAGCTGATACTGTTATCACTCAGCTCAGGCAGCTGGGTGCCTAAGGGCCTTTCCTGTCCATGAGCCACCTGACTATAATGGCTATGTTTTAGGTGTGTGTGTGGTTGTAGGGGTGGGGTGCAATTATACTACAAGGCTGTATTTTTAAAAGATTTCAAATATGTTGAATGACCTTGTTTGTACATCTTAAAATAGCTTTAAGTGCCCAGGAATTCCTTCTCCAGAATTCACAAAGGGATAATCTTCAGGTTCCTTCCTTCCTTCTTCCCTTCTTTTTTTTCTCCCTTCCTTCCTTCCCATCCTCCCTCTGTCCCTTCTTTCCTTCCTTCCTTCCTTCATTCCCATCCTCCCTTCCTTCCTTCCCATCCTCCCTCTCTCCCTCCCTTCCTTTCTTCCTTCCCTCTCTCCCTCTCTCCCTCCTTCTTCCTTTCCTTTCCTCCCTCCCTCCTTCTTCCTTTCCTTCCTCCATCCCTCCCTCCCTTCCTCTCTCCCTTCCTTCCTTCCTGCCTTCTTTCCTTCTTTCCTTCATTTCTTTCTTCTTTTTCTTTTTCTAAAACCACTTGAATGTATTTAGGAAGCTTTGAATGAAAGCAAGACATTTATTCTTTACATCTTAAGGTAGGAAAGGCATTAAGAATTACATCTATTCCTACCTAGAAAAATATTACTTAATCTAACAAAATACCACAATTATATTTAGAAATACAATAAACTATGAATGCTCAGGAGGTGTTCAATGTCATGGTTTTAACTCTATACCTGTGCTACATTTTCTAGAATAAGTTAAGAGACCTCACACACATTGTCTTTAAACATCCGTGTAAGATGGTTGCTAAAAGCATTCACATTTTGAATTACTTTCACTTTTTTGCCTAAATGACTTTCAGAGTTTTGACAGTATTCACTCTTCACAGTTAATAAGTATTAACTGTGAAGTTAATCATTTGGAGTTTTTTCTAAGGCCTAAATTAAAAAGCCAAATGGGAGGGAGTGGCAGGGAAAATGTGTTAGAAAAGTACTTGTCTTCATTAGTTCACACACTAGAAACAACATCTGACTCATTCATGAACCCAGTTCTACTCTAAGTGGAAAGACTATGAGGACTTTGGGCCAGACCTTCTTGAGTATCTGTGTGAAATGAAACACTGCCTCTAGGAAACATCAGGAAGGTATCATTACTGGGCAAGGTAGCAGGAACCAAATAGAAAACCAAAACATCCTATTTATTCTCCTCATTGATTGCAAATTTTGACCGATTCTTCTGGATGCTTTCTTCTCCATACTTTTAAACTTCAGTGCAAGTATCTTTTCCATATATGATTCTAAAATTGAGATCTTAAAATCCAAAAGAGAAAAAAAAAAAACATGGAGGTTCAGAGACAAAGGGAGGAAGCAATGTGCTCTTTTATTCTGCCATAGTAATTACACTAGGGAAATAACTAGCAGTAGCATTTGAGAAACGAAATACCCGGCCGGGTTGGTGGCTCATGTCTGTAATCCCAGCACTTTGGGAAGCCGAGATGGGTGGATCACCTGAAGTCAGAAATTCAAGACCCACCTGGCCAACGTGGCAAAACCCCGTCTCTACTAAAAACAGAAAAAGTAGCCAGGTATGGTGGCATGTGCCTGAAATCTCAGCTACTAGCGAGGCTGAGGCAAGAAAATCACTTGAACCTGGGAGGCAGAGGTTGCAGTGAGCCGAGATCATGTCACTGCACTCCAGTCTGGGCAACAGAGCAAGACTTCCACTCAAAAAAAAAAAAAAAAGAAAGAAAGAAAAAGAAAAATGTAAAGAAATACCTTAGTGGGGCAGTATAATAATTTGAAGAAAGTGCCTTAAACTGTTTACACTTTTATTATTTTTCAATTGAGATATCTGAATGATTGAAAACTGACTTCAGATATAATTTAAATATTTCTCTTACAGCTGGAAATGACACTTACTTAAAGGGTAGAACAGAGACACACACATGTAGTCCTGCAGTTCAGATTCTGCTTCTAGTTTTCTAATAAAATTTGTTGAAAGAAACTGCCAATTTATTAACATCTTCAAACCCAGGAGACTGAAAATTATGGCTACTGTACTATATTCCACACTGCAGTTGAAAAAAAGTCTTCTGCTTCATCTGAGGTCAAGAGATTGCTTTGCTTCCTTAAGAGCATTGTTAAGGGTCTGATAATTTAAGAAATTTAAGATAAAATAATGCATGTGTGTATGTTAAAGAAAAAACAGAGTAATAGTCTACTATATAGAAAGACTTCTAAATTGCTTTTTCAATTGAAAAACAAGCAGGACTCAATTTAAAAAATAAGTATTGGCACTAATAATAAAAATTGATTTTTTCTCTCTGCATCTTGCAATGAGTTCACTGTTTAAAAAAATCAAAACTTATTTTTCTAAAAATCTGTGGACTCTGTAAAAGTTAACTTGCCTAATCAATATGCTCAAGAAGTTTTCTGAGCAACTTGTATTTTTGCCTTCCCTATTCACACTATATAAAAACCACACTTTATTTCCTTTCTTTTTCTGAAAAAGCTTTAAATTAACTAATTTACTCAGTCTATGGAATTCTAGGCCATGTAGATCTTGATTGTACTTCTAACTTCACCACTCACTCTTTAACAGTGTACAGGCTAATTATGCTCATCTGTAAAATAAGAATAACAGATATTTCCTAGGATTATTATGAGAGCTAACTGAGAAAATATGCCTAAAGTTCCCAGCTCGCAGCCCTGTGGGTCTCATAAGACAGGTGGCCACACTGTTAGTTCCTTTCCTGTTCTCCACCTGTCTCCCTCTCCTGTTCCCCACCCCTCTCCACAACTTAACCTCTAAATAATGCATAAGTAATTGTAGGGAAATTAGCATGAATGCCCAAATGCATGTGTGACTGAATTAGCAGTGAACTTGGCATTCCATAGCTAACCTTTCCCCTTCATTAATCCCCTTCTCCAGCCCCCTCAAACACAGAAGTACAACAGGACACTAGGTGAGCTATGTAAACAGCCATGCAAGTAAGCATTTTCTATCAGAGTTTCGACTAGTCTTGTTCTGCCTCAAACACTAGACAGGGCTCATGTTGCTCACAATTAACTGACTCTGGCCATGTGGTGGCTGCCCTCAAGGTCTGCCACAAAGAGAACTGCAGTTCAATAAAATCTTGAACTGTATTTATAGCCCACTTGAAACAAACAGTTTCCTTGAAGCCCAAGAAGCCTTCCTTGAGAATGCAGCAAGTAATTTACTAGTCCCAGTACTAACTGGGGAGATAGAGGGGGGAAATGCAGCAAGTGCATTTTTTCAAGTACTGCACATATAGAAAGCATTTTCTCCTACACTCTGTCCCATTTCACCCTCATGTCCCCAGCCAAGGAAGAAGACAAAACAGGCACTAGTAACAAATCCCTGTTTTATAGATTACAAAATTGATGCCTTGGAGCTCAAATTGCTAATGAACAATGGTGGTTGGAGAAAGAGGTAAAACAAAATGTCTAAAGAGTCAGAATAATTTCTTGCTCATGCAATCAATGTAAAATTCAGTAAGTCATTATTTACCTATTAAAAAATGTATACAATGAAGAAGAAATGTTTTGTAAAGCACATGCAAGATTAAAAAATGTTACTTCTCCACTTCTAAGAAGATCAAAATATGAGAAATAAAAACTTAGAGAGACTCTACAGGGAAATATTTATTAACATGTTTGTATCTATTTATAATATATATTCAGAGTGATTATATTTTTTGGCAAGAAATGTCTTCTTAAAGACCCCCCAAATTAAAATGTGCATAATTGAGACTAATTTTGAAAAATATGATAAGAATTTTTATGAGAAATTTTAATTGACTCTGTCAGTCAGCTCTGAAATAAATACATCTTTACTATTTTTTTTAATATGGGAGTTTGAATAATTCCAGTATGTACGCAAACACAAGACTTTATTATATGAGTTTATGGGCCAGAAATCACTTTGCTCTTAGAATTAATTTGATTTTGGCAAATATTTTAATTTTCTACAACCCTTCTTTGAGCCCTGTTACCTGGAAACCTGAAAATAATAAACAACTTTTTGGCTTGAGAGGGATGTCTGGGCAATTGGAATAGCTACACTGAAGTCTGTGTGTGTGAGTGTGTGTGTGTGCGTGCGCGCGCAAGTGTGTATTTAGAGAGAGAGAGGTTATTGCCTGGGTTGGTTGCTTGGCTTGGTGCCATTTGGGATTCTCAGATTTACTGCGTCTCTGTCCTCTTATTGTCCCAGCTCTGATTTATGGAGTTCAGAATCTCGAAAGGCAAGGTGTCTGGAGTTTAGGGTCTTTCCATGACAGTCCCTCCTCTTCCCTGTATACTCCTTGGGCTTGTGGTCACCTTGTGGTGACCTTGCAGGACTCAGCGTTTTTACCTGAGCTTAGTAGCTGGGGAGCCCACTAGTGCTGGGGAGTGAGCCGTGGTTTCCATTCCTGGGTGATGGAGTCATGGGAGAAACTGCAGTGAGCAAACACAGTAGGACCTGAGTTGGGCTCGAATGTGCTTTAAGCGGCTCAGGACAGAGCAGCTGCTCTGTCTCCCAGCTTGCAAGTGCAGCCTGCATTTGTCACTGACCACTGAAGTGTATGTTTGGGCAAGGTGAGAGCTGGGTGCTTTGTTCTTAATTTGGAGACAAATTGCCAGGTATTGTTGTTGATTGCGTTTGATAATTTGGGGATATTTATATCACCACAAATTCAGGACCTAGACTGTGTGTGGTTTTATTTATGCCCTTGTTTTCTGTCATGATCCGTTCAGCTCTCCACGGTGTCCACATTGTGGCAACAGATTGGACACAGTGCTATTCTTCCATGCTGAAATGTGATCATTCTACTGCAGTGTTTCTTGGATTCTTTCGTTAATCGCTGCTGCCGCATGATATATCTGTTCATATACAGAATCCCAGTGCTAATGTGAAGGCACATAAAAACTGCTTCTGATAAAAGTCTGAATTGCTGTATTTGTTTAGAGCTTGCTGTGGTGTATTCTTTGCTTTACACTTATTTTAGTGGCTGAAACTTTGAGAGAGTAGAGTGCCTTAGAATTTGATCTGATGACAGAAGCAGTGGGAGTTTTCTGTGTATTTGCTTGTCAAAATGAAAACTTCTACTTGGCCATTTGTGTGTGTCTGTGTGTGTGTGTGTTCATGTGTTATTTAAAAAAAAAAGAGAGAGAGAAAGAACCAAAAGAAAAGCAAATAATACTTGCTATCTTTTGGTGTACTTACAATTAACTTAATCAACCTATAAAGCTTTTGTTATCAGCATATTTGAATTTTGTAACGTTACATGCTGTGTACACAAGACAATACAACAGCTGTGTGAGCATGTAAAAGTAAATGGGAACGTAGAGGATTACTCACGATGAGTCTGTTACAACAGGAATTAAAATCATGCTCTTGGGTTAATATACCTTAATCATGGGTGAGTTTTGTATGTTGGCTACTTAAGTGAACCCATAAAATATATAAAGGAGATACTTTTTAAATATCTAAATAAATATATAGGAGATTTATATTCATAAGGCTCACATTCTAGAAAAGAGAAAAGTATAGGAGTTTGGTACTGTGTAAATAGAAGAAGAAAAAGATATCACATTTTAAAATGGAAAAGAAGACAAAACATTAAAATGAGGAATAATTATGAGAGAATGCCAAAAAGTACTTTAACTGCTCAAGTTTTTATGTCTAATGAAAGAACAATAGAATACTTAAAAAAAATTAGAGTCAGCAGAAATGAAGCCAAGAACAAGAATTCTTAATAAAACATGTCAACCTTTGGAATGTACTTGTCAGTTTTAATTAATTTGAATTCTATTGCTAAGATTAATAAAATGAGAAAGAAAAAAGGAAATTTTAAATTTTTATTTAAAATTGATCTGCATTTTCATAGACTTTAAAAAATTATAAAGTAAAATAAACTTTATTAAAAGGCAATGAACATTAAAATTATTCAAAACAATAAATAACATATAATATCAAAATCATCTGTCCCACTTTTAAAGTATGTCAGTTTAGAAAGAAAATTCTAACACTGTAAACTAGATTGCCACCTGTTCCTACATGCACGTGGAATGCCAAGTTCCTGGGATACTCTCTTCATGGTTTCTTGCTTTCAGAGTCTATATAAGATCACTGTGTTATGCTGAGCAGAAACACCTGACTCTAACACTGAATGCTTTCTATGAGGGTTAAGAAAATGTTTCATTTCACAGATGTGGAACTTGAGGTACATAAAGAATTAATGATTGGCATTTCCATATAGGAACCTGTACTATATTGGCTTTTCATAATCTAAAATTTGGCTGCTTCTTGAAAGGAGTTTAACCTGACTATCACCATGACTGAAAGGATGTAGAGGAAGGCCTCATATAACTGCTTTATAAACACATGCCCATTCATCCTTCTATGAGGACTACAGTCCAGTGTGTTCAAATGCGGCATCCATGTGAACCCATGGGCAGCTTCTATGTAGAAAGGCTAGAAAGTTAGTCACCTATTTGATGAATCATACTCAGTGTATACAGACAAGAAAAGCCTTTAATAGTGTCTGTGTTTATTCTTTAGATAACTAGCTTACCTCAACATGCAAAGAGGTTTAAAAAGGTTTAGAGATTATAGGTACTGACCTCAGAGCACATGCCAGTCTGTTCAAACACATTTACTTCTATGCAATTAAGTTCTCTTAGTTAAGGGGAAAGATTAACCTTTGTTTATATATTTGATAAGTATCTCTAATTTTCTAAAATGCTTAAACTCCCTAATACATTGTGTCCTTGCTTTCTTCCTTCTTTCAGCTTTACACTTTTATTCTAGATTTTAAACTCACTAAGTTCTTCATTTGCTGAGCCTTCTTTCTTTTGACCTACACTCAATTTCTATACCTTGGACAAGGAAGCAGTTATGATTTATCCTTTTGGACTAGGGAAAATCATACCTCCCTTGAAATCAAGAGATTACTGCCCACCATCTGAGTAGAAAATGGGAGGGTGAGTGGGAAAGAATGAGATTAGTGGCTACCAGGCAGCAGTGACCACTGTGTCCATTGTCCCTAGCATTTCTGCTATTCATACTTTTTCAATCCATCTAGTCCATTGCTAGGCTTGGAAACCTACATCAACAATTGTTTATACATACTGACGTAGTTACACTTCTACAAAGGCCTTTGGTAAACTGACACTAAATATGATTTTTAGCATATGGGAGTGGCTTACAGCACCATCCATCATTTTTATGTCTCTTTACCTTAGACACTAAGCTCTATTTTGCCTACTAACTCTTCCCAAAGCAGTATAGATTCAGATAATATAATGGGCGCTCACACAACATTTAACTAATACTTCTAGATTCCTTAAAGTAGGCCTCAGTTGTTTGAAGAGAAGAAGCCTGGAGAGCAGGCTGTGGGGTGTGCTTATTCCTCTGGTGGTGGTCTTCTGAGATCACGGTGTTCTGACAGTCACTGGGCTCCTCAGTGGAACCCAGCTGTAAGGACTTGGCAGCTGGAGTAGGAGCAGATGGCAGCAGGTGATTCTCCGTTAGAAACAGGGAATATAAACGTTTTCTGCAAGTCTGCTCAAGAGCCCTGCCTCATTTATCTTGAATGCAGTTTGTCTTCTGAGGAAATAGAATGAACAGCCTGGTTGCTAAAATATGACTGCCTGTCATTCTTGGCCCCTGCCACAGGATTTACCTCCTAAAGTCATTATCTCAAATACGTATATCGTTCCTGCTTTTTAAACATTTAAGTTATTTCTATTATACTAGGGAAGACCTCAAATAGGATCCCAGTGCCTACCTATGTTCCCCTCAATAGCCACGCATCACTATAAGTAATAAATAACTTTTAACAGCATTGATGATCAATACAATATAAACTCTTTACACATTGATAGCTCCAAAATTCTTAACAATATGTAATTTAAATAATCTGTAAAACAATGTAATCATAACTTCCAAATCAAATATTTCCCTTTTTTTTTTTTTTGAGATGGAGTCTCGCTCTGTCACTGAGGCTAGAGTACAATGGCACAATCTCGGCTCACTGCAACCTCCGCCTCCTGGGTTCAAGCGATTCTCCTACCTCCGCCTCCTGAGTAGCTGGGATGACAGGCATGTGCGACACGCCCGGCTGATTTTTGTATTTTTAGTAGAGACAGGGTTTTCACCATGTTGGCCAGGCTGGTCTCAAACTCCTGACCTTGTAATCCTCCCCCCTTGGCCTCCCAAAGTGCTGGGATTATAGGCGTGAGCCACCGTGCCCGGCCAACTTCCAAATATTTCTAATGGGCAAGGAGCCATCAATAGAAAGTTATTGCAAAGTTTCCTATTTATAGGCATATTTGACTTTAAGGGAATTTTCAAAAACACTACTCCAATATATTAAAATCAATAAATAGAGAGACTTTTACATGCTCTCTAATATTTTTAAAGATAAGCATGCTTTAAATAGTTTTATGATAAAGTATAAAGCTCACTGGAGCGTGTTCCTTCTCCAACTCTTATTCTTGTACAGTGGGGTTTCCTTTGACTGATAGCTTATCAGAACACACCAGTGTGTTTCAGAGGGATTATTTTGTGGCTATAAAGAAAGGTCTCCACCTGGTGCTGTGGTTCACACCTACACTCCCAGCACTTTGGGAAGCCAGGATGGGAGGATCACTTGAGCCCAGGAGTTCAAGACTGGGACAACATAGCAAAACATGGACAACATAGCAAAACTCAGTCTCTACTAAAAATACAAAAATTAGCGGGACATGGTGAAACATGTCTGTAGTCCAGAGTTCTAGGGAGGCTGAGGTGTGATAATCACCTGAGTCCAGGAAGTCGAGGCTGCAGTGAGCTGACATCACACCACTGCAATCCAGCTTGGACAACAGAGACTCTATCTAAAAACAAAAAAAAACAGTATTTCCTCTTCCTTCTAAGTCTGTAAGACTGTATTTTTAAACATAGGTTTTATTATTATTCAGGAAAGGTAAGACCAATAGATCAGGAGGTGATTGCTATTGAAAAGGCAGTTTGTCACTCTCAAGTTCCCAAGAAGAGAGGGGCAGGCGACACACGTGGGCCATACAGGGAAGTACCAGGGTCAGTCAGAAGCAGAAGGAACCAAAGGAAAACAGGGGCGAGAGCCTTTTGTGTTTTCCATGGGCAGGAACAAATAAGGTCGGGTGAGTAGGCTTAGAATTGTCTGGTTTGTATAATTTTGGTGGGCTCAGTGGTGGGAGGATTATCTCTAGTTGTCTAGTACCTGGCCCTGGAGTGATTCGAGCAGAAGGATAGTGGCCCAGAGCATGAGAGCCTGATAGAGGCGGTGGTTGGGGTATGGGTTCTGGATTGGTTAGTTTGCATGTGAAAACACACTGCCAGCTAAGTCTTTTCCTATTACTAGGCATTGGCTAGCCCTGGAAGGGGCAGTCTCTTCAGACCCACAAGGCCACAGATGACAAATCACCAGAAATACAAAAAATAAAAAGGCATCATTAATACAAATTAACACATGAAACAGGAATAGACTACTTAGTATCATTTTGCCATGTGTGGTGTGCAACGGGTTAGTCCATTGTGGACAGCCCTCTCTTAATACCAAACGTACCCCATTAACTTAGGCAGAACTGTAAAGCAGTGGGGGAAGGATGAATGAGTCAGTAAGAAGTAGTAAGTACTGGTACAACTATATAGCCATTTAGGAAAAAAAGTAACACCAAAACACATTTTAAAGTGTTTGAAGGTTTAGGTGTAAAGTATGAAGTTAACAGCATACTAGACGGCTTGGTGTCCTTACATGCACAGGGGAGGTGCTGCCACCACCATGTCACTGAGCTGTCGTGGGCAAGGGGTGGAAGTGGTGTCCTGCTGCTTGAGAGGTACTTGGGTGTGGCAGCAGTCATGGCAGTTACTGTAGCAGAATAGACGTATCCAAGGTGGGCCTTTTCCTGTACCATCTACCCCAATGTTATCTACATGTTTTAGGTTCCCGGGCTTCAGAAAGGAGGAAAAGCAAAGAAGGTATAAATGTAAATCACCAATTTTTTTTTTAATTCCAAATTGATGCCTGTGTTTTATGCTGGGGCCAGACAAGTGTTAGGAAAACATTGTAGACTGATTTCTTGCTCTTACTGTCCTGATTCCTAAATCTGATTCTTGATTGAGGCCTTAAAGTGCCATCACTCTCTCTGTTGTCTGCAGATGTCTGATCTGTGACTTCCACTGGTGTGACAATGGGATGGCACACTGTCAGCTATGTGCTGACCCTTTGAAGTTGCTCTCAGAATAGGCTGAACTGATTCAAAAAGCTATCTATCAAAAGGCATGTGCTTTGCGGGGAGGAGACAGCTTTAGTTGGAAAGATTTTTCTTTAGGTCTGTGGATTCTTTTTCCTTTTTCACTTCCTGTTCCTCTAGTTAATTTCTTTAACAAGAGGTCCCTCCCCTCCCATGACCTCTTGTACTGTTTCATACCATCCTCTGGATTAAAAACAACAACAACAACAACAAAACACTTGTGTCATTCACGCTAAGTTTCTCAGACTGGCAGGCTGTTGAGAGCAATGCGCAGTGTTCCTAACAACAGATTAAGGCAAATCCACAGAAACTCAAAAGCCTGAAAGGCTTGAAAAATTGCTGAGGACTACCCTGTTATATTTGGAATTTCTGCCTTTTGGATTTGTATTAGCTAAGAAACCTAGAAAAGTTTTTAAACTTTTAAAATTTATTATTAATAGAAACTTGGAAGGTACAATCAGTTTTCTAAAACAGTCACAAAGAATTTCATCAAGGTGCTGAGGATGAAGGTCAAATGTGTCTAAAACTGTCAAGTAGGATATTTATAAGCTCGCTAGAAGTCATACAAAACTGATTTTAACTATCAGAAATATTTTACATTAGTTAAGAATACAGACATTGGGATCAATTAGACCTGTTTTGAAATCCATGAGCAAGTTGGGAAAGTTACTTAACTTTTGTAAAGCTCTGTTTTCACATATGTAATATTAGCATAAATCACATATTATGAAGTATAACTGAGAAAATATGTATGTACAGATTTGTCTATAGCAGAATAAATAATCAAAAAGCTAATCTGTAAGTGGCGATATTTTAGCAAATAGAATGATCATGACTTGGTGGAGGAGTGACACAGCAGTTTAGTCCACAATGGACCTACCCATTGCACACCACACGTGGCAAAATGATGCTAAGTAGTCTATTCCTGTTTGGTGTGCTAATCTGTATTAATCATGCCTTTTTATTTTTTGCATTTCTGATGATTTGCCATCTGTGGCCTTGTGGGCCTGAAGAGAGGTAGAAAAAGTTAGGGGAAAGTTATGAGAGAATAAAAAGAACTAATGGGAGGTAAAATAGGATATATTTGATTATTGCAGAATGACGATCTTATTGTCATTGTCTGTGACCTTCCTCTGTGGGACCTAATACAATGTCTTCCTCATAGCAGGTCCTTTTTTGTTTGATAAATGAATGGATAAAAGAAAGAAAGAGACACTACCTGTGAAAAAGAATATTTAAAAACACCTCCAAGATGTCCTATCTCAAGTACACTGTGTTGGTCAGATATATCTATAATACTTCATCCATCTGTCCACTTGCCCCTGAAAATGAGACACAAAACTAATAAGAACAGTTCTATTGATTACCCAGTGTATTCCTCACAACATCCTGTAAGGAGGTGAGAGTGAGAAACCAGTGTTCTTTGGACACCCCAAGGAATGACACACCTGTCAAAGCAGAGAGAAGATCTGTGATGTCCATGTGGTTTCTGGTAGAAGTCAAAGGGTGAACAGAGAACCCCAAATGGAAAAGACCATTAATCTTAAAGAAATGCCCAGATGGGATGAGGGCCTTGACCTAGAGTTGCTTTTACTATTTGGGAAGGGACAAATATTTATATTCCTTTGCTTTATAGAATGTTTTGTTTCCCCAAGCCTTGCCCATTAAATGCCAACAACTCCTCCATTTATGTGAAAACCCAAGTACTCCTGTACTTTTCAAATACCTCCAAGGGAGTAGTTCCCAACTAAAGAACATTGAGAGTATGAAATGTAGAATGAACCATATTTAGAAGTGTAGTGACTAAGTATCAAAGTAAAAAACTTCACTCCTTGGCTTTCATGGATCTTTTAAGCATGTATTTTACTCTTTTAAAGTGGAAGCAAATACCTTGTTAGTAGCTTGTCATTTCTCTGAGGAGTGTGTTTGAATCATGTTTGCTGTGAGTCTGATTTGTATAGACCCATCACTTAGCTACTGAGTGACATTAGCATACCTCATTCTCACCTACAAACTCTCATATAAATCTATGTGGGTTTGTTTTTCTCTACTTGTATTCATTGCAAACCTAATAACTCTCACAATGTGATATTTTTAAGAGAAAAGTTTGTTTCATTGTAGAAAATTCTAAAAAGGAAAGCAATTTGTAGGGCTGATAATGAGGTGCAAAGGAAGTGAAGTGATAGAATGTGATAGTGATTCGTGTTTGATTTTTGTTGTTGTTGTTGTTTTTGAGATGGAGTCTTGCTCTGTTGCCCAGGCTGGAGTCCAGTGACACAATCTCTGCTCACTGTAACCTCTGCCTCCCAGGTTCAAGTTATTCTCCTGCCTCGGCCCCCTAAGTAGCTGGGATTACAGGTGCATGCCACCACGCCTGCCTGATTTTTGTATTTTTAGTAGAGACGGAGTCTCACCATGTTGGCCACGCTGGTCTCAAACTCCTGGTCCCAAGTGATCTGCCCACCTTGGCCTCCCAAAGTGCTGGGATAACAGGCATGAGCCACTATGCCCAGCCAGATAGTGATTTGTAGATAAGAGCAGTTTTGGATAAATTATGGAATTCAGACTTGGCAGTGTTGCCAATCTATGACAGCATGTCGTTATTGACACCTGCAATGACAGCAGAAGCAACACAAGCTTTAGCCTAAGACACATGACCTCCACCTTTCATTGTTACCTTATCTGTGTATGGGATGTTGTGTTCACATTCCTCACATTGTGTTAAGTTTTGTGGTACAGCAAACATTTCTGTGTGTTTCTGTGTGTGTCAGAGGGTAGGAGCATGAAGAGTCAGGGAAATGCCCTTGATAATAGTACCTGTATTACTTTCCCAAAACTGCTGTAACAAAGTTTCACAAATGGGTGGTTTAAACAACAGAAAGTTCCTATCTCACAGTTCTGGAAGCCAAGTCTAAAATCAAGGTGTTAGCAGGTTGACGCTGCCTCTGAAGGCACAAGAGAAGGGTCTGTTCTGAGTTTCTCTCCTAGTTTTCGATAGACTCGGGAGTTTCTTAGCTTGTAGATGTCTGTCTTTCTTAGCATCACTTTCCCTGTGTGCATATCTGTCACTGCATCCAAATATCCTCTTTTTATGAGGACGCCAGTCATATTGGATTAGGAACTACCTTGTTGACCTGTCAAGGCCCTATTTCCAAATAAGACCACATTCTGAGATACTGGCAGTTAGGACTTCAACGTATCTTTCCTGAGGAACGTAATTCAACCCCTAGGATTGGCTCAGAAGGAATAATAGTAATGGGAGAACCCGAGAAAATCAGAGTCTAGGACTGGCCTCAGTATTCTATTACCTCCATGCTGTTCCAAGTGTGGTCAGTGACCAGCAGCATCAGTATCCTGTCAGCACTGGTAAGAAATGCACAGTCTCAGGCCCCTCCTAGATCTCCCACATCAGAATCTGCATTTTAACCTAGATCCCCAGATGTTTTGTTTGTACATTAAAGTTTCAGAAGAGCTGCTCCAACTCAGAGAGTAGAAACCCCATTCTCAAATGCCAAAAAAGGGGGAAAAAGACTCTCGATGTGCGGGGACCCCCTAAATACGTGCACATAGTTAAGTATGGGTCATCATTCTAGCCAAGCTGTGACATATTTATTCCTAAAGGTAATGTTTATCTCTGAAAGTAGTTTAGGAGTTAAATGTCAATGACTATTTACTCCCTTGCTGTAGAGCATCCCTTAGGAGTGAACTCAGAAGATCATCATATGCAGAGATAGCGCAAATTCTTTTTTCCTACACTTGCTTTGCTTCTGTAAGTTGTTTCTTTTCTACTAACCTGGTCTGTAATTTGAGTCAGACTAGTTAACTGGGTCATACAATATAATTCTGGAATAAGGCCCATCAAGGAAAAGCATTTTCCCAAGTAATGGGGAAAATGTACTTGAGTTTCTAACATCATTCTTTAAGTGACTGAAAACATGCTGAACTCTTGCTTCACTGACTTCTGCCTCTCCTGCCCCAAGGTCTATGCATGTCCCTAAAAATTTAATTCAGCTGAAAGTTGTGGTTTTGAAGTCTATGTTACATGAAGACAAATGGAAAGAGAAAAAAAAAAGCAGCAGAATTAAACTCTGTCCTGGAGTCATCTGGGGCAAATGCTTATAATAGCAAGGGAACAAATGCAGCTTCCCCAGAGGAACTCTGAGGTTGTAGTTCCCATGGGGGTGGGGACTTGAAGTGACGTGGTTATTCACAGAAGTAAAATATGCTCAGGAGGAGCCCACTCCCCTGAACTCCAGAGTTGTCAGCAAGCACACCATATGGACTGTATCGCAATCCCAATAAAACTGCCACGCTGCCGATAATGTTGTCGGGAAACTTCCCTACATGGAAATGAATCTTTGTGACTGAAAATTAGAGAACTTTAATATTTTTGCCATCTTCTCTTGAGACCTATACTTAGTTTAGGTTCCTAGATAAGTATCGTATTTCTGTTCTGCTGGCTTTATCTATATGCTAAGTATGAAAACAAAACCATACTTTGAAAATATACTCCCAGCATCGTTTAATGGTTTTGATCATCCTTTCTGCTAACATTCTTCATTGGGTTCAAACAACGTCTGGAAGAAATAGTGAACATGTGCTGTTACTAGGCACCAGCCACTCTCCTAAGTGCCTATATTACTTACACACTTTTAATTCTCACAACAACGGTATAGACAACAGATGGGGAAATTGTACCGATGAGGAAGTTGAGACACAGGTTAAATTGTGACATCAACTAGTGGCAGGGTCAGAGTTCAAATCTGATTCCAGGGCCTGTGAACATGACTACTGTGGATACTGCCTCTCAAGAGAGACATGAAATCATTCTGAATATATCTCTAAAAGGCCAGAATAACTACTGTAAACTGTGTTTTTGAAATCTCTTTCATTGCATTAGCCAATTATTATTGCAGATGTCCCCCCCACCACCACTTTGGTTGCTGAAACTGTATTCTTCCTTAAGTGACACATTTTAGGCACATTTTCTTTAAGATATAAACAAAATGCAATTATTTTCACACCTTCCCTCCCCCACGAAGTCCATCCCTCCCTCCCCCAAACTAACTTTGCCAAACACCTGCACTGTTCTGTATTCGCGTGGAGGGCCCACCTCGGACCTTTTCTGCTCATCCTTTCCTTGTTTCTTCCTCCAGCCGCACTGAGCCCCTCACCTTTATTTGTTGTCATTATGCTGATCAATACTGAGTTCTAACAAAAATCATAGCTCAGTTGCCACACCCTGAGCACTGTTGATGGCATTTTCATGAGCAACTACCTACCTTAGATGACATCTAATAAATGTTTGACACCTGCTTAATTCCAAAGGGAAGGGGAAACCCCTGCAATTGCAATGAACTAAAAATGATGGCTATTCTCATTACTTTTGGTAATCATAATAAAACAGAGAAGACTCAATAATAATTGTATAAATTATTTTAAACATTAAAAATAGTAATTTGTAAGTATGTGTGGCTTAACACCACCCTTGCTTCAAAGTGCCTTTCTGAAAGAAGGAAGTGTACATGCTGATTTAAATTTGGATATCAGAGGATAGAGACTTTCTAGTGCTCCTTATTCTTATCTTTTGTTAACACTGATCATCCAAACTTGAATTCTTAATAACAGTGTTTATGCTCATATAGAAATTCTTTATCAATGCAGATAAAGCTTTAAACCTGAATATGTCTGGTCATAATTCTAACTTTTTTTTTTTTAGGCTGAGTCTTGCTCTGTCGCCCAGGATGGAGTGCAGTGGTGTGATCTCTGCTTACTGCAGCCTCTGCCTCCCAGGTTCAAGTGATTCTCCTGCCTCAGCCTCCCCAGTAGCTGGGATTACAGGCTCATGCCACCACACCCAGCTAATTTTTGTATTTTTAGTAGAGATGGGGTTTCACCACTTTGGCCAAGATGGTCTCGATCTCTTGACCTCATGATCCGCCTGCCTTGGCCTCACAAAGTGCTGGGAAATTCTAACATTTTGTTAAGAGTACAATTATTTCACTCTGTTGACCAAACAGATGAAACACAAATGCTTTTAACTGGAGTTAACTTAGAAACTACCAAGTGCCTTTTTAAAGAAACTTGATGGCCTATCTTTTGTTGAAGAGAACAGAACAAAACAAAACAAAATATGTGATAGAATGAGCTTAAGTAAACTTTGATTTAGAAATTACTTAAGAAAACTCACGCCAAGTTCACAGTTACCCAGGGGACATAAGGAATCATTTTTCCTGAACTGTATTTTACATCCTGCCTTTAAGCCCTGAGCTAGTTTAAATAAAAATTATGAAGAAGAGATAAACGTCAGAGTGGACACTGCACCCAGGAGCCGCACGAGGTCTGATGAGCCATGTGGTCTTGTGCCCAGCATTGTGACTGGCCTGTCCCACACCACACGTGCCATGTCTCTTTCCATGTTAATTATTTAATCTGATTTGTCTCTCCCCATAACTGCTATGGATCCAGGGTTTTGCACAGTTAGCAGGATTGGCTCTCATAGCTTTGGTTCTATATTTTAAAGGGAAGCTCATGATGTGTGAATACTTTTAGAGGTAAAGACTCTATCTGTGATGAATCAACATTATTGAAATACAGCTTCTATAAATCAAAATTTAATTGTTTAGTATCATGACACAGCTGTGGCAATCACTCTTAAGTTGTATTAAAGTTGCCACCTGATCAAAAGGAAATCATCTATGGGTAAGGAGTACAAGCAAGCCGGGCATGGTGGCTCATGCCCGTAATTGGGAGGCTGAGGCAGGTGAATCACCTGAGGTCTGAAGTTCGAGACCAGCCTGGCCAACATGGTGAAACCCTGTCTCTATTAAAAATACAAAAATTAGCTGGGTGTGGTGGTGCATGCCTGTAGTCCCAGCTACTTAGGAGGCTGAGGCAGGAGAATTGCTTGAACCTGTGAGGCAGAGGTTGCAGTGAGCCAAGATTATGCCACTGCTCTCCAACCTGGGTGACAGGGCGAGACTCTGTCTCAGAAGAAAAAATGAAACAAAGGGTCTGAGCAGATAGAGATATATCAATTATGCAATTAGGCAGCTCTTACTAATTTATCAAACATGAAACTGCTGATCATTTTGGGTATCTTAGTTGAGTTTAGTCTCTTCTTTTTGGATTTGGTCACTAAAGTGTTACAAACACCATAGAAATGAAAGCGTTGAAGTAGACACCTTAATACCTATTAGAGAAACCATAGAGAATGCTGTTTTGTTTTACCTACCCAAGTTCCATTTTAGACCTACCTATTATTATTTTTTAAGTGGAATCCAGAAAAACTCCTCAGTAGGCTATTTCCATTTAGCTGCATTTGTACTTTTTCAGAATCTCTTTTTATGTTTATATTTTGTTTACTTATTGGGCATATTGCTTTCAGGTCATATTGTGAAATGAGAAAGCTTACATTCATTATTCTGATTCAACTGTAGAGCTTAAGAACAGTGATTGAAAAGCGTATAAAATCTGCTAAGAGGAGCTTTCTTTTCTGTCCAGAGCCTGCAGAGCACAGTGCTGAAGAGCCCAGATTCAGGAGCTAAACTGTGTTGATTGCAGTTCCAGATCCATTCTAAACTTGCCTTAGATAAGCCATCTAATCTCAATTTCCTCATCTATGAAATGGGAATTATAGAACTTATAGTATATAGTATAAAAATGAGAATTACTTCGAATAGTTTCTGGCTTAAATAAGCCCAATATGTGTATTAGAGATTATTGTTATTATTCTATTTTGCTACAGCAGTAGTTTTTCATATTTGTTCATTTATTTTCATTTGTTTTTAGTGGAATCTTTCTTCAAATGACATTGTCCAAAGATGTTGAATATTCATAAAGCAGAAAAAATTCAGTTTAGCTTGGTTGAAACGATGGTGAGAGTTCCTCTTTGCAGCCTCACCCAAGTGCACCTGTATATAGAACACAGTCGTGGAGCACATTTTATTCAGCAGAGTTATACAGACCTAGGCATCAGCAAGAAGTTCCTTGGTGGTCTATAAAATTAATCAGAGAAGGGTAGACCAAGCAAGCAGTTTTGAAAATTAAGTAATAACAGTAATAAATAATATAGTTTTCACTAGGTACCAGCCACTGTTCTAAGCCTTCACACGCAAGCCCTACTTGGACCTTTCCCCTGAGGTAAAAGGGACTTAAAAGAGCAGGAATGTGCCTCTCAAACTATTGAATATTTTAGGTATAATTAAGAAGGTATTGCCTGTTGAATTCGTATCCTATACCTACTATACTTGAGTGATATAAAAGGGAATATTTACCTATCGAGAGGAAATTTCAGGGTTTCTGTTCCAAAATACAACATAATACAATCCAGGTGTTCAGTAATGTATTTTTTTGCCCCCTCAGTTGAATAGGAAGTAGTAGATGAAAGTTTAAGGCTTTTGTCCACTTGATATGCACATCCTGCTCTCACTCTCAATCATTTCTATGAGTTTGGAGTGCAGGAATAGGAGTCAAAACACAGGATTCAAATGCTAACCCTGCCACTTTCTGCCTGGGTGATGCTGGACACGTTACTTAACCTGTGTTTCTTAGTGGTCCCATCTACAGACTGGAGGGAGTATTATGTATATCATAGGACTGTGGTTGGAACTAAACAATGAAAAACATTTTATTGTTGTTATTACAAGACATTAAATGAAGTCTTCCAGGTCCATGAAATATACAAAACATTACAAAACTGCCACTTTACCTCGATCTGGACTCATAAAATGAGGAGCAGTAAAAAAAAAAACTTAACTATTCCATGGTCATGAATTCAGCTTATTGAGAGAACTGGCAGGGCACATTATACACACGTCAGCTGTGGCAAAAAATTAGTCAACATTGTAGAAAGCCTGTGATGTCTGCATTACCAGCTGTCTGGAAAAAGGAGAACATAGCTTCCTTTTTTCTGCTTAATGTGGTCTGCCAGCCAGTTGGCACTAGGGGAAGAGGAAGGGAGCTTATGTTTATTCAACGTCTACTCTGTGCCAAGTTCATCTGTAAGTTGTCTCATTTGATCTTCCTACTTTGATGGTGGGGTGGTATCAGTAACCCGGATGTACACATGGGGAACTGAGACTTAGCAAGGTCCATTAACCCAGCCAAGAACCCACAGATAGTAAATGAGATTCTGATCCAGAGGTCAGTCAGCCCATACTTTGACTGCTACTTACAATGCTGCAGATACTCTCCAATGACCAGTTGGAGTTAGCAGTAAAAACCAAGTATTTCATATTAAGTTATCATTTACATAGTATTTTGTAGAAAATGCAAGTTTCATTTTATTTTTCATGATTGCTTTTATGTTTTTAAAAGATTAGATTGATGGTACAGTAATATTTTCTGTTTAGGCTAATACTAACATTAAAATGCCACATTGTTAGACAGTCCTCTTATTGTATCTGTATGTCTAATAACATAAAAATAGATTAACAGAATTGAAAACTGGATCATGAGTCAGGAGGTCTGCATTCTAGCACTAAGTTCTTTCGTTATCTGTGATTTACAGGTAAGGAAAAATTAAGGAGCAGGTAAGTGGCAGAGCTACTATCCAAACTCTAGATGCAAATAGCAGGAGATGCAAAGGCAACTCATAATAAGAAAAACTTGATAAATTCATGATTTTGGACTTCACATTTTAAAATAACTAAATAATTTAAATAATGTATCACAAATAGAAATTTGTATAAATCCATGAATAGACATATTTTGCTTATCTAAATGTTCATTGTCAGGAATCAACATATTTTGTGTGTGATTTTTTTAAAATTAATTCAGGGAAAAAATTTCTTTAAAATGTTTTATCATGGGAAAATATGATTTCATCAAAATAAACATTACTTTGGTAGAGTTAAGCCACATATTTACTTATAGAAAAATGAACAAAAATTAGAAAACCTGTTGGAAATTTAAGCCATAGACTATGCAATATAATATTTAAAACCATATATTATAGATGTTGACATTGATACAAAATATATATTGAACTATATGGGGTTTTCTTTATAGCCAAATGCATAAAATTTTATCACCGAGTCATATTTAATTAAGTGCAGAATAATTAAGTAGAATGTGTGACACGAAAAGCCCTAAGACATAATTGACAATATATTTTTAAGGTTTAATTGCTTATGAAAATCCAACAATTGTTTCTCATTTAGTTTTCTCATGTAAAGATTAAACGAGATAATATAAAGTGTAAGCTCCTCCCTGAAATATACTATTCAATGTCTTTACTAGTATTGTTAATAAATTGTTATCATACATCATGATATGCTAGGTAAGTTTATAAAATTGATTTAGGAATTTAAGAGGAAGAGAACATAATGAGCTAACGCTGATACAAGAGAGTAAAGAAATACAGACTCTCCAATAGATCCATTAGCAGAGGGCCAGGTTCTTGGCTGAATTCTTTGTTATAGCATCTCTAGGACACAGCTCTGTAGCCCATATATTATAAGCCATTAATAAATACTTATGGAGTGAATACATAAACTTTCCTCTAAACAAAAGAAGTGTTCATTTAGGTCACTTTGTGATGATGTTCTGAGATTACAGAGTTAAATAAAAACATATTTAGTCTTCTATTCCACAGAGTTAGCAGTTGTTAGTAACAATTCACACATACATACAAACACACGCATACAAACAACATAAACCCAGTGTCTTAGAAACTTAAAAAATGGTCAAGTTCTGTATCTGTATTTACCTGAAGGAGTAGAAAAGAACACTTTGCACCTTTTCTAATAATGTTTAGGATGTGTCCCATATTAATTGCAATGGGAATTGTACTTTGAGATAATTTGCTTGGTGGTTAAAGTCAAGCAAATTTGTATTGATATAATGAAATTGTTGCTGTGTCTCATAATTCTGTTGTTGCAATTGTTGTTTTAGTTCATTTGGTTGTCCAATTATAATGTATGGAAATTGTGACAGCCATGGTGAATCTTAATGGAAATGGGGATATTGCAGATGTAGTTGTGTAGGGTATGAGGAATTGGACATTGGAATAGGATTAGTGGAGCCAATGGCCAGTTTATCTCTGCAAATGTCATGTTGCATGGCACCAGTTTAACAGGGAGATATCATTGACCAAGAGAGGTTGGGAAATACTCATCTGTTATCACTTCTACCTGCATTTTTAAATACTTTATAGGATTTATATATATATTCCAACTTTGACCTTGAAACAATAGAGAAGTACACATTACCATGGATAATATGTTTTTCCTTTCTTTTGCAAGTCATAAGTATTGAATCATGCCTGGACAATAAAGGAAGCTATTTTAATTTTCCTGGAAAGTTTATCTTTATCATTCATGATAATTTTCAGTCATAGTTATAATTTTACCTAACCTGTGTAAAAATTTTATTATGCATTATGAGAATTTTGTTATACACACAAAGTTGAAAACCAGCTTTGTGGTGTGTCTTTACTTACAACAATCCTAGAGGTTGTTGCTATTGTCCTATTTTAAAGATTGGAAAATTGAGTCCAGTGGGGATTAAGCCTCTCGTTCAAAGTTACATAGCTAGTAAGTAGCAGTGCCCCATTCTAACTGAAGTCTTACTTCCAAACTGTAGGTACATTCATGCATATATTAATATAAATCATTCATGTATATTTGTTAACATAATTTAGAACTTATGTACACTATGTTTATTTGCCTTCCAAGGATTTTTCCCCGCCTTTTATATTTCCTCTTCTTTCCCTTTTTGCTTATACACACTTAAGACATAGCAGTGTCCCTAATCACTGCCTACCTGACAGAAGCAGAAGTAATCAACACAACTGTGTAAGTGAAATTAATGATGTATTCTGATTATGGATTAGAAATTCCCACCTACATTAATAGAGTTAAAAATAAGGTAAAATAATCATAGCTACTATTGATGGATATTGGGAGGATTACACTAGAATGCAGTTTTTAATCTAAATAGAAAAAAATCAAAAAAATCAAAGTTATTAGAAAGACTTACTTAGCTGCTAAGAGGTTATTTAAATTCAAAAATATATTTTTTTCTTTTTNGACAGAGTTTTGCTCTTGTTGCCCAGGCTGGAGTGCAATGGCGCAGTCTCATCTCACTGCAACCTCTGCCTCTCAGGTTTAAGCGATTCTCCTGTCTCAGCCTCAAGTAGCTGGGATTACAGGCACCCGCTAACACACATAGCTAATTTTTGTAGTTTTAGTGGAGAAGAGGGTTCGCCATGTTGGCCAGGCTGGTCTCAAACTCCTGACCTCAGGTGATCCACCTGCCTCGACCTCCCAAAGTGCTGAGATTACAGGCATGATCCATTGTGACTGGCCTCAAAAATATAATTTTAAAAAATATTTAGACTTATTATTTTATTTATAATAAGGGTTATTACTTACATGTCTAAAAACCACACACAAAAAAGCTGCCTTCCCGCAATCACTTTGTCTTCAACCCCCTAATCTGCTTTCTGTGAGGTAAGGGACTTGGAAACAATGTTCTGCCTTCATACATCAGGGTTTTTTATTACTGACACTTTTTGTTGAGAGATACTACTTTAATATCTTACCTATTGCTTTTGCAGTAAAAGAAGTCAAACAGTACAGCACAAATCACCTGCTATCAATCATTAGGATTAGGGAAGGGTTCTTCTGAAATCAACACTTTACATTTCTGTTGGAAAAAACTATAAAACAATCAATTAATTCTCACATAATGGTGATGGTGTCATTCTCAGACATCGCATTATGGTTATTAACCAATTTTCACTCTACCTTGTTATCTTGGATAAAGATAATTTGTCAGGATTCCAATACTGTTTTCATCACCATGCCATGAGTATCTGAGAAAAATTGATTTCTAGCCTTTTAACTGGGAAAAAGCAATAGGGAAACAGATTTACACAGTTTGTTTTCTGAATTATAGTTAAATAGTATGCTACCTTTCAGTCATGGGACTGACCACCTTTAGACTTATTCATTATTTATGTGCTAGGGTGAGATATCAGAGAAAAATTTACAATAATTTTCCTGCCAGCTTATAACTCAATTCAAACAAAGGCTAGAGTATAACTCAGCCAAAATAACCTAAATTTATGTGTTCTTCTGGGAGATCTTGAGTGCCAACTGGTTCTGTAAACAAAAGCAGGGCATTGTGAAGGTGTAGAGCTTTATGAACTATGTTGAGAATTTCTGGACATTAGATTTCTCCTAAAACTTTCTGGAATACATGCAAAAATTCAAATAGGTAAATTTTTATAATAATACTTCAATATCTAGATTCTACCATTCACTTGATGATCTGCAATGAATTTCTAATAAGAAAGTTTAAAGTGTCACTTGGTTTTTTTAACCACTAGAAATTTTGCTTGATTCATTTTTTTATGCATTTAACAAATATTTGTTGATTTGCATTGTGTGATAATACTATTCTGAGTTCTAGGAATACAGCAGTATATTAAACTGTTAAAGTCCGTGCCCTCAATAATCTTACATGCTAGACACAGAAGATATTTAATAATGGTATAGTATATGTATTAATGATGCTTAATAAAGTAAATATAAAGTATGCCAGGCAGTAAGGGTCATAAAGATAGATATAGCAGAATAGAGGACATAAAGAAGAATGGGCGGAGGAAAATGCTCTTTTATGCAAATAGTCAAGACAGACTTTTTGGAGGTAAATTTTGAGCAAAGGAGCAAAAGCCTAAGGAAGCCTGCTGTGTGATGAGCTTTCCAGACAGAAGACACTGCAAATGTCAGTTTAGATGTGGGAATAACCTGGCCTATTTGAGGAACTGCAAGGTGATCAGTTTGTCTTGAACCATGGGGAGCAGACGAGGTCAAGGTCAGGGTACACATATAGTCATCACTGGTCAAATAAATAATTATCTGTCCACAGCATTAGAGATTAGAGGTTAAGATGTGATAGTATTTGGAGGGTAACACTGCCCTCCAAATACAATCACCCATCCCCAAGTTGTGAGTTGAGTTTAATGCATTCCAGTGCTGCAAAAGAACAATGTTCATTTTTCAGATGAAGAAAATCCATAATAAAGGAATCTAGGCATGTATTGTGCAGGATTACACAGTTAGTAAATAGGAGAGATAGTCATCTAATCTGTGTTCTATACCTTTTCCCCCCTTTCCACCACACCACCTCTACAGTGAGGCAGTGCTATTTCCATATCTGAATTCAGAAACATACAGGCTAACAAATAAAATGCCTCCCTTTTGTTAATATGAGATACAAAGTGGCTAAATAGTATATTTACATGCATGATTTTAAATGAATACTATGAAAAGAAAAGCCTGGCTGGGTACAGTGGCTCATACCTCTAATCACAGCACTTTGGGAGGCAGAGGCGGGCAGATCACTTGAGCCCAGGAGTTTGAGACCAGCCTGGTCAACACGGTGAAATCCCATCACTATTAAAAATACTTCAATTAGCCAGGCGTGGTGGTGCATGCCTGTAATCCCAGCTACTCAGGAGGCTGAGGCAGGAGAATCGCTTGAACCCGGGAGGCTGAGGTGGAAATGAGCCAAGACCACACCATTGTACTCCAGCTTGAGTGACAAGAGTGAGACTCTGTCTCAAAAAAAATAAAAAAAATTTTAAAAAGGGAAACCTGCAACTTTAACTGCCGCAGAAATTGTATTCATATAAACATAAACCTCAGAGGCAATATACAATAATCAGCATTTTAAATATTTGAAAAATATCATTTTGAACTTACGAAATTTAAACATGAGAAAATTAATTTCCATCAGTGAACTGAAGGCCTACAGACAATACTTAGGTTCAAGGGCCTTTTCAGATAATGGTGCAATTTTATTTTTCACTGTGATAAAGTCAGAAATAAAATGATAATGAGTAACATCCTAAGACTAGCATATTGTCAATTTGTTTTGTGAAAATTTATTTCTTCCTTTTTAACTATTTGACATTTCCTACCTACTTTATTTGTAAATTAAAAGTGATATTAAACATTATCTTTAAATCTGAAAACTCCTTCTGGAAAGTTCCAAAATTTTATAAACCCAACCCTTTCTTGCTCTTTTCCTTTGGCCTGGATAGCCCAGAAGCCTCCTAACTTAGTGACCATGTTTCTTACGTCAGGCTACATCTAAAGTGCAACTGGGTTCATTCTGAGCCAGTGAGTGAGCTCATACATCTTATGTGCCTTTGATCCCCTGGAATACTGCCACTTGAAATGGTATTTTCAGGGATGACTTCACATTATAGGAAATAGATACTCAATCATGCTTGTCATTTGTCCCAGCACCTAACAGGCAGAATTTCCAAAGGGAAGCAACAAAAATACTTAATAACTCTAAAGTTCTGAACTTGTCCCAAGAACAAGGGGCTATTTACAGGATGTTGATGCTGTTCAAGGTCCTAACTTTACATTAACCTTTGTTCTTGTAGAAGGACCAGGTGACCAGGAGTCATCTACGTTGTTTGACCTGCAATTTTATGCTACCACCATCAGTCTCAAAGATTGCAGCTAATACGTAATGTCAGTAGAGAGTATTCCATTTTGAAAAATAGTTTGCTATGCATTATTTCTTTTAATATTAATAATAACCCTGTGAATTGATATTACAAGCCCAATATGCTTAGACACTGTGTGTACATGAGAAAGTCAGAGACCCTGAGCAAAAGGCAAAACTAAATCTTCAAACTCTATATCCAAGGTTTTCTTCCCTAAACTGTGTAAAACCCAAATTAGAAAAGTTGGAACTGAACAGAAATGGGGTACATAGGAAAAAAGTGGAGAGTGAAAGTGATCAAATACAGGACCAGAATGTCTAGTCTTAATTTCACAGAAAGTCTGTGCATAAAGAATCTGATGACTGACTGTGGTGGCTCATGCCTGTAATCCCAGCACTTTGGGAGGCCAAGGTGGGCATATCACCTGAGGTCAGGAGTTCGAGACCATTCTGGCCAACATGGTGAAAACCCATCTCCACTAAAATGCAAATATTAGTGGGTGTGGTGGCAGGTGCCTGTAATCCCAACTACTCAGGAGTCTGAGGCAGGAGAATTGCTTGAGCCCAGGAGATGGAGGATGCAGTAAGCCAAGATCACGCCATTGTACCCCAGCTCTCCAGCCTGGACAACAAGAGCAAAACTCCATCTCAAAAACAAAAAACAAAAAACCCTGAGACTACCATGTTTTCATTCTGTTTAGCGGGATGCTGAAAAGTCCTTCATACCCTCATCTGGCTTTAGAGAGTTGGCTGCTGGATATGACACATTATGCCTCATCTAAAATCAATTTTAATTGATTTTTAACAGTTTTAATTAATGGAATTTGAGCTATTATGACTAAAACTACTATGAACATTCATGTACAAGATGAGCCATTTGCTAAATGCATGTTTAACTTTAGGAGAAATGGGCCAGCTGTTTTCCAAATTCTTTGTACCATTTTAAATTCCCATCAGCATGTTTAAGATTTCCAGTTGCAAAAAAAAAAAAAAAAAGGATTTCCAGTTGCTTCATATTCTTGCCATCACTTGATATTATCAATCTTTCTTTTAATTTTAGCTATTCTAGTGGGTGCATGGTGCTACTTCACTGTGGTTTGAATTTGCATTTCTCTGATGACTAATTATCTTGGGTACGTATTTATATACTTTTGGGCCATTCACTAGTATCATTTACTTGAAAATGTGTTTGCATAGAATGATTTCATTTTAGTAAAAAATTATGTATATAAACAAAAATCTGAAAGAACACACACTAAGAACATTTGATATTTTAATTCTTTTAGTTTTTTAGTTTTGCTTGTCACCACTTTCTTTTTACAATGCACATATTATGCTTTTTTAATAATAAAAGAGGTTTTTTTTTTTTTTTTTTTTTTTTTTTTTTTTTATTTATTCTTGCTCTGTTGCCCAAGCTGAAGTGCAATGGTGCGATCTGGGCTCACTGCAACCTCCACCTCCCGGGTTCAAGCGATTCTCCTGCCTCAGCCTCCCTAGTAGCTGAGATCACAGGCATGCACTGCCATACCCGACTAATTTTTGTATTTTTAATAGAGATGGAGTTTCAACATGTTGGCCAGGCTGGTCTCAAGCCCTGTCCTCACATGAACCACTTACCTTGCCCTCCAAAAGTGCTGAGATTACAGGCGTGAGTCACCTCCCCCAGCTGGAAATTACTTAAAATAAGAAGTAAAAGGAACTTTCTAGTTCTTCTATTCAAAACCCATCCTTAGCGGTAAATTCTCTTAACATTTTAGTATATTCTTCTATGACTAGTTTTAATTACACACATATTTCAACAAAAATAAGACCTTTTACTGTTTTTGGCAACTGACTTTTTTTTTTTTTTACTTAACATATAAACATCTCATGAATGTAGATACATCAAAATGTTTTTATTATTTCCTCATTGATGGATACATAGATTGTTTCCATTTTTGTTGTTGCTGCCATCAGAAACTTTTATTCAATAATAACTCTGGAATATATTCCTTTAAGAAATCAATATGCAACAAGAATTTATTAAGCACTTGTACCTGGCTGTGTTCTAGACATTGTGGATACAGGAGTCACCAAAGCAAAGTCTCTGATCTTTAAATCAGGGTAATGAACTAAACTATTAGCAAGAACAAACTTCCTTAGCGTTTGAAGATGGTGAGGAAAGCAGAACAAAGTTTCTTTCATAAATTTATTTACACTATACAAACTACAAGAGTAAAACCTTATCATGCATAAAAAATTAAATACATAATGTGGTAAATAAAATTCCTAGGAAAAGAGTATCCATATATGCTGCTTTCTGAAAATATAAGAATATATTACATACATATCATTGCTTGCTGTTAGTTGATTAAGAAAGTGTGGATTATCAATTCAAATTATCATCAAAATCAATTATTATGAATATTTTTTATTTTCCTCAACCCATTTATTTTTTCCTCATAATGCTTTTATTTCCTGTTTGCAAATGATCTTTATGCAGTTTTGGTGGTAGGGAAATTCCTACTATGTGAGGGTAGAAAAATTTTAGGTTAAACCTTTTCTTAAAGAAGCAAAAGACACTAGATCCTTACTCTCTCAGCCTGATAGAGACAGAAAATAGGCATGTGAATCTATTTTCACCAATTTTGTGCTCTCTCCAATTGTAAGATATAAAAGATTAAGAGAAATAGTTGGAAGCTACACAACTTAACAGTGGTTGCAGAGGGAGGAATAGATTCAGGTTAGTGAGCGTGGTAGATTGCCTACCATGGATTCCTGCATTTTATGTTTATCTAAGATTTTTCCTGGCCCTCTGAAGCTCCAAAGGCTTCTATTAATTCTGAGTCCGTGATGTATTCTAATAATTCTTTTTTTTTTTTTTTTTTTTTTTTTTTNTTTTTGAGATGGAGTCTTGCTCTGTCACCCAAGCTGGAGTGCAGTGGTGGAATCTCAGCTCACTGTAACCTCTGCCTTCCAAGTTCAAGCATTTCTTCTCCCTTAGCCTCCTGAGTAGTTGGGACTACAGGCACCACCATTCTCAGCTAATTTTTGTATTTTTAGTAGAGATGGGGTTTCACCATATTGGCCAGGCTGGTCTCAAACTCCTGACCTTGTGATCTGCCTGCCTCGGCTTCCCAAAGTGCTGAGATTACAGGCATGAGCTATCACGCCTGGCCAATTCTTTTACTTAAGTTTGTCATTTTTTTTTTAACCTCTTTTGCTTGTAATTAAGATTTCTTTTAAACTTTTCTTTAAAACCTGCCACAAAGTAAGTTCTTCCTCACCATAAGAGTTGTGAGAAAAAAATATAGAATATAGAATACATAGAATGGACATCTGTCTTTCTTCAATTGGTTGTTCATTCACATAACAATCAAGAAATACATATTTAATGCTGGTTGTATATGAAGCACTCCACTAAGCATAGGGGTGTGAGGGAGACAACTCTAGCATTTATGAAACAAACAAAGCAACAGGGAACATTAGCTAATGCTCAGAGCCCCTGATCACATGGTAGATGCTAATGAAGATAGTGTTTTATTTGGTTGGCATTCTGTCACTATTTTTTAAACCATTTTATTGCACCCAGTCATGTTTCCCATCATGTCATTTTTGGAATTTCTCACTTTTTCAATAATGGGATACTAGTGAATGATGCCCAGAGGGAACATGATGTATTTGCTCCTTCCTCCATTCATAGCAATAGCATTTGCTTGAAAATGAGTAAACGCTTTGTACAACTAAGCTTCGACCTGGACAAGGTACTCAATAAATTAAAACATAATGCTCTTTGCAAATATTAAAGAAAACATTATCTGGTATGTTATGGCATTAAATAAAGCATTAAATGCTGGCAAGTTGGCTTTGCCTCTGTAGACAAGATGATTCTAAGAAGCAATGTCATGTAAGAGATGAAATTAACCAAGCTGCCAGGCAAAGGAAAGGGAATGTATGCATTTCAGATGGAAGAAAAGTGATGTGTACAAACAGAAGTGATAATGTGTCTGGATGATGTAGGAGGAACTGAAAGATTTTATTTTACCTGAGGAGGTTAAAAGGGTATATCTGGCAATAATAAAAATAAAAAAAATGAATCTAGAGAGGTGCACAGATTCCAGCGATTGAAGAACCTTTCACATCAACTTCAGTAGTAAGTTCCTTGGAAAAAAAAAATACCTGAACCTTGGGTACATATAAGCAATCCATATAATCTGTATAATGCACATCCTCCTGTCATGATCTGCTTTTGGGTCTTAGGCAAAGGCCTCTCTCATTTTCACACATTGCTGCAAATTGTCGATAGTCATTTAGACATGGTTTGACCTGGGAAGAGGCCATTGGGGAAAAAAGTGAAGATTGGAGGTTTGACACCCACTTCAGTGCACACACACATATATACACATACACATATACATAGACTTTTTTTTTTTTTTTTTTGAGACAAAGTTTTGCCCTTGCTGCCCAGGCTAGAGTGCATTGGCTTGATCTCAGCTCACTGCAACCTCTGCCTCCTGGTTTCAAGCAATTCTCCTGCCTCTGCCTCCCAAGTAGCTGGGATTACAGGCATGCACCACTATGCCCGGCTAATTTTGTATTTTTAGTAGAGATGGTGTTTCTCCATGTTGGTCAGGCTGGTCTCGAACTCCTGACCTCAGGCGATCTGCCCATCTCAGTCTCCCAAAGTGCTGGGGTCTTAGGCATAAGCCACTGCACCCAGCCAAGACTTGGACATATTTTAGTTATTTCATAAACTCTTGGCGTCAGAACCTTAAAGAAATTTATTTAAATAATGTTCAGTTATGGAACAAAGATGGAACATGGTTAACTGAGTAATCTCGGCAGATAGAAATAAAATCCCAAATGAGTATCAACGTATTTTAATAATAAGCATCAATCGTTTAAATACACAATGAACTTTGCCGACAACTGCTGAAATATTCTCTGTAACTAAGCCACATATTTCTTCTCTTCGTGATGTTAATGTGATATTTAGGTCTGAGTATCTCTAAAAGCCCATACTAATAGCTAGTGTTGTAGTGACAAGTGAAGTTTTAGGGTCATCACCGCTATCAGATACTTAGGTACATGAACTATTTTTACTAATTTATTCTTCCAACTTTCTGTAGTCTGGAATTCTAACTTCCAGTTTCATCTAAGAGCCTAAGCCTACTAATGAGACAGCATTTGCAGCAGGTGGGAAGAGACAGAAGCAAATGACAGCCTTTCCTTTTGAGCACCCCTAGTTATCTTTTAGTCTCCTGGGTAGTGTTTGTTCCTCACTCATTTTGTCTCAAAAAGAGCTTATAATTCCAAGTTTTAGAGATTGCAATTTTAAAAATTCAAACATTTTTCCTGATATTAATAGAGCAAAGATTTCTGATAAGGATTGTGCCCTAAGCAGCCTTAATACTTAATGCTGGTATCATACTGGCCCAAGGATGAGCAATAAATTATAAAAACATGCAGAAGCTCATGTCCAGTGAATCAGAACAATTGATTTTCTTTTTAAACATGAGCTTGCCATGGGAAGTGTTTTAATGTGACAGAAACAGGGCCATGAAGCTTATATTTAGAATGAATTAGGCATGGTAGATGAATTACAGGGTAAGATACTATTTATGGAGAATATAAAAAGCAAATGTGTAGAGAAATGGGGGAAGCAGGGTGACTTGCTGAAATATGGTGCCCCATGAGGGCTCACTCATATATGAGTTAGAGAAAACAAGGAAGATGCCAAGAAGGAACTGCAATTTACAGAGATCGTCTCTCCAAAGACCAAATACTAAATACACATGATATTTTTGTGACATCTCTTCATTACGATTTAATATTAAACCTACCAGCCCCTTTAGGATCCACTATGATAGAGTCATCAGCCTAACAGTCTGGAAGGACAAGAGGCTTTTATTGCACGTGTCTCTGTGAAACCCAAGGCTAACTTAGAATAGATGACTTCACTTTGAATGAAGCATCAATTACTAAAGGAAAGTAGGCATTAAAAATAACTGAAATTCCTGAGGATGGGATGACCATGCAGTGATGAATGATTAGGAGCAAATCTAATAGTGTACCCTAGGTGCGATGCAAAATAATTTGTCCATCAGCAGGAGAATGAAGGTGCATTAGGGAAGGCGGTTGCTGGCATCCATTGTATCTTTTCATTAGTTGTTAAAATGAATCATGATAACCACTTTTCCTACTCATCATATTTTGTGAGCAGGTTGTTTATTAATATTATTAAATCTTTTCTTATACTTTGACTAAAATGCTTTAGGAGGAATGCATTATGTTTAATGCTGGCTGTCTCAGATCGTTTTTATCAGTATTTAATATCTATCTTCTCCCTTTAGATTTTCTCAGTCCCTTAAAAGAACGTATAATTCTGTGCACACACACGCACACACACACGCACACACACTCACACTCAAACATAATCCTCCCATTTCACTAGATTAAATGATTTCCTTTTATACATGGTAAAACCAGGACACAAAAATGGAAAGAATTGCCTATAGTCAGATACTGTTTCAACAACACATGAACAAAAATGCCAAAATTAAACATGAAGCAACCACTAACCTGCTTGTCATTCAGCTAGCTGTTGCTGGTGATGGTATTTTTCCCATCACTGGTTTAGTTTGTGTACTTTTACAATATTTGCCTTCCGGTGAACATCCTCTTCCATTATAACATGAGGTGGAACAGTAAAAGATTAAATGCTGTGCTGTGTGAGCTGCATAAGACGTTATTGCGCATGTTTCCTTAGTTAAAGTGTACGTTTTGTAGATGTTAATCTTATCCTTCATCATTTCTTATTGCTATGCTGGAACTTCTTTGGCCCAGCAATCATCAGTTTTGCCCTAATGTCCTCCACTATTAATTTGTAAATTACTGCTTGTCATTCCAGAGGAAACAAAGCATGAAGCAAGACATACGTGTTGTGTACTGCTTAGGCATCTTACCAATGCATACAGTTAAAAAGGAAAAGAAGTATAAATGACATTCACTTAATTATTCTCCCTCATTTCTTTTCTTGCCTTCTCAGGCACCAAATATTTTTGATGTTTTCTTTTTATAATGTTACTTTATGCCTTTCTTCCTTTATACTCTGTGACCAGGATCTCAGCCCAAACGTTCATCCATTCACTCTACAATTACAGAAGTAATGCCCTGAAAGATCCCCACATGAGCCGATGGTTTTCCCTACTTCCAAAACATCATACACGTGCAGTCACAGTTGTTTTAGTAATATACTTCTTACACACACTTCCCACTCCACATCTCTACTCAATTACTCTTGCTAGTTCCCAAAACTTAAATCAGCAAAATCATAAGCTTGAATATAAAAGTTCTCTGAATCTGGCCCTTATTTCTCTAATGTTTTTTCTTTAAGTTGCAGCCAAGCTTGTTATTCATTATTCCACAATTAGGTTAACCCATCATTCTAAGACCCTGGGTGCCTTTCTCCCTTCTGTAATTCTCTAAGTCCTCCTCCTTCTTGAATACACAGAGTTTCAGCTCTTCCATTAGGGATGATTAAACAAAAACCTCAGCCAAATTAAATTTAAAGGAGTTTAATTGAGCAATGAATGATTTGCAAATCAGGCAGCTCCCAGAATCACAGCAGATTCACAGAGATGCCAGCACAGCCACATGGTGGAAGAAGATCTATAGGCAAAAAAAGAAAAGGGTGGAAATGACATACAGAAATCGGCAGTGAGGTGCACAAACAGCTGGATTGGTTATGTTTGCCTTATTTGAACACAGTTTGAACACTTATCAGCCTATGAATGATTGAAGTGTGGCCACTGGGATTGGCCGAGACTCAGTTTGTTGCAGGCACATACTCCTAAGTTAGGCTTTTAATCTTGTCTGATCATTAAGCCAGGTTTCAATTCATCCTCAAGGACTCAAATAGAGAAGTGTGGAGTCCTTCGCAGGCCATGTTTAGTTTGGTTTAACAGGGCTCACCTTCTGTTCTGAATTCCTGCCCCAGCCTTCTTTCTTGATACGCAGACTCAAATATCCAACTCATGGTCAGCATGTCGAACTTGACCTGTCCAAAATGCAACTCTATGTGCACTCCTACACACTACCACTTCCTTTGGCTTTCTTCCCCATCTCAGTAAATGGCAACACCATCCAATATTTGGTGGGATCTCATATTTTTCTCATTTCTCACATTCAGTTCATTCACAAGTCCTGTCAGTGCTACTCCCAAAATTTGTTTCACATCTTTCTATTTTTCTTGATGTTTATTGCTCTCACTAGGGCACAAGCCACGAGCACTCGGAGTATTGCAACAGTCTCTTAAATGTCTCTCATTCAGACGTATTCTCCACAAAGCTGCCATTAAAACAGGAAAGTAAATAAGCAAACATAAATCAGATCCTGTTCCTCCCCTGCTTGGAGCTGTCCGCACTCCTCACGATGGCGTATAGAGGTAGCACGATGACATCTATCTCTGACCTCACCCTGGGCCACTCTCCCTGTGACATATCATTCTAGCCATATTGGCCTTCTGGTGATTCCTACACTGCAACATCACGAGAAGTTTTTTTTTTTAACTTAGGCACCTTCACTCAGAGCCACTTCCACAGGCCTGTTTTTCTTGGCAGGCTAACTCCTTTTCTTTCCGTTCCCAGTTTAAAACTCAGAGAAGCCTTTGTTAACCACATTAAATAATGCAGGCTACCACGTCACTATTTTCTATCACAGAACCCTATTTATTTCTTTCATAGCACTTACCATAATCTCTAATGATATGGTCATTTATTTAATTACTTGATATTATAATCTCGATATTTAAAAAAAAAATCCTGTCACAAACACTAGAATGTGAGCTCAGTGAAGTCAAATGCAAGGTTTCCCTGTTTATCTTTGTATTTCCAGCACTTAGCGTTCTGCCTGGCAATCATAGCTGCTCAGTGAGGGTTAGTTAAATTAATGGGCACTACTTTTTGGGCACAGATTATCTTCTCCTTAGGGTGATTACTTATCATTGTTGTGAGTTTGTCTTACACTATTTCCCAATACCTAGAAAAGTAACCCTACATATATTTGGAAATCAGTAACTTTTTTATAGTTAGGGTTAATTAACTAGGAACCTTGAAGTGTCAAATTGATTGTATGCAGTGAGCTTGTGAAGTGGTAAAAACCTGGGGCTCATCATCACATGCCAGGAAAATTTAAGACATGGATACACACGAGGAGTTTAGGAGTGGAGGTTTAATAGGTAGAAGAAAAGAGAAAGAGAAACACCTTCCTCTGTAGAGAAAGGGGTCTCCAAGCAGAAAAAGACCAGCTTGTGGCAAACGCCCCAAGTTTTATAGTCCAGTTTGAGGAGCCGGTGTCTGATTTACAGAGGACTCATAGATTGGTTCCATGAGGTATGACGTTTACTTAGTGAGGAGAAGACTGGTTGCCGCATCTTAATCTTTTTGTGCAAATGGACTTTCCAGTTGATCGGAGCCATCTTGCCTGCCCCTTACAATACACATTGCTGGCAGAGAAGGGAAGATAGAGCTGCCATTTTGAAAATGTCTGGTCCTTAGTTCCTGCCAGCATTCACTGGTGTAGGCTCCCAGCTTTCAGGCTGCTCTTTGTTAGAAAATGATTTAGAGCTGATTTTCATTAAAATAAAAGCCTTACCAAGGACTCCCATGCCCTTGCTATCTGCTTAAGGAAGCCCTTCTTAACTCCTATATCACTTGGGGGTTTGGAGGTACATTTGTTAGGAAACGGCTTGTGATTCCTTGAATAATAATCTGAATGGTGGTCAGAAAGTCTGAATAAAATTTTAGTATAGTCCTGCCAAAGAAAACAGTATAGTTATATTAAGAGGATTGAATTAACCATGTAAAATTTGGTACAGATTTATCTTGAATTCCATATCGTCTAAGAAATCCAGAATTACTCTCCTCTGGTTTGGCAAAGACAGATACCTATCTATACAAAGACCTTGATTCCAAACTTATGATAGACAGGTAATTATCTGACACTGCAGGAAAATTAGATTTTCTTTTTTTTTTTTTTTTTTTTTGATGAACAGTTAGGATATAAGCCTAGGGAGTGGGTGAGGCAAGAAATGTAAATAATAGGATGGGAAGATAGGAAGCATGTTCAGAGCCACTCCCGTGAGCCAGGCCCACCTGCAATGAATAAGAGAAGTAAGTAGTATATAGAAATACAGACCAATTAGGGAAAGGGAATTAATATAATTTTTGTGTTTGTTTGATTTTTCTTTTTTATGTGTTAGAGAAGTAGAGGAGCTCTGGCTGAGGCTTTTCACTAAAATATCTTAAAAATAAATAAATTATAATACCATCTTGATACTGTGAATACATTTGAAAGGAATAAACTCTGTCACTGTGAGAGTAAGTTCCGCATGTCACATCCATCTCCCTTCTTCATGTGGTGTCATGGCCCTGTAAGCAAACGGACCTAATTAGCACCCCAACACTCATTAGGAGCCTCTTGCAGATTTCCTGTGACTTAGATGTAGAAATGACTTGGTGAAGTTTGCTGGTTTCTCTTGGAGAACATTTTCTTCTGTTATGTTTTTTGTTGGGATGTGTATCAGAAAAATACCTTTTTATATCTTTGCAATTTTGTTCTGCTTCATTTTATGAATATAAAATTTTTTAGCTAATTCTTGATTTTCTAGGCTAATGGTTATTGAGGCCAAATTAAGCCCTAAAATTTTGTGAGTTGGAAGATGAGGTAAAATCAATTGTTATTGGCTGGGTAACTCTTTTTCTTTCAGATCTCAGTTTAAAACTCAGAGAAGCCTTTGTTAACCATCCTAAATAATGCAGGCTACCACACCATTATTTTCTATCACAGAACCCTATTTATTAATAATACTAAATAATAATAATTCTTTATTTAGTATTATAAATAATTTTAATAAATAAATAGAAATAATTTTATTATTTATAATTAAATAATAACAAATATTTACTATGAAATAATTATATATATAACAATAATAAATGAATAATAAATAATTTTATTTATACATTATAAATAATAATTTTAATAAAAATTAAATCTCTAATTAGGGAACATTTATTTTATTTATGTTTTTCAGAATTACAATTAAGTGAAATTTACTTTGGAAGTAATCATGGAATGTTGAAATCAAGCTTTATAAAATAGGAAGGATTTTTCATTTCAAAGGATTATTTCACATGAACAAACTCACCTTTAATTCTTACACATTTAGAAAGATTCAGTGCAGAGATCTTTTACTGCTGGTTTTCAAGTCTATTTTCAAGCGAATAAAAGATTAGCATATTTAAATATTGTTTCTATGCTCAAACCAAGAGTTTGAGAACTTCCAGCACTTGCTGAGCTGTTCTGTTCACCTCTCCTGATACACTACCCACCACTCTCATCCTGGTCCCTGCTCTGGTAGCAGGTCTGTGAGGATCACACCCACACCTCCCTTGCCCTGTGCCTTTTGGTGGAGTTGGCCATGGAGACCTAACCAAGGCATCAGATGGGGGAGGAGAATTACAATACAGTGTCTGTTCCCCAGACTCCCTCACTGTGGTTGGAGGGAAAGGTAAATCAGTTGGCTGCATGCTAGAGGATGGTGTGACCATGTAGTGACAAACTGGGGTATTACACAGGTGGTTTCCTTACTGTCTGCCTATGCTTTTGTGGAAAGTCTTTTTATTAACTCCCCATGAATTATCACAGATTAATTTGCTAGGATTCTAATATACACACGAGTGGGTCTGTATGTACTCTATATAAATTTTAGTCAGAAAAATGTCATTAAATCTGGACTCTTCAGCATACTAGTCGGGAGTGTTTGAACAAATGACTTCACCTTTATTTTTAAAATGGAATCCAAAGCACTTGATTCAGAGGACTAACCAGGAG
This sequence comes from Cebus imitator, assembly GCF_001604975.1. Classification (NCBI taxonomy): domain Eukaryota; kingdom Metazoa; phylum Chordata; class Mammalia; order Primates; family Cebidae; genus Cebus; species Cebus imitator. The sequence goes on along the minus strand of NW_016107492.1, from coordinate 3,572,299 downwards.
GATTAAATGAAATGATTTATGTTTATGTAAAGCAGCTGGCACCTAGCAGCCATTCTAATATTTTTTAAATGTTAATGCTGATTGAAGAGCACTATTTTATTCTAAATGTCATAGCTATTTATATGTTGTATATAATCTTTAACATGTGGAAGTGTAATATGGATCTTATTGTTATGAATTCTAGTGCATTTACACCCAAAGTCAGAATGAAGAGAACTTAGGTTTATACTCATTAGCCAAATAACTAATACTGAAAATATTTGAGTTTACAGTCAGCCAGAGATCAGAGATGGTGACAAAACTCTAGGTAGTCTGGCAAAAAGCAGTAATAAACATATGATTTATTTTTTTTCTTTTTATTTTTAGCTGGGACATCCTCTTTTTCTCAAAATAGCACAAATTGCTTGGCTTGCTTCATAAATTACTCAGTGATTTTTCTGAGCGGAAAAAAATGGAAATATAATAGGACCTAGAAGTATCAACTCCTCTTCTTTTTTAGAATCATAGTTTTACACTCACCTCTCGAATCTCAGTGTTATTAACAGACGATAATAATCTAGATGATAAAAATTCCACATTTAATTCATTTATAAGACTTTTATATCCTCTAGATTATTTTTGCCTGGTAATTATATATATATATATGTATATATATATATATATATATATATATATAACTAATATATATTAGGTATAATGTATATCTATAAACATATATAATGTGTGTGTGTATGTGTGTGTGTGTGGTATATGTGTATGCACAAACCAAAAAGCATCTGAGACAGGTCTCAATCAATCTAGAACACAGCCTCAGAAAGTCCTGAGAACATGTGCTCAAAGTGCTTAGGTTACAGCTTGATTTTATACATTTTAGGGAGACAAAATACATCAATCAATGCATGCCAGGTATACATTAGTTCAGTCCGGAAAGGCAGAACATCTGGAAGCAGGAGATTCCGGATCATAGGTGGATTCATAGATTTTCTGATTGTCAATTTGTTGAAAGAGTTAATTTATTGTCTAAACACCTGAAATCAATAGAAAGAAGAGTCTGGTTTAAAGGGGTTGTGGAAGCCAATGTTCATATCATGTAGATGAATTCTCATAGGTGGCCCCCCCAAGAGGCAATAGATGGCAGATGTTTTCTATTCAGACCTTTAAAAGGTGCTACATTCTCCTCTAGTTTCTTCAGAATCAGGAAAAGATCTGGAAAGAGAAGAGGATTTCCTACAGAATGCAAATTTTCCCACAAGAGACAGCTTTGCAGGGCTATTCCTCCCAATAGATGAAGCTGGAACACATTGAGTAACAAAACAAAGTATTGGCCTATAATCTAAACTACAAAATAAATATCTATGAGTGGATATTATACACTAAATATAATGTGGTATCCCAGATGGGATTCTGGAACAGAAAAGGATTAGGTAAAAACTAAGAAAGTCTGAGTAAATTCCACTGAGTATGGACTAATAATAACACTAGTAATAATACTTATGCAATACTCATGTAACTTGATAATAATAAGGAAAACAGGTTGTATTATCTGGGAACTCTCTGCACTATCATCTCTGCAATTTTCCTATAAACCTAAAATTATTCTAAAATGAAAGTTTAAAAAGAAAAATCATAATCCCCTCACTTTAAAAGATTTGTACCTACTCATTTCTAGTCATCTTTCAAATGTTTCCAGGGTAACTTCTCTTTTTTCTTCTTAATTAAATTAATTAATTTGTATTTTTCATTGATCTATCATAGTTGTATATACTTTGTATATGATATGTCTATCATACTTGTATATCTTTTGATACACGTACAAATATGATAAATGCCCTTGTTTCAATAACAACTACTTCCTGCTGCCTAAAAACGATCCCTTACCAATGCAATTGGTGCCTCCCAATCTCTTCTTTCTTCAGGTGTATCAGTATTACATTTGTCAGCAAGTAAGAGAACACTTGCCCACAATGTTGAAAATGCTAGACGGTTTTTATTTCTCATGTAACAAGTAGCGCAGACGTAGATTAACACTGCTGCAGTGTTCTAAGATTGCCCTAGTCTTTCCCCCTTGAACAACAAAGGGCTGCTGCAATTTCAAAGCAGGGAAAGAGGACAAAAGGCAGCAAGTCACATCTTTCTGCTTTTCACTACCTCCCTGTTGCGGTCTGCCTGTGTCTGATTGCCCAAAATCATGCAAGGTGGCAGCAAAGAAGCCCTGCCTTTCCAGTCTACAGAAGAGCTTCAGGAGGAAATGGGATGTTAGGAATGGTTGTTGATGCATCCAGCCCTCAGTGTCTGTCACTCTAAAAATATCATGCTCCTATGCAATTTTTGTCATTCTTGGCAAAGAGACTGATTTTTGGAGACTTGAATTAGCTCTGACTCAGGCATTGTTACAAGATGATGCTTTCTAGCCTCTGACTGGTGTCTCTTATGATCATCTGTCTTCAAATTACTACAGTCCTGTTTGGAGGGGTGAGGGAGGGAGGAATCATTAAGCTGGAAAATTCACTGCAAGTTTCACTGTTTTGATGCCTACCTGATGTACAGAATAAGGGAGCACTTTTTTTTTTTTCACACCAAATTGGTGCAAAGGAAAAGCTTTCATTTTCCCATGAATTTCCAGAATCATTCTGTTTTTCTTTTATAGATTAACAAAATCAATTTGTCAAAGGCACTGATTATATTGAATGTGTGTTAACTCTGTTTTCTGAAGCAAAGTTGAGGCTTAGATCAGAGAAATGGGAAATTTTCATTAAAGTTCCAGGGTGCCCTGTTTAATTAGAATTCTTCAGAACAGGCCTGGAGGTCAGCTTATTATTACATATGGCTTGAAGGTGAGGAGCTTGGGCTAGGCATCCACACTGCCTCAATTGGAATCCCTACTTACCAGTACTGTGACTCTGTGCCTTTGACTAGTGTCTCAACATTTCTGTGTCTTAATTTCATCATCTGTGAAATGGGCAGGACAATAATAGTAGCTACCTAAGATATTGTGTGGATTAATTGAGCTAATGCATGTAAAGCGCTTTAAAAAAGTGCCTGACACATAGAAAACACTTAACAAATTTGGGCTATGATGATCATTAGTTATTTCAGTATCACAGGAGAGCAATAAAAGTGCTCTATTTATATTATCATATACCATATATAATTGATATGTTTTCTCTTTTCCTAACCTTAAATGTAGCCAACCAATTGTATCTAGAAATATGAAAACACTTCCTGTCTTATTCATTCTTTCTATATGCACATGTCAATATTTTCTTTCAAAGATGAAATGTAAGTAGCAGAACTCATTCATTAGGTGTGGCTATAATGCAGATGAACCTCAATTGTTAATTTTGCTTTCCAGGAAGAAATGTAAGCTCAGTGTATTCTGCTGACCTTTCATCACTTATCTGCAAAAGCTCTGATTTGTGTACCTGGCTGTGTATGGCATCTTATGGTACATGTTGTCTCAACACTTACGATTTAACCTTTTCAGCATCAAATTCCATTAATTAGTGCAGGCCTTTCTTTTCTACTAGCTCATCTATTTAGGGATGATCTGAAGACATGAGTGCTTGGAGAGTCAGGTGTTTTTTACATGGGGACAGTTTTCTATAGGTCCTACCTGGTGTTGTGACTATATATAAACCCATTTTTGCTGTATAACAATATTTTATTATTTAATGAGGTTTGTAGGTTCCTTTCCTTTGATATTAGGTGTGTACAGAGGAAAGAATGTTCGGAAATATCAAGAAGGGGAGAGTGGGATAGGCAAGGAAAGAATAATACCTCCTTTGTTTTACAAGTGGCAGTGTACCCTGTTTTTGTGTTTACTGTTTCATGAGTTTACTTCAAGTTTCCTCATATCAAATATTACCTCTAAATGGTACAATTGTATTTCTGTTTGCTGACCAGGGTAATGTTGAAATAAGAGGAGGAATTATCAAATAGATATGAGATTAGACTTGTTATTCCCATTTATTCTCTCTTTTGAATAAAGATCTCTTAATTCCTGGTGGGGAGAAAGGGTATTGATTTTCTCATCTATTCTAAGGAAGGTGTATAACTCTATTATACAGTCTCAGAGTTTTAACCCTACAATTGTTCTACTTTACTCTCTAGGGGCTGGAGGGCTTCAGGTTTTGAAGGACCTAAAGTTCATGTAATTTAGGAGTCTTACATAGGAGAAATAATACAAAATTATGAATAAAACATCAACTACTTCTTTAGAATAAAGAATTTCACAAGAAATTAATATTTTATGAAAGCTAGCAAATACAAATGTCAAAAAGATTCAGAAATATAACAGATTGTTGTTTATAAAATGAGCAATGCACCTTCTTTTCTACCTTAGTTGATTGCATGCTCTTTGATCAATTTTTTCTTTGACAACTGTTTTGTAACATCACTTTCTACAGAAAGAATAAAAGGTAAATCAGTCTTTCCTTAAACTACATACACATATTCTACTAAATCTAAGCTAAATGTATCCCTAATAGAACTTCCCCTTATTTGGATACCAAAATGCCACAGCCACTCCTGCTTACCAAGGGAAAGTGTGATGGTTGGTAAACTGGAATGGAAAGAGGGTTCTTAATAGACTGTGGACTAAGTGTATGACCACATGAGCACATTGATGTAGCCCCTGCAGAACCTTGGAAGAGACCCATGCAACTGAGGGGCTTGAAGCTTAAGCTCCATTTGCTTCATAATTAATTCTCCTCTGAAGGACAAAGCAGTGATGGCTCATTGACCCTTCCTCTCAGCAACAAAGAAACACATTATATTATCTAGGGGTTATATTATCTCTAGTTATTGGATGACATGAATATGCTAAGATAAGCATAAAAATAAATGGTTTTCATTAAAAAAGAATAACTATTGCCAATATTTTAAAAAACTTATTTGCTTTTAAACTAGAGATTTAACCAAGATCTAGTGTGCCCTGTGTGTTGCCTCACTTATCAATTTACCCACAGTAAGAACTGTAAAAATATTCATGAATTATTTACTCGAAATTTCAAACAGGCTGAATCCATGTTTGTGTTCATCTATCAGGTTATATTTTGATTACAAATTAGTGACCTTGGACTTTCTTTCACAAAGAGAAAAAGTTTTGTAAAATGCATTTGAATTTTATTGTCTTATATTTAAATTATGGAAACCAAATCAGTCAACACATTGATATAGAAATGGAAATAACTGAATCTTAAAACACATTTTTTTTTTTATTTTCTGACATGGAGTCTTACTCTGTTGCTCAGGTTGGAGTGCAATGGTGTGATGTCGGCTCACTACAACCTCCGCCTCCCAGGTTCAAGTGATTATCATGCTTCAGCCTCCCGCACAGCTAGGATTACAGGTGTGTACCACCATGCCTAGCTAATTTTTGTATGTTAGTAGAGATGGGGTTTCACCATGTTGGCCAGGCTGGCCTCAAACCCCTGACCTCAGGTGATCCACCCACCTTGCCTCCCAAAGTGCTGGGATTATAGGCATGAGCCACCAGGCATGGCCTTTTTTTTTTTTTTTTTTTTTTTTTTGACAGGGTTTCACTCTGTCGCCAAGATTGGAGTACAGTGGCCCAATATCGGCTCACTGCAACCTCTGCATCCCATGTTCAAGCAATGCTTATGCCTCAGCCATCCAAATAGCTGGGATTACAAGCATACACCACCATGCCCGGCTAATTTTTGTATTTTTTGTAGAGATGGGGTCTCGCCATGTTGCCCAGGCTCATCTTGAAATCCTGAGCTCAAAGCAATCTGCCTGCCTCAGCCTCCCGAAGTGTGGGATTACAGGCATAAACCATTGCACCCAGCAAAACATTTCTTAAACTAAAGTGAATCCATTGCAATTGAACTATAAAGAAAAGAATAAATCATTAATGGCTGATTTTGTTTGGGAAAGCATCATTAGACGTAATATCGCTGACGTTCTAGTCTTTGAAGGACCTTGTTCCCGGCATCAGTGTTAGATACAAAAAGGCTGTGGTGTGTGATTGTTAGCTATTCTCAATGGAAATCCTACTTCTACTGGCAGTATCAGGAAGCCCAGAATACGGACTTGCAAGTTAGAGTAGATTTCTAATTCTGGCTGAGCTAGATAGATTTCTAATACTTGCTAGCTGAGCTCGCGTTGGGTGAATAAATCAACTTTTTCTAGCTTTAGCTTCCTCTCTATAAATGGGAATATGTACCTGATAGGATAGCTGTAATGATAATTCAGAGAAACAAAGTACCTGGCTCTCCTTCTGACACATTAAGACCACTTGATAAATGTTAATTGTCTTAATTTTTTTTCTTGCTTTTCTCCCTATTTCCTTTCCAAGTGAGCACACATCTTTAGTCATAAATCAATTTTGTCATTCAGCACATACTGGGAATTATCTACTGTGCACCAGGGCTTTTGCCAGTTGCAGAGGATTTACAAAGCTGAAAAGACATGGTGCTCCATAGCAGGAGCCATTACGATAGTGGAGGCAGAACCATCTAGCTAGAGCATAATGTGATAAATGTTGCCACTGAGTGTTCAGAATGTTCAGAATGGACAACTCCATTCTTGTCTGCTGCATGACTGAGGTCTGTCTAGATTTTCTTTCCAAGCATCCCATTTCAGCAGACATGATTTCACGCATTTCTATTTCAGTATACCCATCTTATGTTTCTGTTATATGACCTGTCGAGAGTTCCTCGCTTTAATCTCCACACTGAAGCTGATGTCTGCTTCTATTCTGTCCTCTCCACTCAGGATAATACAGATCAGAGTAGTGGCTACAACACATTTTTGACTGTGCTCCCTCTGTATGAATAAAATAAAATTTGACCATGCAGCTAATTGTAAATATATTTGCTTATCTATTTTTATTAATGTAGTTTTTCATTATAAAACATGCAGACAAAAATAATTTTTAAGATTGGATGATTAAATTAGGTACTTCTGTCATTACACTATATATGGATTCCTGGATTCCTTTAAAAAAAATCTGCTTAATAAAAATACTGAGGCTTAGATTTTCCCATAGAATAAATTAAAAATCACCCAAAACCTAGAGCAGTTTAAAAATAGAACATAAACAAGAATGATAACAATCCATACAAATATTGGAAGCACAATGAAATCTTAGTGAGCATTGTCACCTAGCATAACCCTCAGTCAGTCCTTTGCAGCTTTGAATCTTGGGCTCATATATTCCCCTTTGAGATGGAGGTCTCAAAGAGTACTTGCTTCTAATAGATACCATTTTCATCAAAATTACGGGAATCTTATTCCAGGTGTAGATTTCCTTATTAATCTATTGTCCTAAATGAGGGTGGGCATGTCTTTGTACATTGCGCTTGCAGCTTAACCTGTTGGAAAGCTGAGCAGTTCTTAAAATTCCTTAGTAAGCCACTACTAGAAAAGGTAATTCTATAATTTTCAGATTCATTAGTAAGGTTTTCAAATATTACTAAGGCTTTCTGTTTGATTGTGAGAAAGCCTGTCCCTGATTGCTTCAGAACATTAATACTCAGGGAAAGTCGTATGAATAACTGCTATATCATACTTATATCATTTCCCTGTTTAACAATTACAAGGTGAGGAAGTCCATGCCTCAGAAACATGTAACAGAAGAGATTGTATTTTAAAAAATGATAATTGTATTTGTGAATAATAGAAAAGCCTTAGTAAGTTAAATGGAATATATTTAGATTTTTGGGGGGTTGGAGGACAGACTATTGCTCTGTCACCTAGGCTGGAGTGCAATGGTACAATCTCGACTCACTGCCACCTCCATATCCTTGGTTCAAGCAATTCTCCTGCCTCAGCCTCCAGAGCCTGGCTAATTTTTGTATTTTTAGTAGAGACAGGATTTCACTATGGTGGCCAGGCTGGTCCCGAACTTCTGACTTCAGGTGAGCCACCAGCCTTGACCTCCCAAAGTGCTGGGATTATAGGCATGAGCCACTGCACCTGGTCAGAATAGATATATTTTAAATACATGGCATTATTTTTCAAACTCTTTTATAAAAGCAATTATTTTGGTGACCATTAAAATGGAGATAACTTATCCCACAAAGGCAGAATACACATGCTGTACAATGGACACACACTGAGGGCAATGTCTATCAACAAAACCAGCGCCTATCCATATATGTTTCAAGTAAGTTTGTTATATTTTCAGTTTTGGCTTCCTTCTTGTCAGACCCGATTAGATTGTTTATCTTGTAATTTACCTAATGGGAATGGCTTGTGTTTGAATTGTCATCATTGTCTTTAATCTTTAGTTTTTTAGAAGGAAACTTGAAGGCATCTGTCCATTTTGTGTGGGCTAGTCTCTTAAAATCGAATGCTATAACCCGTTACAGAGCCAGCTGCCCACAAACTGCAATATAACCAATAAGCTCAAAGCTCAAATACAACTGTAAGACCTCTGCTCTCAATTTATTTACCTTATGAAACTCCTCCTCTTCCCCCTCCTCTTACTGAGGGTCTCTGGCCTCAGTAAGCAAGACTTGACCATCTGACATATGCACTAAGTTTAGGTGTCAATGTCAATCACATTTTAAACATTAATAATATTAGATGTCTTTCTTATCTTCTATGCAAATAATACAAAACCAATCAATATTTTCTTCCAGCATCTAGTGGCTCCTAGTCTCTGATGGGCACATAGAGACCATGGGCTCTAAATGTGATGGAGCACATATAACATCAGTGGTACTGACCATCAACCATAATGTAGGGCCTCCCAATTAATGCTCTTGTTTTACTGCTTCATAATAAGCATGGTTTATAGAAGTTCTTCTGGCACTATTTTAAAAAATAGCTGTGTGTTTGCGGGTGGTCTGACTGTACCATTATTTGTTAGACCTTTCTTTTTATTTATAAAAAAGATAACAGACTGAGGCTGATCTGTGTTTGATATTGACATACTTTTATAACTATTGCAGTATTATTAGATTCAGTTTTCATGTAAATTGTCAGTTATAGTTGTTATGTATTCTGGCTATAGCCGTCTCTATCTCTATGTGTCTATCCAGTTTGTTTTCTTATATCTGTGTCACAAAATGGGGTAGCTCCTTTAAAATGTTTTTAGTCTTTTGCAGTCTTCTAGCATGAGGCAGTTTTTTGTTTTGTTTTGTTCAATTTTCATTTGCATTGTGTATTTTTTATTCAATTCCGGGTAATATAGAAAAGCAAAAACGAGTAATGGGTACAGTTATTTATTTTGAAACATTAGATTGAAATAACAGCTTAAGAATATAATAGCACGAGACTGGATGCAGCAGCTCAGGCCTATACTCCCAGTACTCTGGGGAGGCTGAGGCGAGTGGATTGCTGGGGCCCAGGAGCTTGAGACCAGCCTGGGCAACATTGCAACACCCCATCTCTACAAAAACTACAAAAACTATCTGAGTGTGGTGGCACACACTTGTAGTCCCAGCTACTCAGGAGGGTGAGGTGGGAGGATCTTTTGAGCCAGGAGTTCAAGGCTGCCATGAGCCATAATCACACAACTGCAATTCAGCCTGGGTGACAGAGCAAGACACTGTCTTAATTAAAGAAAAAAAAAAGGATATAATAGCACTTTCCAGTCTATCTAAAATATAATGAATTTAAGTAGGGACAAACAATTCTAAAAGTTTTCTGTTTAATAAAGACCTATGCTAGTGTTTTATAAACTATTTAAGAAAACTTATTAAACTTGTCCAATCATTCACAATTTAATTCATTTATGTTTACTAGTTTAAAAACACTTTGGGTCTATGATTGTGAAACAAGATAATATACAAAATATGCAGTTCTGGGAATTGATAATTACATTATTAAATATCAACTTAATGCATACCTCAGGGTTTTATGTTCTTTAGTTGATGTTAAAATGGTTTAAGATTAGCCCTACTTTTTTGTAGTTACTTAAAATGGAACATCAAATACTTTCATAATGAAAGAAGTAACACCTTTATCTTCATAACATCTAACTGAATTATTCCTGTATCTAATAAGTCTATTTCAAGTGCTTGCAACTACTAAAACAAACTTATTTTATTCCTTTTAATGTCCAATTATGCACAGATAGGTACATTGAGAAATAAAGAGATAGATTAGATAATAGATAGATGATGATAGATATGTATATGTGTTTTTGATTATGTAAATTTTTTTAAAGATTAATTTGAATTATTGTGAGTTGAGAGTGGAATATAATGCAGGAGAATGGTGTGAATACTTATTAATAAATATTTCAGCAAGGCTATGTATCCAATTATTTTCAGAAATATAGCAACTACTGTTGTGCAGTTCACGTGTGTGTCCACTATGGAATGTCTAGCCAGCCAAATTTTTAATGTTACAATTAATATCAATTGTTATTGATTCCATCGGCTTTTAAGATAGGAAAGAAAAATTATTTGTTAAGACCACTGTTGATAAACAATAATAATTTGGCATTCATTCATTGATAAAAGTCAATTCAAGCTCAGATAACATTTTCAGCCAGTCTTGAAATGGCATTAAACTAAATATATTCATAGTTTTTTTTTTTTTAATTGCATTTTAGGTTTGGGGGTACATGTGAAGAACATGCAAGATTGTTGCATAGGTACACACATGGCAGTATCATATCTTGGAATAAGATACATAGACCTTGACATTTCTGATCTTGCATAATCCATTTGTTCCTATATAAAGGTCCAAAGTAGTTGTTATCATAGAGGATCTTGCTATTCTTGAAGCTCTTCTAGTTATGCCCATTAAGAGATCAATAGAACAGCAATTTTAAAGTTTGTCTCCTCTCTGCCATATAAAATTTATCTTATATTATGATCATTTTCTTTACAACCTGGAATTTTTTTCTTTTGGCCAAGCTTATGATTTAAGATATTACCTTTGTGAAAGCTTTGAAAGAACTGTGTAAAAAGTGGAATGAAAAATTGACACAGCAGTCAATCTCCACTGAGCAATTCAACCAAGTACACTACCAAATGTTTCAATGGCTGTTGAAATATTGCAAAGGATTGCTGCTGAAGAAGGGAGTTGGAGTTTTATTTTGAGAATGAACATTAAGAAACAGAAGACTTGTATATATTTCATAGGAACATACTATATGAATTAATCCGGAAAGTGTTTTATTTGGCTTTTTTTTTTTGCACGAAATTTTAACATCATGATCTTGTTCTATGCGGTTTTAGTCAGCAAAATTGTGTTCTATGAACATATCAGTTATATTAAGTGAATAGTGGAAATCAATCTTTGGTGATTTTTTTGCATTAAATACAAGGTGAGACAGTTTGTTTCTGTATAACACATTAACATCTTTATATGTCCTGGAGATTTACTACAATCACCATCTAGCTGCTCTTTATTTATATAAATGTAACAAGTGATAGTGACTTAGAAAAACTGTTACTTTAAAGATCAAATTAGATGAATTATGATTTTTTATCTTGTGAATCTGAACATGCAAAATAAAAATATTTCTGAATGTAATTATGATTATAATAGCAATATTTAAAATGATATAAAATGGTATTTGTGCTAAGGATATTAGCCAAAATTGCAAAAGATCATAAATAATTAAATAATTTGTTAAGATACCAAGTTTATGCACTAGTCTCCCCTTCCCTGTGGAGGATACCTTTTAAATGCCCAGAAACTGTATTTAATACCAAACCCTATATATCAGTGGTCGTCAATGTTTTTGGCACCAGGGACCGGTACCTTAAACGGAAAATGATTTTTTCAGATTGCCGGGAGGTGTGGAAGAGGGAGTGCAGAATGGCTTCTGAGGCATTAGATTCTCATAATGAGTGGGCAACCTGGATTCCTCCCATGTGCAGTTCACAGTAGGGTTTGCACTCCTGTGAGAATCTAATGCTGCGGTAATGCTCACTGGCCTGTGCAGCCTGGTTCCTAACAGGCCACCGACCAGTACCAGGAGGTTGGATGAGAACCCCTGCTATATATACTGTTTTTTCCTATACATACATACCTTTGATAGAGTTTGATTTCTAAATTAGGCACAGTAACAGATTAACAATAAATGATAAAAATAAAACAATTATAACAATATAATCTAATAAAAGTTATGTGAATGTGGCCTCTGTTTTAAAATATCCTATTGTACTATATTCACTCTTATGATGTGAGATGATACATCTTATCATGTAGAGTGCCTACTGGATAAGATGAAGTGCATTGAATGGCACAGGCATTATGTCATAGCTTTAGGCTACTACCGACCTTTTGTATTCCTGAATCTGTGTAGCCATCCCTTACTTGCAGCAAACCTCTGGGTGTCACTTGTTTCAGGGGATCCCTTGCTTATGTCTTTATATGGGCTCAAGGCTCTCTGGTTGCAGTCTTCCACCCACACATTGAATGGCTTTTCCACCTTAACTAAGTATTTATCATGAATGCATAACTTTTTAATGTGGCCTTCACCTTTGCAGTTTGAGGTACAACAGCAAAACAAGCACAAACTTCCCTTTTTCTTCTTCACAGATAGGAGACTCATTCTTACTGTAGATGTTAGCAACCTCAGCACACATTTCTTTTCATTCCTTACAGTCATGAATGTTCACATATTCACCTAAAGATTTATGGCTTCTCTTTGGAATATCCGAATTGCCAGCATCACTACCCTTGCAGTTTGGGGCCATTATTAAGTAAAATAAGGGTTACTTGAACACAGGCACTGTAATACTGCGACAATCTATCTGCTAACCAGGATGGGCACTAAGTGACTGACAGGCAGGTAGTGTATACAGCATGGATACACTGGAGGAAGGGATGAGTCATACTCTGGGTGGGATGGAGCAAGATAGCACCATTTCATCTTGCTACATAGAACTGGCAATTTAAAACTGATGAAATTTTTACTTGTGGAATTTTTCATTTAATATTTTTATACCATGGTGGATAAAGGGGACTACTGTACATGTGTAATTTATTTTATAATCATTAACCTTGCCAAGATGTATATTCTTTATTTTTTAAAAAGATACAGTTGAGGAAGAATAGATTGTCTAGGTTTTTATTTTTTATCTTTTATTTTAACATGATTTAATCTAATCTATGGAGTAAATTTTTTTTCATCTCCTCAAGTTTACATCATTTGACAGACAGATGGTGATGCCAAAGAATTGTCAATTTGGTCAGTTCTAACTATGCACGTTAATTATGCTTATCATGCTTTCAAATTGTGAAGCATGTTTTTGGTACCTTGGAAAACCAACCAACAGAGCTGGATGTCCTAAGCATGCTGAGATTCTCTGCACCTCCAGTTTCCAGTTCTCTACTGGAAACACTGCCTTCAGGTTTGTAACATAGATAATACACATGCAAACCAACACTTGCTGAAGCTCTTGTTCCCTTTAGTGCCTGCTCTAGTGGGTTTTACATTTTAGTGAAGAGAATGGAAAATTAATTAATGTTTAATGGCAGTGCTCTGAATAAAATAAATTGGATATTATTCACAGGGAATAGTAAACATAGACAATGGCTTCTAGTAACTCATTCAGTAATGTTACCTATGTTTGTTGAATTTTTATATTTTGTAGTAATATTGATCATTTACTAAAGGAAAATGCCCAAGGAAACATTTTATATTTTGAAATTTGGAATTTGATGGGGGAAATAACACCGAGAACACCCAATTTCAGGGATTGTGTTCAATGAAATTCGTAGTTAAGAATTCGTACTAGATCATCTTTCCAACCCTATGCTTGTGTTAAAACAAAGAAGTCATAGGCTTTGGCGATGGATATATTTGAGTTCCAAATCTGTGTCTATTACATGGCAGGTATGTGAACTTGGCATTAAGTTTGTTGATTCTCAGTTTCCTCTTCTTTAAAATTTGTAAATAGTATCATAGGGTTATGATGAGAATTGGATGACATAACATATGCAAAGTTTTTGTCTTTAGTGGGTACTTAATCACTGGTATTTTTCTTCCTTTTTCCGTTCTATGACTCTGGAATGGAAAAAGTCATTCTAGAACCATTCTGATAATTAAGATGATATCATTAGAAATTAGGAAATCTGGCTTTTGGCTCTGCTATTAGCCTGTTCCAGGAACTTGGCCAGTTCATTAAACCCTTTTGGTTCCCTAGTTTTTGATTTACACGATGAAGACAATGGATGCAATAAGCTTTGTTGTTCTTCTATATTCTATTTTGTATTCCAGCTGATCAGCAGCTTAGAGAGTCCATCAAGGTCCATGGTCCACGTGGCCAAGAGATTCAAAAAGCATTTAGCAAAGGTTTTTCAAAAGAGAATAGGGAGGTTCTCATAGGTGGTTAGAATGCAGCAACACAGAATATAAAGGGACGATGCTGGCGTCAATGTATAACTACATAATCCCCAGTGACTGGACTGAGATTTTAGAGTAAAACTAGAATCTCTTAACAAGAGCAAAACAGGAACTACAGCAGGATTTGCCTAGAGCAGATTAGACAGAGAATGTTGGGCAAGACACAACTTGGGACTGCTTAGTACTCAATATACTACACTGGAGCTACTATCCGGGAAAGGAGAACTAACTTACTGGTCTGACCCAGACTGTTGAGGAAAGACATTGAGGATATTTGAATAATCCCTATCCTGTGTTTAAGTGGCCTGTATCAAGCAAATTAGCAGAGATACTTCTGGGGAACAATTGACTTAAAAGCAGGGCAGGGAAGAGAACTGTCACCTCTCCTCTTCCAATATTACCAGCGAATAAGAGGTCTGGCAGAAGTTTGCATATAATGGAGAATTTGGAAGAGATCACCAGAAATTTGTAAGAAGAGGAACTTCAAAAGATGGAAGGGACAACTGGTTGAAAGGGCTGTGATCAGGGTTTGTAGAGATAGGGAGAATGTTAATAGGATTTTGTGGTTTTTAACCCTGGCTAAGTATCTGAATCAACTGAATCACCTGGGTTGCTTGTAAAACATTTTATAAAATGGCTCCTCTCCTTTCTTGATGATTCTGGTGTGCAACTTGGGCTGAAAAGGCACTGTGATAAGAGACTGTTCCAACTAGCAGGAAGCCAAGAGGAAAGACCCAAAGGCAATGAACAGGCTTTTTCAGGGGCCAGAGAGTCATGCAGTTCTGCATGTGCAGAGGATAGGGTACATATGCTGGGAGGTTACACTGCGGGAAGGAAAATAATACATCATTACATAAACAAAGAGGGTCAATGGCAAAGCCTTGACAAACTAGCTACCTAGGAGAAAATTAAAAACCCAAGACACTATAAGGTCTAGGAGCCAAGGATGGTGAGAGTTTCTGGAGAAATGATATGGTTACATAGTGAAATATCCAAACACACAGACAGATGTTAGCAGAACATAACACAAATTAAGAAGCCATACAAACCTTATTTTTTCCTTCATTTAGGCCTTATATGATTATCAAGCAGTGTATAGCTACCCTTTCTAGTTTCCTTGTATGTTGACCTATAGTTTTTCATGCATGTTTAGGGAAAAGCACATTATTCCTCAATTTCCTTATTTAGGAAGTAGAGATATAAACCAAGAACAACAAAAAAATCATCCACTTAAAAGGCCCATAGTGTTTTGAGGGCAAGTATGTGAAAGCTGTCTATATAGAATTTGGTCTCACAAAAAGCAAAGCACTTAAGTTTTGTGCAGGAATATATAAATTAAATTGTAATTGATGATAACACAAAACTTATTACTCATTTCATTAAATTAACACTCTCAACTGCTCCAATCATTAGTTAATGAATTGGTAATTCCAGTTTATTTTATAGAACTTTCTTTTTCAAATAATTTTTGCTCAAAGATTCTCCAGCAAATCCCTTTTAGGCACTATGTGATCTTAGAAGATTCCAGTCCACTTAAACAAGATACTAAAACGTTAATGAGGGGAAGAAACTTTTTGCCCACTTTGACTTTAAAGACCAATGGGACAGTAAACCACTTCAAAGCCTGTCTTCTAATCTTCTCATTGTTGAGCCCTTTGTTGTGAGGGGACAAGGGGGTGTGATTTTTATCCTCGTAATCAGTTTCTGTCAAGACTAGCTTTCTAAACATTTGTTAAGGGGGAGTTACAGAGGTATTATGTGTGGTCACTGGTCTCTCACCCTTAGCTGATGAAGGAAGAGGTGAGTGTTAAGACGAGCCTCCATTCTGGGTTAGCTTTTCTCTGGGGTCTATAAACTAACCTCCCTGCGACCCCTATCCCACTTCCTACAAACACTCCTGTTGGAAAGGAAGATTGAATCGGAAACTATCAAGTTGTGGAATCTTTGACTTTCTTCTACAAAATATGGAAGGTAATTGATTTTTTTTTCAGAAATATTTGGCAGCTTTGATAAAGAAATCTTGGGGTTGGAGTTGGGAATTTTTGAGTGCAGAAATTGTTGCATCAACTAAAATTGTTATTTTAAAGTTTTATTTTTTCAATTTACTGTCTGATCTGCTTCATCTGCAAATTATATGTATAAATATAGGCTCTAAAGTGTGCCACTTTTTACAGTTATATATGGTAAAATTGGGTTTGGAAATTTTTTAGTGATATAAGTGCCTTATAGTCTCAAAAAATACAAAGACACTGCAAGAGTGGTCTGAAGTTGCAATGTAGAAGCAAATAGGGAAAAAAGTACTTTTCTTATTGAAGGCAAACATCCTTTCTTCAGTTCAGATTTATTCATTATTAGCTAACACATTTTAGGAAGACATTTTAGGATTTGGTTTCTTTTTGGTACATATCAGATTCTTTATGCCTCCTTTGTGTAAGCTTAATGTTCATATATGTGGTCTTTATTATACTGTTTTGAGTGCTATATAACTCCCCTAGCCTTTCAGTTTTGTAATCCGCCTAGCCAGCCTAATTTAGACTATTTACTTCTGGAAACTTGGTGTCTATTTATGGGTTTTAAAATATATGTTTTTTAATTGTGCTTTTCAACCATGGGCCAGTTTTACAAATTCTAATTCATAGTACCTTATCTATAGAAACTCATGACTATCTATTAGTTCTTACCCACTTTGGAGGTTTTATTAATTATCTCAGATAATACAGTTCGGTATTTTTAGAATCTTCAAGGTCTTCTTCTTGGGAAGTTATTAAGTGTTTCTGAAAGTTAAAAATTTGAAATATATAAAAGCATTGTTTGACCATAGACTATATGGCTTAGATTTAAAGTAGTAATACCATGAACTTTTAAAACCTATTTATATCCCTTTTAATTATTTCTAGTAAGTTGGGGAAACAGTAGTTCTTGTAGTTCCATAGATTTCCACATATTTGATAATGGCTCATGTGTTAAATGACATGGAAAACTAAAATGGTATGTTGTTATGGCTAGTAGAATGGTCATGTCGCTTAACATCTGAGCTTTTTAATTTAAATTGTTTAAAGCTAGAGTTAGATGTGGTAGCTTATGTTGGTTGATACTTTATTCATTATCCTTTATAACTAAGACAGCGACATTTTGGATTAGTTATGCACTGCCTAGAATAAGAACCCCACACACAGAAATTTGAAATGCAGTGTCATTATCAACTTCCTTATTGCACCTGTCCAATAAAGATAAATATTAATTAAAGTCATAACATTGCTATTCTAGTGCTATAAAGAATTTTTGAAACATCTCATGCAATTTCAAAACATCTTGAGAAGATTGTATCCAGATTTATCTTTAATTTGGAAATGACTAAACTCAGAAGTAATTCATTATTTGAGGGCCCAAGATAATCTTTAACAAACCATGTGTTTAGCAAAAGTTTAATTATTGTCAATGACATTATCTGACATCATTATTTACTGTAATATGATAAACTTCACAGAACAATCATATATTCATATAACAATATTGCCATGTGAAATACAAAGTGTGAGTTGGGTTGCTTACCTGATTTAAGTGCAACAGTGAGCTGCCTCATGGGTAAGGTATACCTTTCATTTTCAGTTTTCACCCTGCCTCCAGATTAACATTCTCATGTCATGTAAAGGTGAGCTCTTAATAGATGAACAATTAGTGCACCAGAGATTGTCTTGAAAGTACTAAGCCTTATCATCATAAACCAGGCTTGTGTGTTGCTTATAGAATCACTGCTAAAATAAACACTTGAGTTGATGCCACCCAAACCTATTTTGAGAAAGGGAATGATAATCATTCAGTTCTTATTTTCTAAACGGCACTGTAAAACTGATACATATTCCTAGAGCTTTGAAAGTATTAACTGAATAGCTTTTTTGCTTTCAAATAAGTGAATACATTAAACAATGAAATGATGTCATAAAGCATCCAAAATATTGATGCTAGATCATATCCATTGTCCCCTAAGATTTTCAAATAAAGTAGTTTAAATTAACCCCTATACTCACACTGATATGAAAATAATAGCCCATTTATGTTTTGATATAAGACAATGTTTAAACAAGGTTGACTCAGATAGGCAACATACTTATTCTATGCATAGAATATATTGTTGGTTATTACAGAGACAATAGCAGATTTTATTATGTATAAGCTGTACAGTTTTTCTCTTGCCTTGATCTCATTATCAACTAGCAAATGATTTGCATTGACTAGCTTTGATACCATTTTTCATAGATTTACCTAAATAGTTATGATATGTCAAATGTAATTTTTGAAGTAATAAGAGCATACTCTGGTAACAATATTCAAGAAATATTTGTATCATCTATATGTATGAAAAGGACTAGAAGAAGACAAAACGGTAAAAACTGATTTATTTACTGTCATGATGATGATTTAATAATTGTTTTTCATTAATATTACCAAGGGTTTATGTAACACATTACAATTTTAAAAGGAATCCTCAACATTTAGTTGAAAGATTCTTTGCTGATTAGTGTATTAAAATCTATAATCCAAAGCCCTCAAAAATTTCCTGTGATCCAAGATTAATTAATTATAGTTAAAATATGTCTATTAAGAATTATTAATCAAAGGAGAGGTATACCAAATTTTGATGAACTTTAATGACACCAAATGAAAATCTGTTCTTAAAATAATAGGTAAAAGAGGAAGAGACTGAGAAAGATGCAATAAATATCTTCCTGCTATATGGATTGGGAGACTGTCTTCAGAAACAGCACGACATGACAATATAACCTACACCTATATGTTTACGGTTGTAAATATTGTACAACACTGAAACATGTAAAACATTATTTTAAGAACCTTATGGGAAAATATGCTAATTTATTGTAACATAAAAATATTTCTCCATGGTAGTTTCTCCTTTTACCTCTGTCATGTTATTTCAAGTTCTCAAAGCTGATGCTTAGGTGAATTTTAATCTGAAATATTAAAGAAACTAAAGATGCTCTGTTCTTTCACAAGTGAGGACATAGGTAGGATACCTTTTTCAATATGTTTTTGTAATTGTTTACCTTTTTTTCCTAGTTGGCTATATTTTACTAAAAAGAGGTAGAAAATGAAATATTTCTTCCCATTTATATCATTGACAAATATCAAAGCTGGCATTTTCTGAAGAGAGAACATCCTGGGTCATATATAAATCAGTGTTTTCCCTGGATTATCTATGACCAGAAAAAATAAATTAATCTTACCTTAGACCTCAGAAATTCAAATGAGGCCTTCACCTGAATTTATTTGTCATGTTTTGGTAACTCTCAATTTAAGAAAATTCTATCTGTGCTAAGGGCAGTGGCCCACACCTGTAATCAGACCACTTTGAGATGCTAAGTCAGGTAGATCACGAGGTGAGGAGTTTGAGACCAGCCCAGCCAACATGATGAAATCCCGTCTCTACAAAAAATACAAAAATTAGCTGAGCATCCTGGCATGTGCCTACAGTCCCAGCTACTTGGAAGGCTGAGGCAGGAGAATTGCTTGAACCTGGGAGGTGGAGGTTACACTGAGCCAAGGTCACGCCACTGCATTCTAGCCTGGTCAACAAGAGCAAGACTCCTTCAAAAAAAAAAAAAAGAAAAAGAAGGAAGGAAGGAAGGAAGGAAGGAAGGAAGGAAGGAAGGAAAGAAAGAAGGAAGGAGAAAGAAATAAAGAGAAGGAAGAAAGGGAAGAAAGAAAAGAAAGGAAAGAAAGAAAGAAAGAAAAAAAAGAAAGAAAGAAAGAAAGAAGAAAGAAAGAAAGAAAGAAAGAAGAAAGAAAGAAAGAAAGAAAGAAAGGAAGGAAGAAAAAGAAAAAACAAAAAGAAAATTCTATCTGTATAGAAGTACATTTTTATAGCATTGGGTTCATTGTTCTGAGCAGGAATTATTACATTAGTAAAAAAATTTTAAACTTTGTTCTTTTTAATAATGAGGTATCTTTTTTATTTATACCATCTTGGACACCAAGATGGTATTTTCTTCAAAAAAAAAAAAAAAAAAAAACTTTAGTTTTAAGTTCAGAGTTACATGCGCAGGTTTGTTACATAGGCAAACTTGTGTCATGGGGGTTTGTTGTACAGATTACTTCATCACCTGGTTATTAAGCCTAGTACCCATTACTCACTTTTCCTGATCCTCTTCCTTCTCCCACCCTCCACCCTCCGATAGGTCCCAGTGTGTGTTGTTCCCCTCTATTTGCCCATATGTTCTCATTATTTAGCTCACACTTATGGGTATTTGGTTTTCTGTTCTTTTGTTAGTTTGCTAAGGATAATGGCCTCCAGCTCCATTCATGTCTCTGCAAAGGACATGATCTTGTTCTTTTTTATGGCTGCATAGTATTTCATAGTGCATATATATCACATTTTCTTTATCTAGTCTGTCATTTGATGGACATTTAGCTTGATTCCATTTCTCTGCTATTGTGAATAGTGTTGCAGTGAACATACACTGCATGTGTCTTTATAAAAGAATGATTTAAACTTATTGGGTATTTGTTTCAAGAAGATGAATATTCCACACCACTTTGCCAGATTTTAAATTAAACTAAGTGTAAATTTTATATGGACATGGGGTAAGTACAACAGGAGCTTAGCTTCCCATTCCTACTGAGAAAGTGTTTACATTGGTAATAACTGGCAAAATGGAAAGAGAGACAGAATTCCTTATTTACTATGTGTGTCACATGTTAGTAAATGCAGATAAATTATAAATTATAAGCTATCCTAATCAATGAAATTATAATTAATATTTACAGATTAAATAACATATTTAGGGAGAGGTCTCAAACATGAGCTGTCATTATTTCCTTTTTAGTGTAATACCTCATGGAATTAAAGTAGAAATAAAACATTTTTTATTCTGTAGTCTATGAGGTTTAGTTTCATATAATAGTATGCAAGGTGATTCTATATTTGAAATGTCAGAAAATTTTGATAATCACACATCTTCTTTCCACGACTATTTGGCTGCTTCTTTACTAGTGTGTACAGAGCAAAATAGATGGAATGCCAAGGGAAAACTCCAACTATCACACAGGTTAAAGTATGAAACATTTATTCTCCTGAGATTTACACAGCAACTGAAATAGCCTCTTCTATACGTAATGCCCTGTTTCCTGGTATTTCTATCATTTTCAGCTGATAGTAGCAAGAGCAACCAAGGCACACTATTTCTTAATCCCCACTGAATGCCTTATCTATACATAAATCCTCTGAGTCCCAGCATAATTTTTTATTGACCCCCAAGACTTTCATTGCCATCTGTTTCTTTTTTTTATTGCTTCTTTTTTCTCCTCCTCCTTCTATACCTAAATCCATGATCTGTAAAAGGAGTTACAATTTTCATGTTTTAGTAAATGATGTATATATAGTTTCTTTCCCATCATGCTGTCAGAGTTGTAGGAAAGCAAAGATTCCCTGTTACGAAAAGTCAACCTAAGAAAATGAATCACTGGGCTGATGAAAGGTCTGTTGAGGACAATCAGTGTCTTTCCTCTTAGCTATCAGTTAACAATGACACTTAATCCTTAGCGTTTATAGAGTGTAGAATAAAGATCGTTAACTATTTTATTACCAATACTTTCATCCCTGTAGACTTCCCAAGCCCTGACTTTCTGTTCACTCTTTTCTTTATCTTTCTCTTCTTCCTTTTATGTTGGTCATTACACAAACCCTTACTGAGTTCTTATTGTGGCAGAATTTTTACTAGTGGCTCAGGATACAAAGATGACTGCATCTTTTTAAGAAACTGACAGCCTAGTAGGAGAGACAGATAAGAAAGCAAAGAATCATAATACTCTGTGAATATGGGTGGTAATAGAAGCATGAACAAACATAACCACAAAGGGAAAAATCAATTCAGCCTGGCTAGTTTCATGAGAAAACCACAAAAAGTGAAAATCTCAACCTCAGTCTTAAAGTTTGAATAAAAATTTTGCAAGGAAATAAAGGTACAGGAGGGAACATATAAGTAAAAGCATGTTCAGGCAATGGCAGCTAGAATAGTCTATCTAGAAAACCAGGGTGAGAAGATGAGGTTGGCTTTGATAACTGGACTGAAAATGTGTTAGAAGCTAGACTGTTAGGGGCTTTGCACATCACTGCAACTGGGGACCTTATCCTCTCTGAGGATGAGAAGTTGCAGTGAGCAGAGATCACGCCACTGCACTCCAGCATGAGTGACACTGTGAGACTCTCTCTCAAAAAAAAAAGGACTTTGGGGACTCAAGAAGGAAGGTTGGGTGTGAGTAAGAGGTAAAATACTATGTAATGCATACACAGTACACTGCTCTGGTGATTAATGCACTAAAATCTCAGAAATCACCACAGAAGAACTTATCCATGTAACCAGAAACCACTTGTATCCCAAAGAACTATTAAAATGAAAACAATATATTTAGCAGGTAGAAGAAACAGAATTGATAAAGGAATAAAAATAAAGGACATAAGTTACTTATTTATTGCTTCCAGCTTCGGTACCTCACCATGGGAAGTTTCACAGTGAAGAGTTAGAACCAGAACTGGCCCAGTCTATGGAAATTTATCTATGCTATGATCGTTGTTCACATTAAAGTCGTGTATCCCAAAGTAGATCACCTGGGCTTCAGCTAGCAGGACACTCATGGAAGGCACTCAGAAATAAACATGGAATTTGCTCCATGAACTCTGAGCAGCTAGATTTCTCATCTTTTGTGCTTGTTTTCCTGAGAAAAAAATATATTTTATGGGGAAAGGTTCTGGGTGTTTTTTGTAACTGTTGATGTTTCATGGTCTACATTAATAATGTTTCAGAGCAAAATTCACATTTCTTATTTTGAATACCTTGACAAAAGTTCAGTCTGACTTTTTTCTGTGCCCTTTTGAAATTAGAGGTGATTCTAGGCACAGATGTCTAGTGTATGGATGAAGGGTGTTTTGTGAGAATTTTTACCATACTTGAGTATAGAAGACTGGAGCAAAAAGCCAGCTTTGGTGCTATTAGTGGTAGACCATTTACATGTTACTTCTCAGTGTTCTGTTTCCAGGCTGCCTACCTGATGACATGGAAGTTTAATGCCAGATCTCAAAACCTGTCTGAAAGATTTATAGGTCATTTCTCTGTTGAGAGGTTGTTTATAGATCTCACTGCCTGTAGTGATCAATTCTGTTAATTCCACAGTAGAGAGTACTTCGTGGTAAAGTTAATGGCTTCACTGACCAAATGCATAAGAATAATTACTTTATTGAAACAGAAATGCAAGAACAGAAAGAACCACCAGTCTTCAGTAAACACATATTTGTTGATATCAGGTATCACTAAACAGAGTATTTGGTGGGATATTTAAACTTAATTTCTATGTTTTAATGAAAGGATACAGTGGCAATGGAAGTATCTGATACAGTTTAACTTTTTGATTTTAGGAAGGCAACATTATTTTGCAATCTATCAAGTTAATATTACTTTTTTATGTTTCTTATTAGTTTTTAAGTAGTTTCTTTTTACTTTGTTATCTTAAAAGATTTCTCCATCAATCTTGAAAAAACTGCCATTTATTTCTCTTATGGCCATGTCCTACCAACAAAACAATATTTCCCTTGTTTTAAACCTTTTCTCTAATCCCATGCTGGGAATCCCATGCTGGGAATCCTAGCCTCCTTAAGTCTTTTCTTACAGTGTTTTTATAGAATTTATTTGTAGAAGCAGCTCATGGGTAGAGTCTATTGTATTTAGAAGTGGTTGCTGGAATCTTCTTCTTGAAGTTTACTTGCATAGAAAACACTGTACATTTATTTAATGTTTATTTGGGAGAGATAGAGCTAAGTCTATATCCAAGACACTTACCCTTTTACTGCCTCCGTCTTCTACTGATGCTCAGAGGCCGTAGCAGCATTTCATGCTTGCATTTTAGTTGTCCTCTCAGCCCCCAATATTGCAATAGTCATTCCTTCTGTTCTGGGAGCCTCTGTTGAATGTCCCATAAATGTCATATTCTGTCTGATTTATCTATTCAAATATACATTAGTCTGGGTTGCTGCTCAAGATATTTTGTTATTTTCATAATTTACCATGCTCTAATAGTAGAGCGAATATTGACACCCTGTGAACACTGGCTATAAAGTGCTCACAGGGTGTAAATATTGTAAACACTGATCTGTTGACAAAATTTTTCATGGAGTTTGGTTCAAAAATCTCTTTTAGACTTCATCCTGTCTTTATTGCAACCTTTTCACCTTGGGCATCACACATATACCATACTGAGAACTTGATGAGTAAAAGGCACTGCCCACTACAACCACATGAGCCTTCTTTCTTTGTCAGCAGTTAGCCATTCCCATGAACAGTCTTGAATGTCCCGCTATCTCTTCTCATAGGAGGAGTTCCTGGAAGGCTATAAAATTATGCCTCAAATCATCTCCAGCCCGGCCCTACTTTCTGCCTCAATGCTGGTGTAAACACTGATCTGTTGTCAAGCCAAAGCACCAGCCACCTCAAGGAAATATTAATTCAAAAGACAAATGTGAAGGAAAAATCACTCCACAGCTTCTACACAAATAGATTTTGTTTTGCCTATTCACTTGTTTATCTACTTTTAAAAATATATGAATGTACTGAATTTCCTTCACTCATATAGGTTGCAAATCATAGTAATAAATATGATCCCAAAATATTATCTGGTTCAGTCATCTGTTGATAGGAAAATGTTAAGGCATTATTTATTAGTGTTATAATTATTACTACTTATTTCTAAAAAAAAGAAGCAACTGACTTTCTCATACAAGTCATAGTTTACAAGTATTTAAATATCTAAAAAAAAAAAAGTTCACCGAGAATTAAAAGGGCTGTGAAGCCAGGTGAGTTGCTTAAGCCAGCAGCTTGACAGTTCTGTCTCCCCGTGTCTCTCATATTGCTGCCCTTCTTACTGCTTTCTTTCTGTCTCCCCACTTTGTTCTTTCTTATTTTTCTCCCTTTATTTATGACATTTTCCCATTGCTTATTGCATCTTCCTAGGTAATTCCAATTTTCCTTCTTTTATTTTTCAATGGCTGGGCAGTCAAATTTCATCAGAGATAAGTGAGGGAAGGAAGGAAGAAAGCAGGCAGGGAGATAAAACGGTGGGGGTGTGCATGCGCATGTGTGGCTGTGTCCATTGTGAGTTGAGTGGGAGGTAAGGATGGAGCTGGCATACAACACGGTTCCTGTATAGCAATGTACCTCTAACTGTTTTTGTTTGTTTGTTTTTTGTTTTTTTGGTTAGGATATTTTTGTGGGGAGGGGAGGCTTTGGAAGGTCTCTAAATGAAATTGCCTTCAAAAGTACTAAATTGTTATGAGCTCCTTTACAATGCTTTCTTATTAACTATTAACATTTTATTATTATTATTAAACCAACTCTTGTTGGAAGTGCAGCCAATAGAAAAAAGAACCATCTCCATCTCAAAAATACACTAGATCACTAGCAGCTCCATGCCTAAATGAGGGCACATACAGGCTCTTAGACACGTATTTATAACCATACTCTTCATTAGTTAAAGAAAAAGATGACTGCCTCAGACTGAAACTGATGAGATCCCTATTCTGAATATGGTTAGTCTAGGATACATTTATTTTAAGATCAAAAAATGCATTTTGTAAATCATTTAAAAAGAAGTATCTCAGGTTGTGAGCATAATAAAGACTGATGCACTTTCAAAAAAATAGCTAGCAGCATTGGGATCTTGTTAGAGTGCCACTTCTCTTAAAAAATAAAAATGTTCCAAAATCAGTTAGTGATTCCAATAAGAGTTGTTGGGATTTAATGCGTATACTTTTTCTTGTTTAAGACAGAGTTTCACTCTTGTTGCCCAAGCTGGAGTGCAATGGCATGGTCTTGGCTTACTGCAACCTCCGCCTCCCGGTTCAAGCGATTCTCCTGCCTCAGTCTCCCAAGTAGCTGGGATTACAGGCATTCACCATCATGCCTGGCTAATTTTTGTATTTTTGGTAGAGCCGGAGTTTCACCATGTTGGCCAGGCTGGTCTCGAAGTACAGACCTCAAGTGATCCACCCACCTCAGCCTCCCAAAGTGCTGGGATTATAGGCATGACCATGCCTAGCCTGTGCATATATTTTTTAATGACTAAAGATATAGCTGCGTCAAATTTTGAACTTAAAAATTAATCAGATACATTTTTTGGGAATTTTTAAAGCACAAGCTAATGAGTAATGTGTTTAAGGTAAAAACTAGTTTAGTTTTTGGAAATCTCTATTTTGTGAAGAATAAATCTTTGAGGAGAGTAAAAGGATCTACATTAGATAGATGGCTTGAAATACATTTACAGAATGTAAATTTAAAAAGAACAAAACCATATGGGTAACTAAAATAGAAATTTAGCTCCCTTGCAAATAATGTCAGTTAATCAGTAAATGACCTTGTGCTACATGCAATGTTCAGTAATACCTTTGAGATCCTAATGTTGCTTTGCCCACACATTTCCAGAGGTCACTATTTCTTTTTCTTTATTTTTATATGAATATTTTCATCACATAGAAACAGAATCACCAAGAGACAATAAGTTAGATAAATTATTTTAATAGGCAAAAATATTCAGATAGAATTCAGTGATAATGAAGTGATGCTGATACTATGCAGCAAAAATTATAAGCTCTGGAGACAAAATATACTTTGAGATATCACCTAGTCAATTCCCAAGCAGTATTAAATCTAAACCAAACAGTAAATTTGTAAGTGTAGCTTCTTTCCAGTGCTGTTCAAAACCCAAAAACAACCTTGAACTTCATTGTCTCCATCTGTATTACATAATAGTATTTAAAAGTAATTCAGGCTGAGCATGGTGGCTCACCCTGTTATCCCAGCACTTTGGGAAGCTGAGGCAAGAGGATGGCTTGAGTCTAAGAGTTTGAAACCAGCCTGGGCAATGTAGGGAGAGATCTTGTCTCAATAAAAAATAAAAAAATAATTTATATTCATTAGGATAATATAAAAATGTGATGAATCTCAGCTAATAAAGGTATTCACAGAATAAGATTATAAAGATATTAGTGTAGTAATATCTACTACATTCTACAACATTAAGATGGCTAATATAGCAAAGAAACCAGAGGAACAAAAATAATTTGTATATTCAGATGTTTATGCTGTCAATCTATGATCCAAAGTAAAGTTGAAGTAATCAAAAAGTATAATAATGTATCTATAACAGGTATCTGATCATGTCTACCTGCTAATCTATATATTTGTGTATTCATAGTATCAAATATTTCTTTCCTTTCTGTCAGTATATGTTCTCCCCATCACTATTCAGGGTGGATCTGACAGTGTTGACCAATCATTTCAGCTGACAGTTTGTGAAGGAATAGAGTATGTGGCAGGCACAAATAGTATGCATTTACAGGAAAAACTAAGTAATGTACAGAATATAAAGTTGTCTTATCCTGCAGGTCTTTTTAATACCTGTGCTTTCTTCAGATAGAAGAGCATTCTTTGCACCACAAGAGCAAGGGATTCTCCTGGGAATCAGAAATGTTGAAACTGGGATTTCGGGCTGATGCTTTCGTATTGAACACAGTCAGTCTTCCAAGTTACACTCATGTTTAATCCCCACACTGTTGTCTGTGCTCTTGCAATAGCAGAGAAGGATGGGTTCTTTTAGAAGGATAAACTGATATAAGTTGATAGACACACAGCTGAAGCTGTCTTAGTCCCCATATCCAATCTGGTAGATGTTAAATTTATTGGTCCACTTAAAATTTTAGTTAAAGTGAGAAACTCTAAAGTGATACATCTATAACATAGATATTTTATATCAATTTGAAACATTTAATTATATATGCACTGGCCAATTTTGATGTGAGACCAAGCCCTTTTCTTTAAGTAGGAGTTTAATGATTGGTTTCCCCTTTACTGCACTAGGAAGATAATACTTTCTATTCTGTTTGGTACTAAAACTATATTAGAAAAAAATAAGAAAAACAAATGATTTACTAATCTCAGTTGCAGACTAACCAAAGACCTGCCTTCATCTTAACTTGCTGTCATTCCCTTATATTAAAGGAGAAATAGCAAGAAAGTTACGGTGATTTGTTTCTTGTTAGGATTCATTATGGAAGCCCAAGGAGCAAGACAAACCAACAAAAAACAACCAGAAACACTGACAAAACCATAAGAAATGTCATCTCTTACATTCCAATTACCTACCACACAGTAGACCAGTATGACATTTGATGATGGATGTTCAGAATTTTACATGGTGTTTTGGAATCTTAAATATAACAACATATTGAAAACTTGAGTAGGATCAATAACATATGTTAGGCTATAGGTACATTTGATTTACTCAGAACTTGAGATCATACATGGGAAAGTTGCTAAGTGACATAACTTACCAATTGCTTCATCCTCTTTATTGTAGGATTTCTCCTCCAAGAATGTTCAACTTGTAGCCAAGGGGTAATTTATTTATCATACAGAAAGTAAATATTTATTATAGCTTTTCTAACCAGAAGAGATGGTCTAGTATATTCATAATCTATCTGCCACACTTTTTTATTTTTTTATTTTTATTTATTTATTTTTTTTTTTGAGACGGAGTTTCACTCATGTTACCCAGGCTGGAGTGCAATGGCGCAATCTCGGCTCACCGCAACCTCCGCCTCCTGGGTTCAGGCAATTCTCCTGCCTCAGCCTCCTGAGTAGCTGAGATTACAGGCATGCACCACCATGCCCAGCTAATTTTTTGTAGTTTTAGTAGAGACGGGGTTTCACCATGTTGGCCAGGATGGTCTCGATCTCTTGACCTCGTGATCCACCTGCCTCGGCCTCCCAAAGTGCTGGGATTACAGGCTTGAGCCACCGTGCCCGGCCTGCCACACTTTTTTAAAAAAAGAATTTAAGTCCTGGGATACATGTGCTGAACATGCAGGTTTGTTACATAGGTATACATGTGCCATGGTGATTTGCTGCACCTATCAACCCATCATCAAGGTTTTAAGCCCCTCATGCATTAGGTATTTGTTCTGATGCTCTCCCTCCCCTGCCCCCGCCACCTCCTGACATACCTTGGAGTATGATGTTCCCCTCCCTATGTCCATGTGTTCTCATTGTTCAATTCCCACTTATGAGTGAGAACATGTGGTGTTTGCTCTTCTGTTCTTGTATTAGGCTGCTAAGAATGATGGCTTCCAGCTTCATCCATATCCTTCAAAGGACATGAACTCATTCTTTTTTATGGCTACATATCTGCCACACTTTAAATGATATTTGCGTGATAGTGGCTGAACATTATTCTTCAGGGCAAATTTAATATGTCACACCGCTGTTATGGTAGAGACCCCTAAAGATGTTTAAAGTCTCTGTAAAGATTAGACAGGGCACAGAGTTAACAACTATAGCCTACAGATCTCTGTCATTTAGAGATTATATTTTCTTTCCTGAGAAGTTTGTTTTCAAGTGGTCATATTGACTGGACCCAGTGCCTTTACACTTCTGCATTACATTGCAAATTGATACAATGCCATAGTTCTGTGTCTCAAATAACCTTCCAGCTTTTTAGTGACCACTCATATTTAAGGTTGGCTGAGAGAAGAAAATAAAATCTCCGTTGTCTGGTAATCATGGCCTGTCATTTGTGACATGTTCCCCTTGGGCTGGCTCACACACAACTGTTTTTTTTTTCTTATTTATTTATTTTGAGAGAAGTCTCACTCTGTCACCCAAACTGGAGTGCAGTGGTGCAATCTCAGCTCAATACAACCTCTGCCTCCTGGGTTCAAGCAGTTTTCCTGCCTCACCCTCTAAAGTAGCTGAGATTACAGGTGCCTGCCACCTCATCTGGCTAATTTTTGTATTTTTATTAGAAACGGGATTTCGCCATGTTGACCAGGTTGGTCTTGAACTCCTGACCTCAGATGATCCTCCTACCTTGGCCTCCCAAAGTGTGGGGATTACACATGTGAGCCACGGTGCTCAGCTACCAGATGTGACCAGAGTTTTGTAATTCAATGAAAACTTAAAAGTTACTAATTGAAATTAACCTCAGGTTTGGTGAAAGCATTAACTGTTCTGTTCCATATCCTAACTTTCTTTTTGTATTTTTCTCCAGCAAACAGGTTATTTTCATGTATGCTTTAAGAATAATCAGCTGAGAATGGAATTGGAAAATAGTTCTGCTCTGAATTACTAATAAGATCAAAAGCACTGTGTTTAGTTTTCTCTTAAATGAGAAGTTTTATACACGTCTATACTCCACATTAGGAAGAGAACAAGGTCAAAGAATTTTTCTGCTTAACTTAGATCTTTGGTCAAAAATATCTAAAATCTAAAAAAAAAAAATTCTGATAAATACTGGATCTGTGGCAATTGCAACTTACGGCTGAGCCTTTAGGGGTTTTTTTTTTGTTTTGTTTTTATTAAAAGTCTTATAGTTTGTTCACCCAAGAGCTTTTATATTACTATATGGCAATTATATTTTGATATGTTTTTTCCCAGAATGTAATGACACTGATGGTTTAGTTTAAAAGCTGTAAAAATTACTAAATTAACCATGTAAAGATATATTTTAAAATTTTCATTAGCAACATAAAGCTACTGCAATGTACGACTTTAAAACTGTTTACTGTTTAAAGCATTCTTTACCAAAAAAAAACCCCAATGATATTTAAAACACTAAAATTATCTTAGAGCATTAAAAAATATATAATTTTCTAGGCTGTGTCCTTAGAGATTCTGATTCGCTTGACCTGAATTGAACCTAGGCACCCCAATTTTTAAAAATCTTCCCTCAGATAATTTTTATGTGCACCACAGACATCAGTATGATATAGTCACTGGGATGAAAAACAATATTTCCCAAAGTATAGTCCATACAACAGAAGTATCTCGAAATGATTTGCAAAGAAAAGTTTCTTTAATGAAGTTATAAGGGATTCTCTGCATATTGTCCTTTCTTGGAGTTTTTGCATTTCTAAATATGAACACTGAGAAATCCTGCAGAGAGGAAAGCAAAAACTGTTTATCTTGTTTTAATCTATAGTTTTTCAGATGTATTTCATTTTGGACAACTTTTGATCATGTGTTATCTCTAACTAGGCCATGAAGTCTATTTTTCCAAGACTGTTGTATTAGAACCGGCCATTCTTGCATTGCTGTAAGCAATACCTGAGACTAGATAATTTATTTTTTAGAAAAGAGGTTTAATTTGCTCATGGTCCTGCAGGCTATACAGAAAGCATAGCAGCATCTGCTTCCAAGGAGGCCTCAGGGAGCTTTTACTCATTGCAGAACATGAACCAGGGACAGGCAGTTCACATGGGGAAAGCAGGAGCAAGAGAGAAAGAGAGAGAGTCGGGGATGGGGGGGAAGGTGCCACACACTTTTAAATCACTACATTTTTCTTTCCAGAACTCACTATCATGAAAACAGCACCAAGCTGTCAGATATCTTCCCCTATGATGGGAACACCTCCCCCCAGGCCCCACCTCCAGCAATGGGGATTGCAATTTAGCATGTGATTTGGGCAGAGACAAATATACAAACTATATCAAATGTCTTTGAGAAATGTTACTAAATGAAATTTGACAGGATTTAAAGTGTTATTTACATTACTACTGATTTTTGATTCAATATAGTGCCTTTGAGAATGTGCAACATTCAAAACTGAAAATTATTTTTTTGTTTAGGCCTGTGGGTGAAATATTTGTATTGCCTAACATGGCATCCAGACACGAAATACCTAGGGTTTACACAATTTTGGTATGTTTTTTAATTGGATGAAATAATTAGAAAGAAAGCAAAAATATGCAAAACAAATGATTTGTTTCAGTGATTTAGGTGACAACTTATATGAAGCTCAACTATTGAAAATGCCCTTGTTCAGACATTATTAAATATCTGCTGAATTAAAATTTGCAAGTAAATGCTTTTTGTTGGTGAATAATCTTTTTCATATCATAAAGCCCCCAAACAGACTGGTATTAAAAACAAATTACAAATGTTTGATTGTTGCCTTTAATTGTAGAATGAAACCTAATATAATGCCCAGGGGACAGAATACTTTTAAAAATTAGTTACTTGGTATATAATTTAATTTAATATGCTCAAAGCAATTTGAATTACTTTTAATTTGCTTTTTTCTTCGATTACAAAAAACATTACAGGAGTCTGGATGTAGAGGTACAGATAGGGTCAAAATCTAAGAAAGAATGCATTTCCAAAGTATTGGAGATATATATATATTTTTTTTAAAGGCAAAGGATTCTTTGTTTTACCTTGCTGAAAAGAGGAGAAAGAAGGCTGAGAGGTGATTTACTAACCAGCATTTTTTCAGGTCATGTAGGCCAGCCACTGAGCTTGGCATATTATGTACATTATCTCATTTAAGTACAAGAGATTGTCTTCAAATCTTCTCAAACTTTCAAAAGAGACAATCTGTTGTTTGACATAAAAAAAAATTGCGATCATTAACTCTTATATACTAAATCTACATTCACACCATATACTCGCTTTCCCCATGTTTCTTCCTTCATTCATCCCATCCTCTCTTGTTCCTATTTTTCCTTCGTTTTTAGAAAATAGCACTGTGCAATTCACTCAGTAAGTCTCATTGAACATGTCTGCAAGTGAATGAAGAGCCGGGCTTCCACAAGTTCTGTGTGGAAAGAGAATTCCCTTGCATTTGTTTTCCACTGAGCATCAGTCTTCTCCCTGAGCTTCTATTGCACATTAGTTGATTGTTACACTTACTCCTAAATACATATAAAGACCACTTTACCTTAAATAATAATAAATTGTGATAGTAGGACTATCAGAAGCAGTCAGTTTCTCCCTCCCTGATACTTAGTGATAGAAGGCAAAAAAAAACTTTATACGCTTGGTTTCAAGTATGTAGAGGATCTGAAATTGTGCACTTGGGTTACTTTTCATATTTGTTTCACCTTGGTTTGTTTGTGGCACTGTCACCTAGGTACCAATTAGTACAGTGGACACCTGCCAAGAATGAGCTGAAATAAGGCCATCAGCTCATTTTTTCTTGGCACCAAGGTCATTGCTAAGCTGTACTTAACTTGGAGCTATAGGCCACAGACACTGTTTAGTAAAGGAGCAGTAATATGTAGGAGCCTTATAATAAAGAGAGAATATGCAGACACTTATTAAAAATTTTCCCTTTTCTCATGGAAAATGGTGAAAATCTATTACAAATATTTCAGAATTATAGCAACCACCATAGCATACAAAGTACACATTATAGATTTTTCCAGCATCATTAAACCCACCACTCACATTAGAAAGAAGCTGTTTACATCACTCTGTTGTTCCTTATAGTCAAATAAACGGGGATAGCCATGTCATATGGCCAGAGATGGTTTGCTTAGTTGGTGGAAATGGGGTTGAGGAGGAAGGTACTAATTAGAGTTAATAATATTCAGATGAATAGGGCCAGGATCAGTCACAGTGATACTGGAGCTTAAAGCAAAAGAAAAAATCAGTAATAGTGATCCCATCTTAATTTTGATATTTTGCTCATTATGAATTTTCTATAATAACTTGTTTTTTTTAATGTTATAAAAATATAATTTATTTTGATTACCAAGTATTTTGGTGCTACTTAAATTTTGTACTGCCCTAGCTCTGGCTTTACAAGATAACATAAACTAAGAACAAAAGATGCCTAAAAATTATAGTGAAAGAAAAATCACCATATTTATGCATATTTCATGTAAATAAATAGTAGAGCTCCAAGCTTCATCATTACTAGCTTTTAAGGTTTTTCTAATAAACATAAGATTGGACAGTATAGTTATTAGTATCATTGGAAGTCAGCAATAGGTTGTCTTATGAACAAAATTACATGAAGAGAGGGATGAAAGACAAAAAAAGGTGATCTTTTATATTTAAACAGGAGCTCATAACTTAGGAAGATTCCTTTCACTTGTTAGTTCACACTATTGTTTGTAAATCAGAGATACATTTTCATTATTTCTATTTTTAAAAAGGGAGAAAGTAAGTTCTGGTAGGAGGGAAGACATTGGTAAAACTGGAGACGGACTGTGGAAGGAACTAATTGATTCTTTTCATCTTCATCAGAAGCAAAATGAGTGGAAAAATAATCTGATTTGCACAAAATCTTGTTTGCTCAGACATTTAGTTATGAAATAAGGATTCAGCGTTAGTTAAACTCTGAGGTCCCATACTGGAGTTTCAAATGGCTGTTTTCTTCTTTGTAGTTGTTAACATATTCCTAGTGTTAATATGTTTCTAGGTTCCAAGAAAAGGGAAAGCCCTCCTGTGGTCAGCTTATCATTTGGCTTTCCTGTAACTGCCAACTTAAAAATAAATAGCCAAACAAGTCTAGTTCATTTTATTTAAAATTTTATATTTATTAAAATGTTCAAATATATTTTTCTCATCTGAATCACTTTACAAAACCTAAGTAGACATATCTACAGGAAAAGATGTATTATCTTGATATTTGTCAGGAATTATGCACTTCATCCGTTTTTATTGAAACTGATTTCTTGAATGACTTCAACATAACACATTTTCTCTTTTTGGTTAGCTCCTCTGCAAATGAATTCTTGGCTGATACATAATTACCAGAAAAGGTACACATATATGTGAGCATCTGCTTTTATATGTGTACATATGTGTTTGTATGTGTATGTGTGTGTATATAAGTATTGTACTTAACCAAAATGACCTTGCTCTTACTGGGATTAGAAATTGGAGATTTATATGCTTGTTTATTTCCTTAGTAGACAGAAGACTACTTATGGATAAGAATTGTGTCTTAATTATCATTGTATCCAGGCTCTTAATTAGTTTGGTGCCTGCCATATAGTGTTAAGATTAACTCATCCAGAAAATGATGCCTTGCTGCTACTCTCCCTATATTGAGGATCTTCTAATAGTGGAGAGTTACATGCAAGCAGTGAGCCTTGAAAAAGGTGGCAATATACAGAAAAAGCAAAAGGCAGCTTGGGAAAAGGAGCAAATAAGAATACCTTTGGCAAGCCTCTCAGAGATTGAACGTAAGCTGGAGGAAGTTCAAAGCAGGTGGAAACCAACTCAACCTGAAAAAGCTACACTGCAGAAGAGACACTTGAGCCAGGTCTTCAAGCACACTGAGCCTCACATGTGCTCATACTCCTCTCCCCATCTACACCACCACCTCAACTTTGGGACTGTTCATCAAAAGACTTTTCAAGTTCCCCTGCTTTCAGAACATCCTCTCTGATAACATGTCAATATTTCTTTCTTTTTTTCTTAACAGACAATACTTCTTACTCTCTATATCATAAATAATTGTACCTGACTCTGCTCAGTTCATATCTTCTTTGCCATCTTCCTCATTTCATGTTTTGTCTCCTTAATAAGATCACAACATCCTGGTGGATAGAACATAAATCTTATTTCTGTACTCATCACAGTGCCTTGGCAGTCTTGAAACTATGTAAAATTTAAGAAGGTGTAGCATTAAACTAGTTGTAAGTTATTATGTTTTTTCCTTTGCACTGAAGTTGCTGGATATTTAGGCTTCTGGGAATTAGGAAAATGTTGTAATTTAAAAGGTACATTCATATCACTTATGCAAACTTAACTGTATCAGAGTCCCAACTGAAAAAGATGATACACTCACTGTAGGGGGGCTTCTCTCCAAAGGGATTTCTTACTAAAGTGTCAGTGGAGTATAGAGGAATCATAAAAATAGTACAATAATAATGGTTCTAATAATAGTGAAGGAGCTTTTCCAGTCTAAGAGACAATGGTAGAACTCTGAATAAGAGTTCCCTATAGAAAAGTCTTCTGAAGAGTAGTGAGTTTTGGTCAAAATACAGAGCCAACCATAGATAATCCCAGAGCAAGGGAGTCAGGGAAATAAGTGCAGATAGTATCGAGAGCCATTTACCTAACCAAAAGCTTTCTCAGATAATTTTTTTACAAAAGGCAACCTTAATGGAAACAAATTAGTTTTAATCCTCAGCATGTTGTAAACCATCAAGGATCACCCTACCTGAGTTCAATATACTTTAAGTCTAGCTTGTGGACATATTAAAATAATAATATGTAATGAATAAGTAATGAATGGAGCCAAATAATTCCAATTCACTAACAATTTAGTCAAGAAATAACTCGGGTTTTACTTAATTCAGCTTAACTGACTATACTTCCAGGTCTGATTTTGAAGTTAAAGGTATAACTCTAACTTCCTTGAGGTATTCTGAATGGGCTTAGGTGTTTTCATTATCTGAAATACTGAGATTGCTAACTTTGAGGTTTTTGCAGAGTCTACCAAAGAGAAACACAGTGACCTTGATTTAAACTTGCTTTCCACTAGAAAACCTTCAGTAAATAACGGAATTTATATGGGTTTTTTTTTTTTAATTTGGCGTGTGTATGTATGTGTGTATACATATTTCTCCCCACCAGATAAGATTAGGAAAGATACCACATATCTATTTCCTCTTTGGTGGCTTTCTTACATTACATTTAACAAAATATTTTATCACTTCTTATTGGGCAATGAGAATCTTATCCAAGGAATGTTGCCTTTAGTTTAGCAGTAGGCCTCTCGAATTGTTAACCTGTATTCGGAGTTTAGCCAAATTTAGGTTGGTAATTACATACCAATCAGACAAGATGCCTTCACACAGTGACTGGTTTACAGACTTCTAATACTGCTGCATAAACCCATGGTTGTTCATTAAGTGTTAATTAATGATTAAATGCTAGATTGAATTGACTTGTTGATTCTAGCTGATTACTCTTTAATTTAAAATTGTGAAATGCACAGCATCAGTCTATCAGCAGGAAGGATCAACTTTTAATTTATTTCAGGTGTCTAGAAAATTGCAGAGCTATAGGAATTCAAAGAATTAGTTGTTTGTACCAGATATGAAAGATCATGTTACAGGATCCTTGGGATGTCACTTTTCTGGCCTGAAACCTCTGGCCGGTGGCACCTTTGCCTGAGTTTTGCTCAGGCCCGCTGGGCTTTTTCCTCCTACTTGGTCGGCAGACTGCACTCAGCTGACACTACTGGTCTGAATCCCATGCCTGCCAAGGGAGAGTCAGGCATGGAGTGTGTGAGTGAGCATGGGTTCCGGCCACCGCACCGTCAGACACCCTGGCTGCTGCAGCAGGGTGGGCAGCTCCAGGTGCTAACACAGGCACTGGCTCTCAGCAAGACTACAGCTGGACCAGGTGCACTGCAAGCAGCTGCCCTGGCTGGTACCGGGGAACACAGTGGTGCCCACAAGCTTGAAAATGCCAGGCACCACAGGACCCCAAAGAGGGAGTCGCAGTCCTGACTTGGGGATCTCCCAGGTCTGAGATCCTCGAGAAACCACAGTTCTCTCCTTCTCTTCCCCTGCAACGCGGAGAGTTAAGGATCATGTTTCAGCCCTGTGTTATAGCTCTTTTAGCTTTGCCATTCAGCAGGTTCCAAGTTCTTGTCCTGCGACCAAGAACTCAGACAAGTGGAGGGTGAGCGGAAAGAGGAGATTTGTTGGGCAATAGAACAGCTCACAGTAGACTCACAGAGGGTAGCTCCTTTCCGCAGTCAGAGTGCCCCAACAGGTGTTCAGCTCCTAGCAGAGAGGAGACCCTGGATTGGGAAGCTCTTCTCTGCAGCAGGTTGTTCCCTTATGTCTGCTGCTCTCAGCAGAGAGGAGGCACTGGAGCGTGTTACTCCTCTCTGCAGCTGGTCATCAGACAACTCCTGCTATCAGCAGAGAGAGCAGCTCCTCTCTGCAGGCAGGTCATCCCATTATCTGCTCAGCTCTGGCTGAGCCCAGGGATTTCATGGGCCTCAGAGGATTGGAAGCGGATGCCACTGGTCTATGGGCTGCCATGGGCAGCCAGGAAAAGCCTTCACAAGTTCCCACTCCCATCCCTTGGTGGGACTGGCAACCTGGCCCCCAGCCTTCAGCTCCTCCCTGGCCTGAACGTGGGGCCTCACCCGGGATCTGCCACCCTCTGTCCAGGAATCTGTCTGCTTCCCCCTGTCATTCATGGTGCCCTGCTCCACCCTGACTTTGCTCTGAGATCGGAGTGGACACTGGCAGCAGGGAGAAGTTAGGCAGGGGCGGGGAGATAGAAGAGCAGGCACTTCCGAGCCTGTGAGGGCAGGAGGGCCTTTCCAGGCCCGCAAGACTGCAAGGAATGCCTTAGTCTGCGGCTGCAGTTTGGATGGCTGCAGCTGCATCCAGTAGGACAGGGCTCCAGCCTGCTCCACGGAGCAAGAGACCTGGATCTGCAACCCTGGTTTGAGCGGCTGCAGTGACACAGGGTGGGGTGGGGGGGTGGAGTGTGGGCGGGTACGGGGGGCGGGGTTGGAGAGCTCCCGCGCCAGCTCGAATGGGCGGGGCTTCCTGCTGGCTCGTGCAGCCCTAGCAGCGCCTCCCTGCTGCAACCCGCTTGATGGCAGCGGTAGGCTGTCTAGAGCAGCCACTGCCATCAATAATTCATAAGGAAAAAAAAAAAGAAAACAATGAAAAAGCCCTGGCAACATTTTCTAGACACTTTAGCTTGCCTATATTTCTCTTTAATTTTAAAGAGTTTTCATTTCAATTCAGCTTTCTAAATTTCATGTAAAAAGTGCATGACTTTTTAAAGTTTTATCATATTTGTTAAGTGGACACTTATGAGTACATTGAAGATCTTGTGCCTTATTTTGCTAAGGACAGCCACCAATTTTTAAGGATTTGGAAGTCATTGCAGACTATTTTGAGAGGTGGAAGGAGTTCCTGAAATTTTTTGCCTTCGTGATGATTCTCTAAGTTATTCTCATTTGTTGTAATTTTTAAACATAAGACTACAAAAATATGGTTTTAGCCATTGCAAATGATTATTGGGAGTCACCAGGTTTGTTGTTGTTTGAGACGGAGTTTTGCTCTTGTTACCCAGGCTGGAGTGCAATGGCGTCATCTCGGCTCACTGCAACCTCTGCCTCCTGGGTTCAAGCCATTCTCCTGCCTCAGCCTCCCGAGTAGCCGGGATTACAGGCATGCGCCACCAGGCCCTGCTAATTTTGTATTGGGAATCACAGTTTTAAGAAGGAATTTCAGAGTTTTATGCACTTAGTTAATATTATCTAAAATTAGCATACAAGCATTTTGTATTAAGAAACATGTACAGGTTAACATTCTTTAGAGGAACTTCTATGTCTACAGTCAGTTTGGGAATAACATGCGACCTTTTGGCCTCCCTTCTTTTTATAGAGTCTTAAAATTATTTGTAATTAGAATGGGTGAGGCCCATTACAATTTGGTGAAACCCCCTAATTTTAGACACAAGTTGAGGAATTAAGAGGGTGAGCATTGTTTTCAACGTATCTTGAAGAAATTATTTAATGAAATCATATTTGATTTGAAATATATTTATATCAAATGAGTTAAGAAAATATCCCCAAGTATGCTTACCTGTGGAAGTGATAATGGTCCTGAAATACCAATATTAGATTTTTGAAATGTTATACAAATGTTGTATGTTCTATGAAGCACTATGCCTTTATCTAAATGGCGGAGTTTAAATTCCAGGCCCATAAGACAAATTTCATATCTTGCTTTCCCACACATATACACTGGAACTCACAAAATCCAGAAAATTCAGACATCAACTGTGAGAGCAAAGCACAATGGACAGTTAAGCTGTTGTGATTGTAAACCAATTGTAATTGCTTAAGATAAAAAAAATTAAACCCAAATCAG
The DNA here is from genome assembly GCF_001604975.1 of Cebus imitator. Taxonomy (NCBI): domain Eukaryota; kingdom Metazoa; phylum Chordata; class Mammalia; order Primates; family Cebidae; genus Cebus; species Cebus imitator. The sequence goes on along the minus strand of NW_016107492.1, from coordinate 3,532,307 downwards.
AGTTTTTCTTAATTTTGCACTACTGTAATAATCACTAGTTGTCATTCGATGGGTGGAATAATTTAATTTTGTGCTATCTATCATAGTATTTTATTTCAAAATGTCAGTTCTTTGTGTATACCCAAACACATTCTCCAAAATTGCTGCTATGTAAAATTGGGTAATTAGCACCATAGCAACTAACACTAAGAGATACTGTATGAAGAAAGGTGTTCCAATTAAATAAAGCTGCCAATAATCTCTTATTCAGTAAATATTAAAACTTGTTTAAAATAAAAATAGTAAAATTTAACTTTGAAAATGATTTATGAGTTTAACCACCTTCCTTTTTTTATTTTGCTCCCAGGTAGAGTTGTAAAGAAAACTGCTCAATGCTATTTTTTTTTTTCTTTCAATGATTCTTTTCTAGATGTTTTCCATATTTTTAAAGTAACATACTTTAGGGTGAAATTAATTATATGGATTGTCAAACCTTATTAAAGGTCCTGAGAACAGTGAGAAATATTTGCATAGCTTTAAAAAATACATAGATGAGTCTTGAAACCTCATCTATCCTACGATATCAATTTTTCCTCTCCAATGAATTCCCATGAACATATATAAACATTCTTTAATATTTCTCGTTTTAAACACCCTTGTGCTACAACTCACCCATCCAACCACTGCTGCCCCTGTTTCTCTACTCCTTAATACATTAAAATGCCTGAGAGATTTATTTAAACTGGCTTTTTCTGTTTGCTTCCCTCCATAATCTTATGAACACTCCAGGCAGAATTTCATTTGTGCTGATCTGGTAGATTGAAACAGTTCTTGCAAGGTTATTCAGAAAACTTCCGTGATCCCTAATCCAGCTATCCACATGTTGCCTAACCTAATGACCTCCATTTTCCCTATTCTAGTAGTCTATATTCACTTTTCATCTTATTTGACTTCTCAACAGCATTTGACTCATTGTCACCATTTTTATTCAGCCTCTCCTGTTTCTTTTTTTTTGCCTTACTAGATTTTCTCTCCCATAGCTACAGTATTCTCTGGGACCTCATGTAGGTCCCTGTCTTTAAATATCATCTCATTGGTGACTTCCAAATGTATGTCTTTGGTCTAGATCTCTCCCCTAAACTCCAACCTTTGTTTTACTTACTGCCATATCCTTAGAACTAGAATGCAACTGGCATAACAACAGGTTCTCAATAAATGTCTTGAATAAATGAAAAAATGCTCTACCTCATAGGGTTCTTGCAAAAACCAAATGAATCAAAGGATATAAAAGTACTTTATAAACTGTAGATCACCCAGCAACTGTCATCAAATATTATGAGTCTTACAGGTTTGTAGTATTAATAAACAATAAAATGAGTATGAGCTGAGGGAATTTTAAAAATGGATTTGAACATTTTTATCCAGATTTCAAAAGTGGTATGTCTGTCCGAATTCAATGTCCTATTTAACTCACCAAACTCCGGGCATCAGGGAAAAAGGTATAATGACTCTGTATTCAAATGCAAAAAGAAATACCTTAATGTTTGCTTTGATATAAGCATGGTATCTTTAATGCATGAGGCTCACAAATTTGCCAGACTCACTCATCTCAACTTGAAAGGCATGTCCTTGCAAAACTAATTGCAGAGTTAATTACTTACAATGCAAATGGGCAATTAGATAAGTTATATGATCCATAGCTTTAAAGCTTAGTACTTCTGGCTGAATGGTTGTTACTGAAAGAATAAGACATTAATACAAGCTAATAGGATGAGTGTGGTTGAAATACATGAATTCTAAAATTTATAACCACTACCTGCTATAATGAATTATCTTATAGAGTAGTGGCTCTCAAACTTTATGATGCATCAGAATCACCCAGTGGGCAACTTCAAAACACAGATTGTGGGGTCCCATTGCAAATTTGATTCAGTTAGTGTGGGATGGTGTTTAGTAATTCCCATTTCTAACAAGTTTCCAGGTACTGTCCTCTTAGACGTATACACTGAAGTTTTCATGACAGTTTGAGTAACCCTGCAATAGAGGATTTATCACCATATTTGTAGGGAACATAAAGTTCAATATAATTCCACATTTTTCCCCTGTATGAAGAATCTTTTATCGCTTTGTCAAGTTATTGAAAACTTTCTGTTTTTAACTTTCATGACCATTAAGAATTCCTATACTTCTCACCAATTTTCTTCAATATTCAAGTCGTCTGTACTGTTATGGGACATCCTGATAGAAATGCCTTTAGTTTAGGTGTTCATTTATAAGTCAACAAACTCCCTGTCTTGCTCCTAAAGAAGTGGTATTCCATTTGCCACATGTTGTGGGTTATTGTATCAGGACTTGCCTTCTCTTGTAATTCTAGTCTGTATCTGCATTGCTGGAGTAACACTGATCTGAATATAAATACCATCTATAAGAGCAACCTTCCTCCTAAGTCAGTCAGATATTTTGAATTCACTAGTCTTCCAACCTAAACCAAACAAATTGGAAGAGGACATAAATTCTAGATACTTTGGTTCTGCCAAGGAAATGCTCTACCTTTATTTGTTGGAAGTTTCCATCAGAAGAATGCAATTACATGCTGAGAAGGAAGTAACTAGATTCTGAACCTCTGACAAAAGTGAAAATCAAAATAAACTGTTGAACTTAAATTGAGATCCTGTTAACTTCCCAGTGCAACCTGGGAAACAAGTATTCAAAACATAATAAATTATGTCATTCTTATCTTTGATATGCTCATTACAAATAGCACCCTTTTGAAGGAATAAGTCCAAAAAATGTGAAAAATAGTGAAAATACAAACAGCCTATTTGTGATTTCAGAAGTTTCATTAATCACTGAAAAGTAAAATGTATCACAATTGTACTTTTGTAAAAACATAACCAAAATAAAAGTCAATATTTACTTAAAAAATAAATCAGGCTTGGCATGGTGGCTCACACCTGTAATTCCAGCACTTTGGGAGGCCAAAGTGGGTGGATCAGGAGGTCAGACCAACTTAGTGAAATCCCATCTCTACCAAGAATACAAAAAAAAATTAGCCAAGCGTGCCGGCAGGTGCCTGTAATCCCAGCTACTTAAGAGGCTGAGGCTAGAAAATTGCTTGAACCTGGGAGGCAGAGGTTAGGGTGAGCAGAGATCGTGCCATTGCACTCCAGCCCAGGCAACAGTGCAAGACTTCATCTCAAAAAAATTTTAAAAAAAGAAAGAAAGATAAATCAGTCATGACTTTCTTATTTATTGATTGATTTATTGATTTTTTCTTATACTTTAAGTTCTGGGATACATGTGCAGAACGTGCAGGTTTGTTACATAGGTATACATGTGCCATGGTGGTTTGCTGCACCCATCAATCTGTCATCTACATTAGGTATTTCTCCTAATGCTATCCCTCTGTTAGTCCCCCACACCCTGACAGGCCCCAGTATGTGATGTTCCCCTCTGTATGTCCATATCTTCTCATTGTTCAATCCTCATTTATGAGTGAGAACATGCAGTGTTTGGTTTTCTGTTCCTGTGTTAGTTTGCTGAGAACAATAGTTTCCAGCTTCATCCATGTCCCTACAAAGGACATGAACTCATCCTTTTTTAAGGCTGCATAGTATTCCATGGTGTATACATGCCACATTTTCTTTAACCAGTCTATCATTTATGGGCATTTGGATTAATTCCAAGTCTTTGCTATTGTCAACAGTGCTGTAAGAAACATACACGTGCATGTGTCTTTATAGTAGAATGATTTATAATCCTTTGGATATATACCAATAATGGGATTGTTGGGTCAAATGGCATTTCTAGTTCTAGATCCTTGAGGAATTGCTACACTGTCTCCAACAATGGTTGAACTAATTTACACTCTCACCAACAGTGTAAGTGTTTCTGCTTCTCCACACCCTCTCTAGCATCTGTTCTTTCCTGACTTTTTAATGATTGCCATTCTAACTGGCATGGGGTGGTATCTCATTGTGGTTTTGATTTGCATTTCTCTAATGACAGAGATGATGAGCATTTTTTCATATGTTTGTTGGCTGCATAAATGTCTTTTTTTTTTGAGAAGTGTCTGTTCATATCGTTCTCCCACTTTTTGATGGGGTTGCTTTTTTTTTATTTTATTAAATTTGTTTAAGTTCCTTGTAAATTCTGGATATTAGCCCTTTGTCAGACAGATAGATTGCAAAATTTTTCTCCCACTCTGTAGGTGTTCTTCTGTAGGTGTTCTGTTCACTCTGATGATAGTTTCTTTTGCTGTGCAGAATCGCTTTAGTCTAATTAGATCCCATTTGTCAATTTTGGCTTTTGTTGCCATTGCTTTTGGTGTTTAGTTATGAAGTCTTTGGCCATGCCTATGTCCTGAATGGTATTGCCTAGGTTTTCTTCTAGGGATTTTACAGTTTTAGGTCTTATGTTTAAGACTTTAATCCATCTTGAGTTAATTTTTGTATAAGGTTTTAAGGAAAGGGTCCAGTTTCAGTTCGGCATATGGCTAGCCAATTTTCCCAACACCATTTATTGAACAGGAGATCATTTCCCCATTCCTTGTTTTTGACATGTTTGTCAAAGACCAGATGGTTGTAGATGTGTGGCATTATTTCTGAGGTCTCTGTTCTGTTGCATTGGTCTATATATCTGTTTTGGTACCAGTACCATGCTGTTTTGGTTACTATAGTTTGTAGCATAGTTTGAAGTCAGGTAGCATGATGCCTCCAGGTTTGTTCTTTTTGCTTGAGATAGTCTTGGCTATATGGACTCTTTTTTTGGTTCCATATGAAATTTAAAGTAGTTGTTTCTAATTCTGTGAAGACAGTCAATGGTAGCTTGATGTGGATAGCATTGAATCTATAAACTACTTTGGACAGTATAGCCATTTTCACGACATTGATTCTTCCTAACCATGAACATGGAATGTTTCTCCATCTGTTTGTGTCCTCTCTTATTTCGTTGAGCAGTGGCTTGTAGTTCTCCTTGAAGAGGTCATTCACATTGCTTGTAAGTTGTATTCCTAGGTGTTTTATTCTCTTTGTAGCAATTGTGAATGAGAGTTCACTCATGATTTAGCTCTCTGTTTATTTGTTATTGATGTATAGCAATGTTTGTGATATTTTGCACATTGATTTTTGTATCCTGAGACTTTGCTGAAGTTGTTTATCAGCTTAAGGAGATTTTGGGCTGAGACAGTGGGGTTTTCTAAATATATAATCATGTCATCTGCAAACAGAGACAATTTGACTTCTTCTCTTCCTATTTGAATACTCTTTCTTTATTTCTCTTGCCTGCTTGCCCTGGCCAGAACTTCCAATACTGTGTTGAATAGGAGTGATGAGAGAGGGCATACTTGTCTTGTTCCAGTTTCCAAAAGGAATGCCTTCAGCTTTTGCCCATTCAGTATGATATTGGCCGTGGATCTGTCATAAATAGCTCTTATTATTTTGAGATACATTCCATCAATACCTAGTTTATTGAGAGTTTTTAGCATGAAGGATGTTGAATTTTATCAAAGGCCTTTTCTGCATCTATTGAGATAATCATGTGGCTTTTGTCATTTGTTCTGTTTATATGATGAATTATGTTTATTGATTTGCATATGTTGAACCAGCCTTGCATCGCAGGGATGATGCCAACTTGATTATGGTGCATCAGCTTTTTGATGTGCTGCTGTATTTGGTTTGCCAATATTTTACTGAGGGTTTTTTCATCAATGTTCATCAGGGACACTGGCCTGAAGTTTTCTTTTTTAGTTGTGTCTCTGCCAGGTTTGGGTATCAGGATGATGCTGGTCTCATGAAATGAGTTAGGGAGGAGTCCCTTTTTTTCTATTGTCTGGAACAGTTTCAGAAGGAATGGTACCAGCTCCTCTTTGTACCTTTGGTAGAATTCAGCTGTGACTCCATCTGGTCCTGAGCTTTTTTTGGTTGGTAGGCTATTAATTACTGCCTCAATTTCAGAACTTGTTATTGGTCTATTCAGGGATTCGTTTGCTTCCTTGTTTAGTCTTGCGAGGTTGTAAGTGTCCATGAATTTATCCATTTCTTCTAGATTTTCTAGTTTATTTGCCTAGAGGTGTTTAAAGTATTCTCTAATGGTAGTTTCTATTTCTGTTGGATCCGGGGTGATATCCCCTTTATCATTTTTATTGTGTCTATTTGATTCTTCTCTCCTTTCTTCTTTATTGGTCTGGCTAGTCAACTATCTATTTTGTTAATCTTTTCAAAAAACCAGCTCCTGGATTCATTGATTTTTTTTTATCTTTATCTCCTTCAGTTCTGCTCTGATCTTAGTTATTTCTTGTCTTCTGCTAGCTTTTGAATTTGTTTGCTCTTGCTTTTCTAGTTCTTTTAATTGCGATGTTAGGGTGTCAGTTGTAGATTTTTTCCCGCTTTCTCCTGTGGGCATTTAGTGCTATAAATTTCTCTCTAAACACTGCTTTAGCTATGTCCCAGTGATGCATGTATGTTGTGTCTTCGTTCACATTGGTTTTAGAGAACTTATTTATTTCTGCCTTAATTTCATTATTTATGAAATTAAGGAGTAGTCATTCAGGAGCAGATTGTTCAGTTTCCATGTAGTTGTGAGGTTTTGAGTGAGTTTTTTCATCTGTGTTCTAATTTGATTGTACAGTGGTCTGAGAGACTGTTATGCTTTAGTTTTTTTGTATTTGCTGAGGAGTGTTTTACTTCAAATTATGTGGTCAATTTTAGAATAAATGTGATGTGGTGCTAAGAATAATGTATATTCTGTTGATTTGAGGTGGAGAGTTCTATAAATGTCTATTAGGTTTGCTTGGTCCAGAGCTGAGTTCAAGTCCTGAATATCCTTGGTAATTTTCTGTCTCATTGATCTGTCTAGTATTGGTGTTAAAGTCTCCCACTATTATTGTGTGGGAGTCTAAGACTCTTTGTAAGTCTCTAAGAACTTGCTTTATGAATCTGGGTGCTCCTGTATTGTATACATATATATTTAAGATAGTTAACTCTTCTTGTTGCATTGATCCCTTTACCATTATATAGTGCCCTTCTTTGTCTCTTTTTATCTTTGTTGGTTTAAAAACTTTTTTTTGTTAGAGATTAGGATTGCAACCCATGCTTTTTTTTGTTTGTTTGTTTTCCATTTGCTTGGTAAATATTCCTCCATCCCTTTATTTTGAGCCTATGTGTATCTTTGCACTTGAGAATAGTCTCCTGAATACAGCACACCAATGGGTCTTGACTATTTAATTTGCCATTCTCGGTCTTTTAATTGGGGCATTTAGCCTGATTACATTTAAGGTTAATAGTGTTATGTGTTAATTTGATCCTGTCATTATGTTGCTAGCTGATTATTTTGCCTGTTTGTTGATGCAGTCTCTTTATAGTGTCAATGGCCTTTACAATTTGTTATGTTTTTGCAGTGGCTGGTACCGGTTTTTCCTTTCCATATTTAGTGCTTTCTATAGGAGCTCTTATAAGGAAGACCTGGTGGTGACAAAATCTCTCAGCATTTGCTTGTTTGTAAATAATTTCATTTCTTATTTGCTTATGAAGTGATTCTCAAGCCTTGGCTTCCCAAAGTTCTGGAATTACAGGCATGAGCCACCATGCCTTGCTCAATACTTCTTTTTTGTGTGTGAGACTCAGTCTCACTCTGTCACCTAGGTTGGAGTGCAGTGGGGCTCACTGCAACCTCCACCTTCTGGGTTCAGCAATTCTCATGCCTCAGCCTTCTGAGTAGCTGGGATTACAGGCATGAACTACCACACCTGGCTAGTTTTTGTGTTTTTAGTAGAGGCAGGGTTTTACCATATTGTCCAGACTGATCTTGAACTTCTAACCCCAAGTGATTCACCCACCTTGGCCTTCCAAAGTTTTGGGATTATAGGCATGAGCCACTGTGCCTGGCCCTTAGCCATCATACCTAGCCCAATACTTATTTATAAGCATGTATTTGTATTTGCAATTTGAGCAAGGCAAGACTTTTACTCACTGTTCCCATTTCAGACATTTTCATAATAAAGTTTGAGGAAAGGCAAGTCAGTAGTAATTTGTACAGTATAGAGTTTTAAAGTCAATTATTTATATATCTATAGCCAAAAAGATTCTCAACAAATCTTTACTAAATTTAATTTTTAGAAGCTTATAAATAATAAATACCAATCCTTTTATAATTGGTTAATAAGTGTTCATTTATAGCTACTTTGAACTTAGATACAAGCTAGCTGTGTATTGTAGAATGATTTCTTCTTACAAAGAGATTATGACTTACTAGGGGATATAAGAAATATGTAGAACAGTATTATAGTATGTACTGAGGAAATTAAAATGTAGAATTAATTTTATAACAATTCAAGATAACATCTAGTAATAGGTTTATTGTGTGGTACTGGCTACAAAAGAAATGATAATTACTGCCACTGGGACCTTAATTAATTCTGATTTTTTGGTTTAGAGATTTTAAAATATTCAAAAAGCTTATTGTAGAAAAGCACAGTACATTTTATCAACTTTTCCACTGAAAAAATACATTGAAATTTTACCCTGCTGATATATTTGAAATTAACCTTTGGGGAAGAAATACTTGTAAAAAAAATCACTTAATAAATCATACCAAAACCTTTAATTTTCAGGTAGTAGAATCTCTATATATGAAAAACTTAAATACAGTATTGAATGTGAGGCCAATTTGTTCTCTAGTTTTATTTTGTGAATTATGTGCTATATTCTTATTTTTTGTTGTTATTTATTAGGAAGTGGCAGTATCCATAGACGCCTATAACTTTTTGTTTGTGCATCACATAGCTCTGCTTGTTTTTCAAGTATCAGTCACCATAAAAGGGAAGAAATATTTTTCCTCTCAGTAATTTTCCACTACTATACTTCAGAATTTACTTTTATTCTTGCAATTTATCATTAGAATTCCACTACTAATAAAGACCCAAACTAAGTTTGGGGAAAAGAATATTTTTTAAAAAATAAATAAGAGCTTATAACTGTATGAGTGAAAGTAAGTACACACTTAGAGTATAATTTTTTAAAAAATAATGCACATAGTAGCAATCTTTAATGCACATAATAGTAGCAATCTTTTTTGTCACTGAGAAAGTCCCAGTTACCTGATGTAGTCTGGACTTTGAGCGACATAGGTCTCATGTCCCAAATCTTCCACTGAGGACACTCAATGGAAGAATCAGTGTCTGGAGAATCAAGGAAAGAAACTATAGGTAAATTAATGAGAATTCAAAGTAAGTAATTAAGCAGCACAGAGGGAGGTTAGTGATAATTACCTTCGGTATGTCTTAGCTTTTTATCATTTAGTGCCTTCATGACCTTATGATTCATATAATTTGTTCTTTTTTCTTTTCAATAATTCTTTTTTTCTGGTAATAAAATGATACATGGTAGAGCATATAGAATAATACATTTATTATAAAATGATGCATCGTTAAACATATTGAAATTATAGAAAAGTACAAAAAGAGTGAAAAACCTCTCAATCTTAACAATCAGAGATAGTTATTGTTAAAACTATTGTGTATTTCAATCTAGTGTCTTATTTTTCTAACTTTCTATCTATGTTCAAATTGAGATAATATCATACATAAAATTTGTATAGTTGCATTTACATAATAAAAGCTCATATTAACAAACTTCAAAATTCTATTTTAGTGACTACATCATAAGGAATATTATCCATATGCCTATAAGCAATGAGCATGTTCATCTTGGTATACCATTTCCAATATTTCTCTTAAAAACTTAAGAATTATTTTCAAATTTATTTATTAAAAATACCATTTTTGAAATTATTGTTTTGTAATTACTAAAAGTGTCAATGTTTTCATACAATTAATGAATATTTACATTTCATTTTAGAATTAACTGTACATTTTTTGTGTTTATTTCTTTAACCTACCTTTTAATTTTAGATTACATATTTCTTAGTCTACTAAATTCATTAAGCTTTTTTTTTTTGAGACAAGAGTCTCACTCTGTCGCCAGGCTGCTGGAGTGCAGTGACGCAATCTCGCCTCACTGCAACCTCCGCCTGGCAGATTCAAGCAATTCCCCTGCCTCAGCCTCCTGAGTAGCTGGGACTACAGGCATGCAACACCACGCTGGCTAATTTTCTGTATTTTAGTAGAGATGGGGTTTCACCATGTTGGCCAGGATGGTCTCAAACTCCTGACCTTGTGATCTGCCTGCTCACCCTCCCAAAGTGCGGGGATTATAGGCATGAGCCACCACACCCAGCCCATTAAGCTTTTTTAAATCCAACTTTTAATTTTTGTAAAAGTTGACCATGTTAAGCAATTATTTAAGAGAATCTATTTTATTTTTAAGAAAGAAAAATTTACGTCAAATGAAAATATATAGACTATCTCAACAAAATGTACAAATACTTTCAATTAGATATAAACAAGTAAAATTGAATGATGTGGCCAACTTAGTTAACAAAATCATAAATGCTTGATGTGTTAACAGTAGCACTAAAGCATTGCTACCAAAAAGAGGTAACATCTAAAAATTGTGTACTGCTTTCTGACAAATGTTCTTTGAAATGTGAGCCAATCTAGTATCATTTAAAGTAATATTATTTAAAACATTACAACTGCATAGATATTTATGTTCATGCAGAAATGAAGAAAGTAGAATGTATACTGGTTCATATAACATTAATACAATGTGATATAATACATACACATATTATGTATGAAGACTGGGAAACTCTCACTATTCCAGTGATAATTATATCTCAACATTGCTTATAAAAATTTCGCCTCTTGAAAGAATTTCACCTTTTGAAAGGGCTAAGGAAGAGAGTGAATCTTGATCCACATGATTAAATGTATTCATTTATCAAATCATATATTTGGTAAGTTATTTTTAAGCTCCTTCAATTGCAAGACACAGCCCCATGCTCTTAGAACTGAGGGTTTATGCATTAGAACAGATGGCTCTTTCAGTTAGAAGTCACCTATTTTTAGTACAGAGTATTTAGTTCATATCTTTAGAAATACATATAATTGTTTCAGTCACATCTTTAGTAATGAGTCTGTATTTCCACAAAGAATTACGTAAAAAGTTTTTCTAAATCATACCCCACACCTTGCTATTAAAATGAGAAATGAAGATCTAGATTCAGAGATGAAATTCACAGATGGGATTTTGTATCTGTGATTGGCAGTCTAAATGAGATTAAGGTCAGACATGTAGCACCGTTGGCAGAGATAAAGCATCAAATGAAAAGTCAAGGGATAATGGCCAGTTGTGTGTGCCATTCTTTTTCCTCTGCTTTCAGGCAGAAACACACTGTAGCGGCTGCCACTCACTCTAATTACTAGGCCTGGAGTGACACAGCAGGCTATTGCTCTCTGAATTGCTAAACATCCTTCAGGCAAAGACAGTAATTACAATATTCTGATTTCAAAATGATAATATTTTGCACTCGATACTGTGGCATAAGTGGATCAGAATACAAAATTAATTTTTAGAACTGCACCATGCCAAATGAAGCATGTTTTTATTTTGCCATTTAGTTACTTCTGCCACTTCTATGTCATACAGCCATGTACATGCATATTAAGGCATGGTATATTTACATGTGCAGTATGTAATTTTAATGTACATTGGTATGCATATATGTATCAAAGAAAGGTAGCACTTTTAGAATATCATTGTTGCTACTGACTAATTGTTCTCAAACACTTATTAGATGTAATATCTCTGGGATCGATGTAATGTAATATGTACTTTTTGCTTAGGTAAGCATGAGAGACAATTAAATGACATAAATTTAATATTTACAACATTTCTACTTTAGTGCTAGTATTTTTGTATACTTCATTTTGTTGAATTCTCACAAAAGTTGACCAAGTATGTATAATTATTTCTAAAGCATGATTAAGATGACTGAGTTTCAGACTCCTTCCTTATGCCATACACAAAAATCAACTCAAGATGGAGTAAAGACTTAAATGTAAATCTCAAAACTATAAAAACCCTGGAAGATAAACTAGGCAATACCATTCACGACATAGGCACAGGCAAAGATTTCATGATGAAAATACCGAAAGCAATTGCAAGAAAAGCAAATATTGACAAATGGGATCTAATTAAACCAGAGAACTTCTGCACAGCAAAAGAAACTACCAATAGAGTGAACAGACAGCCTACAGATTGGGAGAGAAAATTTTTGCAATCTACCCATCTGATAAAGCTCTAATATCCTGCATCTATGAGGAACTTAAATTCACAAGAGAAAAACAACTCCATTAAAAAGTGGACAAAGGGCATGAACAGACACTTTTCAAAAGAAGACGTACATGTGGCAAATAATCATATGAAAAAAAGCACAACATCACTGATCATTAGAGAAATGCAAATCAACACCACAATAAGGTACCACCTCACACCAGTCAGAATTGCTATTATTAAAAAGTCGAAAGAAAATAATAACCAACGCTGGCAAGGTTGTGGAGCAACAGGAACACTTATAAATTGTTGGTGGGAATATAAATTAGTTCAACCATGTGGAAGACAATGTGTTGATTCCTCAAAGATCTAAAGACAGAAATACTCTCTGATGGAGCAATTCCATTATTGAGTATATACCCAAAGGAATATACATCATTCTGAGATAAAGATACATGCACACATATGTTCATTTCAACATTATTCACAATAGCAAAGACATGGAATTAACCCAAATGCCCATCAAATGACAGATTGGATATAGAAAATATGTTACATGTACACCATGGAACACTATGTAGCCATAAAAAGTAAAGAACAAGATTATGTGTTTGCAGGGACATGAAAGGAGCTGAAGGCCATTATCCTTAGCAAACTAATGCAGGAACAGAAAACCAAATATTCCATGATCTCACTTAAAGTGGGAGCTAAATAATGAGAACACATGGGCACATAGAGGGAAACAACACACACTGAGGCCTATTGGAGGGTGGAGAGTGAAAGGAGGGAGAAAATCAGGAAAAATAATGGATACTAGGCTTAATAACTGGGCAATGAAATAATCATTACAACAAATTCCCATGACACAAGTTTATGTAACAAATCTGCACATATATCCCGGAACTTAAAATTAAAGTTTCTTTAAAAAACAAAACAAAACAAAAAAAAGGATTACTGAGTTTCCAGAAGTTAAATAATTCCCTGGAAGTCAAATAGCTAATATAAGATAAAACTGTGATTCGAGCTGGGTTTTCTTTGACTCCTGAATCGATGCTTTTTCATATACAAGTTGTTTAAAGCAGGGATCCCCAACCCCTGGGTCACACAGCAGGAGGTAAGCAAAAGGCAAGTGAGCATTACTGCCTAAGCTCCCCTTCCTGTCAAATCAGTGGCAGCAGTAGATTCTCATAGAAGCACCTGAGAGGGATCTAGATTACTTGTTCCTTATGAGAATCTAACACCTGATGATCTAAGGTGGAACAGTTTCATTATGAAACTATCACTACCACCACCCCATTTGAGGAAAAATTGTCTTCCACAAAACTGGGTCCTGGGTGCCAAAAAGGTTGGGGACCACTGGTTTACAGTGATGATCGACCTAGAGTGGAGCTAGACGTGTAAAAGAATCACTGTTTCCCTAGTAATGAAATGTTCACTGTAATATGAGGAGGCTAGTTTTGTTCATTCAAAAGATTTGTCAACATTAGGAAAGCTATTTGATACAGTTTTTGAGCCCTTCCTCTGTTCTCATTTAGTTGTATTAAAATGTAATGCACCAATACGGGTTGTTCAACTGGTTGACTTCAAGATGCACTTCTCTGATTTTTCACCTGAATAAAAAAATTTATATTATTCTAGAATAGTTGTTCTTCTCAACCCAGAGCATTCATTTAGAATTTAGAGGTCACAAACTCTAATGCCTGTAACTTTCAGAACTATGTATGAACCAGATTGAGTGTGAAATAATAGAGTGTGGTGCCTTTGTAAATGGGAGCCTGCAAACTCCTTATGAAAGTATTTAGATCCACTTACAAACAAACGAACAACACCCTAACCACACAAAATACTCAGATAAGAATTAATTCAACCCAAGGCATCAAGTATACAACACTGCATGAAAATTAAATGTTGATAGATATTTGAGTATCTTAGAAGTTGGTATAATATTAACGTATTATCAGAATCCAGTTAAATACTATTCTATTTCTTTAATCATTCCTTCTGTGAGCAACACTGTGTTCAAAGACGGTGAAGGAGTGCAGGCTCCAATACTTGTCTTCAGAAATACTCCTTTAAACATAAAAGGTATAACGAAACCGTGCCTCAAGACCTGTTTCAAGGTCAAATATCATTATCCCTGTTTTGTAAATGGGAAAATTAAATCACTGGGGAATCTTAAATGCCCTATAAAACACTTCTAAGAAATTAAATTACATGCTTTGGAAGTCTAGCACTTCAAAGTTGATATTAGAGATTATAAAGGTTTTAAAGTGCATGAGTTGTTCTTTGGGAAAAAATACTGAAGGAACCATCAAGGTTTTGCACAGAGGCACTGCCAGGGTTTCCTAAAGCTCACCTGCAGGTGCGAGAGCCAGCAGGGGTGTTGATCTGGCCTTTGTGGTTGGCCAGGCATGTCTTCTTCCCTGCCTCCTCTTTGTTTGCCCTCCTGAAGCTGTGATTTGGGAGGATGAGGTTTCTCTTCCAGAACAGAGGCACAGAGCAGAACCTGTGGGTTAAAGGCATTGCATGTGACTCTTTACTCTTTCCTGTAACTCCGATATCCAATCACAATGTCCTGGTGGCCTCCATGTGTGTGCACTATGCAGTGCTCAGGCTGCTCCATGCTTGCTTGAAATGAAAGGCCAAGGTCTGTGGACCACTTTTCCACCTTTTCTGTCTTTCATTTTGTTTTTGCTATTTCTCGGTATTCAGCAGCTTCGAGTGAATAGATTGGATCACGAATTGATACAGGCCTATGGGTTGTTGCTAGGACAAAAAACCCAGGCTTTGTTTAGAAAATGACATTTGTTCTCCAGCTTACTCCTGAAAATATGAGAGCCTCTCTTTTTTAAATTTTTTTCTTCCCACTCAGAAACCATGGTAAATATTTTAATTCCTTGGGCAGAACCTAGTATGGGCTGTATTAGGCACAGTGTCTGTGTCAGGGGTTCCTCTGGAGGCTGATGATGAGGAATCTCTGGATGCAACTTCAGCTGCATATGTTACTGTGTTTTCACAGGAGGTGATCGAGATCGGATGACAGCAAATCATGAGAGCTACCTCCTCATGGCAAGCACCCAGAATGATATGGAAGACTGGGTGAAGTCCATCCGCCGAGTCATATGGGGACCTTTTGGAGGAGGTGAGTGTTCCTTTAAAATCATGGGAAAACAGAAAGGTAGACCAAACCTGCTCATCTTTTTCCCCCAGCTAATGTTATTCTTAGCTCCTGAATTCGTACTTAGCTCCTGAATTCGAGTGGGTGAATGTTAAAATAAATTGCAGATTGTTCAATATTATTGTTAGACATATATCTTTGTAAATCCTACAGGTTTAATTTAGATCATGTGTCATTTATAATGAACCTTCTTCTGTGAATATGTTGAATTATAAAAATGGGTTTTTTTTTTAAGTTTTGGATTTTTCCATATTACTAACAATCTGCAGTTATGGGACTCATACTGTAAAAGTAGATCAGTTAAGAATATCTAGATATGAAGTCAGAAATTTATGACTAGTGGATTTGGAAGCTATCCCAGCCCCCAAATGCTCAATTGTATCAAAGAGGAATGCCAGAACTTTTGATAATGATCTGATGATTATGGGAGTGAAAAACATGCTTTCGATCAGGTAAGTGTTTGTAAATTTGAAAGTGAGTTTTTAAAAGGTTTTAGTTAACACAGTGTTGAGAATGCACCATATGAAGAATGAGCTAAAAAGGTGCTGTGAATAGAACTAAACAAAGGAAGAAAAGATAAAAGATGTGATCTTGGTGTACCAAAAAATAGAAAATGGAATCATATAAACAGAAAAATTAACAAAAATGAGCAAATGGAACAAAAAAATAAAAGCACAAAATTATTTATCTAGAACTACAGTATATTTCCAAGAACATAATGCCTAATTTTTATATAGTGAAGTAGTTAAGAATAAGTTGTATCATGTCAAATTCACACTTTATAAACAGTTACAGTCCTTATATGTATTTTCCATTCTTTTGTATATTGTCAACACCCTGAACTGAGAAAGTGATTTTGTTTTTCTCTAAACACATCAGATGTTTCTTAGGCTGACTGACCATTTTATATTTTAGAATAACTTAAAAGCTTAGTTTTCAAAGTTGGTAAATTAAGGTTAAAATAGCAGAGATTCATTGAAAACGTGATATTTTACTAGATTAATGGCACATGTTTGTAAAGTGCCCATGTTTTAGAAGTATCTTCTGTTAGGGAAAGGGAAGGTTCCTAACTAGGATGACCATTCATTCCAGTTTGCTCAGTAAGAGCAGTTTACAACTTTTGTCCCAGGCTAATTGTTGATTGTGCTACCTTTCACTCCCACGGTGCTCTAGTTTGGATGACAACACATACGGTTACCTTGTTCATAACCCCAAATAGCTAGCAAGTGACTGTAAAATTTGAAAAGGCCTCACCGGCTGAGATCCCCACTCTAGTACCTTAGCAGAGGATTCCTCAGGGTTATGCAGTAAGGAGTTATTTCTCCTTTATCCAAGGTTTCGGTTACCACTAGTCAACTGCAGTCTAAAAATATTAAATGGGTAATTCAAGAAATAAACAATTCATAAGATTTAAGTTGCACATTGTTTTTAGTAGCATGATGAAATCTCACACTGCCCTTCACGGGATGTGAATTGTCCAACTGTCCAAACGTTCACACTGCACGCACTACCCTCTACTCATTAGTAGCACCTCGGTGATCAGATTGACTGTTATGGTATCACAGCGCTTGTGTTCAAGAAGGACTTGTTTTACTTAATAATTGCCCCAAAGTGCAAGAGCAGTGATGCTGGAAATTTGGATATGCCAAAGAGAAGTCATAAAATGTTTCGCTTATGTGAAAAGGTAAAACATTCCTGATTTAAGGGAAAAAAAAGTTGCATGCTACGGTTGCTAAGAGCTATAGTACAATGAAATGCCTTGAAAGAAAGATCATGTTCACATAGCTTTCATTGTAGTATATTGCTATAATTATTCTTATTATTAGTTATTATTGTTAAACTTTTACTATGCCTAATTCATAAATTAAACTTTACCATGGGTATGTATGTATAGGAAAAATATAGTATATAAAGGGCTCAATACTGTCTGAGATTTCAGGTATCCAACGGAGATTTTTATCCCCTATGAATAAGGAGTGGGTACTGTACATGAGAGACACATACCCATCTAGTAATGTTTGTTAGCACCTCCAGGGTGAAGAGTTTGTGGGGAGCCTGAGGATGAACCTTTTCAAAGCTCCTGTTGTCTCTAAAGACTCTCTTCTCTCCTTTATCATCAGATTTCTGCGGTTCCTGAGTTTAGACAAATCCTTAATGTCTACTGGAGAATATATTTTTGTTGAGGGATTATTTCTATCAAGTGTTGGTTATTTTCCTCCCTTTCTCCTCTTCCATCTGTGACTTCAAAAAAGAAAAGAAAAGAAAAAGAATGAGATCCAGTTAACTTCTCCAAATAAATGGCCACAGGCAGTCACATCAACCCAGAAATCTCATAAATAATTCCAGTGGGACTGGGAGAGCTGCATATGTGAATCTTCAAATTCATGAACCTAGAAGGGACACTCCAATTATTCATTGGTCTATATACTTTATTGTATGAGATCTACTTCAGGGATTTTGCAAATGCTCAATTTGAATCTACATTTAAAGAGATATATTTTATCATATGGCAGTCATAATAGAAACAATCCTTCAAAGAATAAATCTTCTCCTGCCCCCTTTGTTTAATAGGAGTGTTATGAGATTGCAAGGTAAATTCTTAAAGTACAATTTAATTTGTAAGAAACCCTTTGTGATTTCTCTGAATATCAGAGTTTGCTAAAGTTAATACAGAACACAAAACAAAACAGAATGTCAGTACTGAATGTCAGCCATAATCTTGGGTTTCAGATGATCATATTAATCTAAGATGTCAAATGTTCCTATTAATATTAATAAATTCTGTGATTGTTGATTGAATTTTAAAGAAATCTTATACGTTTTAGTTTTAAACAATGAGTTATATGACTGAAAACCCTTTTACTTATTTTACGCTGTGTATTGTTTCCACTTAACATTTTCAATGAAATGTTAAATTAAATTTAATGTTAAATTAAATTAACTTTCCTACAGATTTGCAATATTTTAAAACCACTGTTTTAGTTCAACCTCACATTTTGTGAATTAAGTCTTTAAGATCCAAAGAGGTTGAAAAACTTGCCAAGTGTCACACTGTGAGGAGTAGAAGTAGGAAGAAAGCCCATGTGCTCCTCCTGCTTTATAGCTAAATAGTGTGGCCTATACTTCTACTGTGGTAGTAAAAAGCCCACAATTATAAGTCCATGCCTTATTGATAGCATATTCTTCAGTCTATAAGAAATAATAAAAGTTTTTAAATGTATGATAATTAGAGTTAATATAGTTTTATGAGTCCTTCAAAAATACTGGAATTGATACCATAGAGCATTTA